>NC_045128.1:26395447-26719885 GCF_007655135.1 Punica granatum
TGGTCGCTACGGTTGGATGAACACCTCCTAGACCTACTAGAGTGCATGGAAGCATATTGTGTTGAAGATATGGTCAAAATTTGCGTTGTCTCTAACGTTAAAGACATACAAATTTCGAACAAAGAAAGAAACAAAACACAGATGTATATCAGCATTGACCTAAACTAATGGGGTCACTCAACCATTCTCATTTACTTTTTTTCCACTACCATGCGCTAAAACAGTAATATTTTTGCACCCTTACGTGCCATTGAACCCAAGCTAAAATCAGAATATGCATAGGTTAAATGAACCGTTTAGTTCCAATACCACAAGAAAGAGAATAACCCAGATAAGGTACTTTGAAAAATATGGTAACGCGACGTTTGCCTAAACGAAGCAAACGTTGGGGTAATCCGACCTCTGTGGAGGCTAACTTCCCTATATGTATATCTCATCTATCCTAGCTCTAGCCCACATATTTCGATTCTCTATAAATCCACGATCCAATCATTATTAATTAGTGTACTTTTGATTGGTTTGTTGAGTGCAATTTTATTTAGTTATTGTTAATAGTTCTCATTATTTTTATAAAAAAAAAGGTTCCAAATGCAACAATACGCTAAGACTAATTAGGGGTACATTCCATATCACTGCATCCAATTTTAACAGAAGAGAACTAAAAAGACAACCATGAAATATGTTACGATGCATGAATTTAAAACTCACTAGAAGGATCTTATAGTAAGAATCAAATTGACACCCTGAGCAGAGACCACTCTCAGCCAATGAGATGGGGTGAAGAAGAAGCTAATCATGTTATTAGAATATTTGGTATGTGAGAGAATTCAAGGTATGGAATACGCTTGAAACGTGGGAATAATTGATAGGGACAAATGCACGTACAAAGTTGCTTCAAGTTGAAGGACAATTAATTAATTGTATCATTCATTAAGATCAGCTGCGTGGATATAATATAATGTATACATATGTGGATGTATAGTTTCTTTCTAACGGGCGTGCGGAATAACAAGAGACAACAGCTCACCTGCGTGGCCGAGCGGAAAACATGTCCAGTATTTCTTAAGATCATCGTTTGCTTTGTCTGCGGAAAATTCAATCAAACAGTGATCCGAATATGTACTAGGGGTGGAGCTCAGCCGTTGGCAGCAAAACTAAGGGACACGTGATGACCCCTATAATCTTCCCAGTACGAGCTATCAAGAATCGGGAAACTTGCCACGAAGTTCAACGACCACAAGCGCCTCGTATCAAATCCGGATTTTCCCCTTCAAATTTGCAAGTTCATGAAGCATCTCGCGGAATAACTTTTTTATTTGTTCCTTTATCCCTTACTAGAATCATGAATATCCCTTAATTATAATTAATCGATAAAAGAATATAATAATAAATCCATTATTAAAAGAAAAAAAAAAGAGTTTGCAGAATTTGGGGCAGGATGAACGTTCGTCCCTCACCCCCAATTTCATCCTCAGTCACGTACATCACATGCTCCTTAATCTTCTCCCACTTTGCTATATGAGATTCACCGCTTTTATTTTATTTATTTTTGGTTGAATGAGATTATTAACCGCTTTTTTATGTTTTCCATTCATTATATTTTCTTCATCCAATCATTGCACTTCTTGTTTTTCAACTTCTGCCCCGCACCCCGAAAATATTTTGTTCAAACAATTAACAATCCTGTTTCCACTTATATGGTGCGTTGGGTATCACTCAATAACCAACGAATATGTGTGTATGCGAGAAGGAAATATTCATAGATAAAGGAGGTTTTAGGGTGACTTCTTAATGAACAATAATAATGGAAAGTACAAAAGAGAGGACCTCTGGTTAAGACACAAATATTTTTATCAAAAGAGCGAATCCGAACTTTCAAAATCACTCTCAATTCACTGAAATACTTTCTCATCAATAAGTGCTCTCCCCGTATCAGTGCATCAAAGCTCTCAAACCTATATATACAAACCCGACATAAAAGGCCCTCTTTTTTTTTTTTTTCTCTATCGACAATATCTTACATTACAATATTGCCTACGAATAAAATTTATCAAAAAAGGAAAATGAAATCAGCCTAAATGGAGAAATAAAAAAAAATGACCAAAATCGCGATTATGCCATACCGCTCTTGGGTTCTGCACCAATCGACTGAACTCATTGCTCAGTCCTCTTCCTGCGTCTTTCAATAGTTGACTATCTATAGTCTCTCGGTGTTTCTCGTTGCTAGTCCGTTTATTTTTTCGGGTCTCGAGGTCAAATTTTAAGACACACTTAACACGGTGGTACAAATATGATGTACAACTCTCCACCGCAAAAAAAAAAAAAAGAAGAAAAAAAGAAAAGGAAAACCCATTTGTTTTGAAGGGTGAAACTGAAAAAGACTAAGTAATAAAATGGGACACAGTAGAAATATTCCATAAAAACCGGAAGTGTGGAGACTATTCCTTTGCTTATGCTATTCCTTGAATATTTCTTCATTCATTTCTCTTGCTTGCGGTTTTCTCTATATGCTTATAATTGGGATTGCCTGACTTCTTTCTGTCTATCGTTCAATTCTAGAATCTTATAACTAAAGCTAAAATCTTTTGGGTGTGGCACGAAGGGTTGCCGTTGTTGGAGGATAAACGGGGCAACTATACTCAACCTTGATCTGTAACTAGGAAGCATTTTGTTTGATACGCTATTTTCTCTAATCGTATTTCCTACTAGACCATGAAGTGAATGTATGATATATTTGATATTTCTTATTATTTATTATTTGAGTTATGACCAAACTATTTTTTTTTAAGAGCGGGAACGTGCTCTTTATTTATTAGTTAGTAGATGAAGGGATTGCACCTTCCTTTTGAGCTGTCTGTATAACCAGAAGGAAAATATGTGTGTTTTATATTTTTGTCCAAGAGAATCTAATATTGAAATGCACCAAATCCGCCTGTGATTAATAAAGTTCCTAATGTGAAAGGGATGGGTAAGACAAAACAATACTTTCCATCTCAAATAATCGAATGAATATAAGGGTATTACCCAGAAAGAAATTGAAAAAGAAAATGAAGAGAAGGGAACGTGGGATTTGGGCTTGAGAGACTTGACATGTGGAGTATTCGTCGGTGAAGAAACCGGCGGCTCTTCCCTTCGCTCTCCAGCAACTAATGGTAATTCTCTCCAAGTATATATTTTGGTTGAGAGTTCGGTACTTCATTAATCTATCTATATATATACTATTGCCTTATGTGCTCTCAAGCTGTCAATTCTAATTAAGTTACATAAACTTTGAGAAAATGTGTGTGGTGCAGCGAACTAAGATTGCGGACTGGCTAGCCGATGAGCTTCTAATGACCATTTAGTTATCATAAATTTTTATTTTATTCCTAACAGTTTAGATCATCTTTTTATTAGGAGATATTGTCAAGGTGTCTACTCCCGTTGTTGCATTGTTTAGTTTGGACTTTGGCCCTTTCTCAGCCAAAAAAAAAAGGAGATTCTAATTTTATTTTTTTTACTTGGAAATAATTCAAAGAAGACTCTAAATTCGATTCTTGTCAAAATAGGACTTTTCATGTCCATGTCTTCAGCATTATTTTTCTATCAATAGTTGAATAAGCCTTTCTCTCAAAAAAAGAAGAAGATAAAAACCAATAAAGGGAATTTGGTTATGTGAAGCTCGCGCTCCAAATCTGTAATAAAAAAGTTATATCTCTAATAGGTATATGGACTTCTCTTATGATAGAAAAAGATGGAAGAAAACCCGTACAAATGGCCAATCAATCCATATAATATGCTCAATGGGTCCCCATTCTTAACCAACGTGAAATTTTAATTTTTTTATAATGAAAATATTGTGGGAGATATTATATTCTCATAGTTTCAGGAAATCGAATATTAAAAAGTTCTTCGTATGAAAAAATTACATTTCATTGAACTCAAACTTGTATTCTCTTCTTTACATGAATTGAAGCTATTTACTATTACACTAACACTATTGGTGGAGTTTTAATTTTTAATCCAGCATAATGATGGAGACATACTTCAAGAAAATGTATGAACGTCAGCACCAGCATATGGTTTTATCTTTATATTCATCAAAATCATGCATGTATTCCGGCGCTGTTGCTGATTGGAAGAAATATTGAATTATTGGTTTAAGTCCTCGGTGTGCATGTGGAAAGTAACCGCTTCTTCAACCGTTTGAAATTGAATTATAAAAAAAAATTGGCTCCCCCATTTTGTAAAAAAAATTTAGCTTGCTCGAAACTGCGATTAGCCCAATAGCGTCAGGATATGCTCAAAACCCTACTGTTTAGCTATGATCCTAAATTTCCTTCAAAGTTTTGGATTAATTAGATTCATGAAACTGACTAGAATTAATAGACTTGTGAACTCTCCATCTAGTTTTCACTGGGAATCCATTTAGTCAATAGAAAGTTTTGTTCAAGAATGTGATGGGTCGAGTGCATTACATTGTATTGCCAATAGGAGTTTTGATACCTTATTTCCCTTGTGGTAATCTAAAAGGTTTCATCTATGGTCTTGACTTGTAATTTTCTTGAACATTTTCTCCCATGTACCTTTAGTAATGAATAATATCATTATTATTAAAATCGATTAAGAAAAAAAGGACCTTTTCTTTATGCTTCTTTTCATGGACCCATAACTTAAGGGCGAAACAAATGGGGTCCTATAAGTCCACGTGTTGGACTTTAATTGGCAGGCTTTTTAGAAATGAAGCCAATTGGAGAGATCCATCACAGCCCAATAGTTTATGCCCGACGCAACCTTCGGGAAAATTTCACTTTCTTTTGTTGTCAAAAGAAGAAACTAATTGATAAATAAAAATAAATAAATAAGTAAATTATCCATCAAAAAAATTGATAAAAATAAATTGGTGATCTGGTTTAATACTGATCCATTTTAAATAAAATTTCAGATTTGAATTATGAGAATTGAAAAATATTCATGATTGTGAGAATGTTTTATCATTTAATGAACTAACTCAACTCAAACATAGACTAGTTGAAATTTATTAAATTTTCGGATATTAAATGGTGCATATAAAAAAAATTAATCGAGATATACAATATAGGATTAAAGGGACAAGAACTGAGGATAAAAACAATTATAATTGACCTAGAACTAAGAGGTTTTTTATGCTTTTTTATGGAATTCAGTATCATTTCCCTTGTCTCTCCATTTGCAGGTACTAGGTTCTACTTCTAGGTTTTACTTTTATCTCTCTCGCTTTTACTAGCCTCATGATCCGGGTTGGTAATTAAATGAAGTACACGGCCATATGACGAAAAAAATGTACGTGCCAAAAAGTTTATATGAATTAAAAGTCAAAGCCAAAAATAGTTCCGTTGAACAACAACTAACGGAACAAAAAAAAAACAGCAACTAACTATAATGTCCAATCGCACATTACCTTTATAATATCCACTTAATTGGAACCGTAATATCAGGGAGAAAGTAGAGTATACTCTTACTTAACCCAATCCAATTTTTCAAAAGGTGGTAGATTAAAGACTCTCTCAACGAAATCACCAAGTCATTGCTATTACCAAATAAATCAACGCATGTAATTTAGGGTTCTCTGATACGGTAGTCATTGAGTAGAAAAAAATTGTCCAATTATATTAATTGGAGATTTTTTTTCTTTTTATAAAAACTAGATGATGTTAAACTAGATAGATAGTATATATTCATTTTCACAAACCAAGAAGTTTTCTACCTTCTTGTAACATGGTCATGTACTTACTTGGACTTAACAGTCCTGGCCAGTCCAATCATTCATGTTGGAGCCCTGATACTTCTTCAGCCAAGTCGAAGCGTGCCGTTAATGTCGGAGCCGTGTCAAATAGAAAAATACGATCTAATAGATGGCGATACAATATTTTCTTATATTTCTATGTTTCTCTATATCAAATTTTTTTTTCTAACACAAGATAATTAACTCCTGCCCCACGTGCAATGCGGAACCAAAAGGAGAAGTCATGCCAGCATGCTAGCATGAACATGCAGCAGGGCAAGTAGATAGATGCATTAGTAAGCGCTAAACTCGACGTGGACGCCTTATAAGCATACTAATATTGGCCAGTGATGTTGAGTATTAGTCTATGTTTTCGCTGCATATACAAATAGGTTAATCTATGTGTAAGTTTCATTCAATATGCACCCAAGTATATCCGAAAATTCAGTAAATCATGACTAATCCAGTTCGAGTCGGACCCATCCACTAAAGAGTAAAGGCTTTTCCAGCATCGATTTTTTTCATTAACAACACTTGAACTCGAAATCTTATTTAAGGGGAACAAGCGCTGAATCATTTGAATTCAATACACATTGGTTAATCTATGTATAAGTTAATAGGTAATAGATGGAAAGCAACATTTCATTTCTAAGCAGAAGAGCCGTTTTCAAGTAGTCTTTGATCGATTACGTATTATTCAATATTCGATCGATTGGTCTGAGGTTATCGACAAAAAGGATTTGCCTAAAAGAACCGATGATAAGTAATGATATCGTACCTGTTATATTCTCAGGTCTCTCTCTATATCTTTCGATTGGGATAGTGCATTGAGGGAATTATTTTCCAGAACTTCCTAATAGGATTCATATTCATAATCGGGAACCTCAATCAGAGGAGATAAAAAAAATAGAAAAAAGATATATATTTCTTATTTTCTGGTCATAAAAAGATGTGTGATTTGCCAATGGTCGAAGGCTGAGGAGAAAACATGACATATGATTAGCTGGTAAAAATAATAAAGAAAATGGATCATCCGAGCACGAATTTTGTCGATTAAGATAATCACGAGAGAGGAGAGGAGAGATCGCGGCATAATCTTCCAACCATTTCAGACCAAAATCATATTAGATGATCATGAGAAGATACAGGAACATGCATGTGCAGTTCACGAAAGAACGTGTGGAGATCTTATCCGTTGATCCAGAATATACATCTAAGTAAAAACAAGACACATAATCCTTTTGGTCTGTGATACGAATTAATATATCGTCTAGGACTCTGATCGATCGTGCTGAACCAGAGTAACCCACAGGAAGCTTTGAGTAGTTGCTTATGCCCCTAATTGAGATATCTCACTCTTGAGAATATTATCCTCCTGCGAAAAAACACGACAATAATTAGATAGGTTAGAGGCCATGACAAATATAAACATAATGGTTCCAAGAGATGAAACCTTCTCAAATCGATTCGTGTTTTAGACAAGTGAGATTGGTCAGCATTGATCGTCTAGTGCGGTAGGAGCTTGTACTCTCCTGTCCAGCTGTTCTTAATATTGGCAAGCGGGTAAACTCTAGTTCAAAGCTTTTGATTGTTCTCTTATAATAGGTGTTCCCGAATTGTTAAGGCGTCTTGGCTACCAAAGCCCAAAAAGGACACTATATGCCAGACCTATGTTGGAAACTAAAGAACTTGAAGGTTCAGCTGAATGAATACGCTCGGTAATTCTGATTCCGAGGGCAAACCATCTGAAAGGGACTGCAGATTTCTTAATTCCCATATCCAGTGGCTCAGTAGGGGAACATCACACCTCTTTCTAAAGTAACAATTCTGAAGATCCCGAATCCACTCTTGATCTCCTCCACAAAGAGCATTAGGATATACTTAAAATCCTACAATGTCCTCAATCTTGGCAGCCGAACACAGCTGCAACCCATCAATGGATCAAGAATCCATCCATCTATCATAAGGTTGATGCTCGATTAGGTCGGCAAATACAGTAAGCTCTGGAGGTGGAAAACTGTTCAACCAATAACTTGCTGCCGATTATTTTTCCTCGCTCACGTTTCCAGCAAAAACAAGTAACGCTGCACAAGTGTCACTGAAGAGATACTGCTCACTTATCGACTGTCTCCTTTGGGATACTTAACGTGCCGCATTTTGCCAAAGATAAAGACCCTCTAGATTCATAGTTCCAGCAAAAGAGAAGACGGCTGCTGTTTTAGCTGTCGGTATCAACGTATGAGCTGCCGCCTTGCAACACAAGTGACATGTCATAATCTGCCTTGCAAAAATATAATACACAAACAATCAGAATTAGGTCAAATGCTGCAAGTTCAAGTAAGAAACTAGTAACACGCAAAAGCCATCGCCGTGAAGCATTTCCCTGTCCCGAAAGGTATCAACATAGGTTTCAAGATAAGCAAAGGTAAATTAAACAAACAGAAAACAGAAGACGCAAACTCTGAGTTTTCATAGATTTCTCTAACTTCTACTGTGTGAATGCCATCCCTTTCCCACTTCAAAGGTGTTTATTAACCTAAAAATTAATGATTCTTAGGCATAATAACTGTTCACGAATTTAGACAGGTGAAACAATATCTAACAGAAGCCTACTTCTGTTGACAGAAAATAAATTTTGCATTGCCAGAATTAGAGGATTTTAATTTGCGATAATTATTTCCAAGATTGTTTGCAAGTAGTAGTTTTACTCTTTGTTTTTTTTTTCCCCTTGTAACTTTCCGACTTGTTTGACAAATTAATTTTGAACTTCTAAATCAAATATGTTGGACCGGACATGGTAACATAAATGGGCCCATCTCCAACACCAATATAAAGACAACAATGTAATGTGGCAACATATTTTTTCGTTAAAAGAAGATAACCATGCCATGACAACGCATGCAGAAAAGGATTGGGGACAGAACTTACAATGTAATAAGGAACGTGTAGCATCATTCTATTGAGTTGTGACTCAGCAGAAACGCGGATTTTAAGCTCTACAGTGAACATGAAATTGGCACTGCTGGTAGAGCTTTAAAAGTTAATATCCCATCCATAGCTGAGGATTCCGGTGCACAACTGCAAGCATCAGTTCTTAGCAAAAGGATGCCTTCATTTCCACTCCAACGAAAGAACATTTTCCTCTCTAAAGATGAAGTTCATATCGACCGACTTCACTCGAAGGAACACACTTGATGAATACAGCGAGCATGGCATAATTAGAGGAGCATTCTTTTTTGCTTTCTCACCAGTAATCCCCACAAGAACATAACCCATCTTTAAAGTGGTGGAACCTACGAATATCTCGCATGACTATCTCCCTATTTGCTAGCTTCGAAATTAGTTTCGTCACTGTATGACAATCTGCACAAACACGGAGGTTCTTTGTGATCCTGATAGTCGACCCAGGAGGTGACTTAATAAGCCCAAAAGCAAGAGCAAGTTTCTCACTATGATCCCAAACCATCATCTCCTTAACTTCCTCATCAACATCATACAACACTGAACTCGTATCAGGACTATATCCATGCATCTCAAGCTGTTCTCTCAAGTCCTTCAACTTTGCATATATAGCATCCGATTGTTCATGTGACTTATCTGCAACTAAGAAACGGTGAATCTTCTTATCCAATTCAATGAAGCTCTGCCCAGGTGGTTTTCTCAGTCTCTGTCCCCTCATCATGGCCCTAAGTCTTTGTACGTCGGCCCATCTTTTTTCTGCAGCATAAATATTTGAAAGGCAAATATAGCTACTGACATCTTCTGGGTTCCCAGAGGATATCCTCTGAGCAGCAATTTCAGCGAGCTCAATATTTCGGTGTAACCAGCAAGCCGAAAGAAGTGCAGCCCACATATCCCTTGTAGGTTTAAACTCGAGATTTTCGATCAGCTCAAATGCTTCATTTAACTTCCCAGCTCGCCCAAGAATGTCCACCAAACACGAGTAATGTGTACATGTAGGCTTCAAATCAAACTCTCTCTTCATACTCTCAAAAATCTCTTTTCCTTCGTCCACTAGACCTGAGTGACTACAAGCTGATAGAACAGAAGTGAGAACGGCCTCGTCTGGTTTTAAACCTTCTGAAACCATTTTATTAAATGCAAAGAGAGCTTCCCTTCCTCTACCATGAACTCCATAACCTGAGATGATAGAGCTCCAAGAAAACAAGCTCCTTTGGGGAAGTTCATTGAAAGCGAGATGTGAACAGGATAAACTCCCGCATTTCGAGTACATGTTGACAAGAGCTGTACCGACGAAATGATTCGCATTAAATCCTCTCTTAGCAAGATAAGAATGTACTGACATGCCGAATTGGAGGGCCATGATTTGATCACAAGCTCCAAGGATGGCAGTGATGGTGACTTCATCAGGCCCATGCTCTAAACTTTGTCGAACCATCCGAGAGAAAAGCTTGATGCTTTGAAATGGATCCCCATTTTGTGAGTAACCAGAAATCATCAAGTTCCATGACACAAGATCTCTATTTATGGACTCGAACAATTTCCTTGCTTCCAAAGTAGATTTGCAATCACAATACATCCCGATAATAGAGTTCCCCACGAATTCATTACGAGCTCTGGAGCTATTCCTCACCACAAAAGCATGAATCTCTCTCCCCTGCCTTATTGCTTTCATCTGACCACAGGCATCGAGCACAGCCAACAAAGTTGTCCCATCTGCAACAACTCCAGCTCTTCCCATTGATCGGAAAACATCTACGGCCTCCTTGGGATCTCCGTTCTTAGCATGACTCAAAATCACGGTGCTCCAAGATGTCAAGTCCCTCTCGGGCATTCTATCGAACACCTTCCTCACATCCTGCAAGTCCCCAAGCTTTGAATACATTGACATCAGAGAGTTGCCCACATAAACATCCGAAACCAATCCATTAACCACAGCCTCACTGTGAACGATCCTCCCAGCCTTAACACTCAACAACTCCCCACAGGCCTTCAGCACAAAAGGGTAAGTGAAGCGATCTGCCCTCTGTCCAAGACGAAGCATTTCGCGGTATAAGACAATCGACTCGACAGGGGAGTCTCTGGAAGCATAGCCCCTGATCATGGAGTTCCAAAGGAAGGAATTTTTCGACATAGTCTCATCAAATACCTCCCGGGCTTGGCTCATACAGCCGCAGATCGCGTAGAATGCGGCGAGTTTCGAGTTCAAGTAGGAGTTGTGGTGGAGGGTGCCGGAGACGAGCATGTGGGCATGGAGTTTCCGGCCTTTGCATAAGGACTTGGAGTTCGTCAGGGACTGCAAGAGCTGGCCGCACTGCAGGGAAGTGAGTGAGGAGTAGTGGGCGAAGAGACGACCTCTGGGGAAGCATTGCAGGGATTTCAGCGGCTTTGTGGAGGAAGAGAAGAAGAAGAAGACCATTAAAATTGAATCATTGGAAGCTCTCGACATTATTCTTCAGCTAACGTATAACGGCAGAGCTCGGCAGAGTGCCAGACAGACGGCACGGCAGCTAGGGGCCAGTGTCCACAGATCGGGTAATCCGAGCCGACCCGAACTGAATAACAAGTTCGGTTCGGGTTATTAGGTTCTCGGTTCTGTTCCGGAACCGAACCGATATTCTCAAATACTTCGGTTCGGTTTTCGGGTTCTATCTTTTGGAAGAGGATCCGAACCGAAACCCAAAATATATATATGTCACTCTTAAGTTTAGTCTAACCCCACCTAATCGACGCTTCAGTTCACTGCCACTCTCCTCTGCTCCGGCCAGGCGTCACGCCGCACTCAGGGCGACGACGACAAGGAGCCGGTGACGCTGCCACGACGATTATCTGGGCGAGGGTGAGGGCGACGGTGTATCGGAGAGACCGGGCGGACCGCAGCTTGCAGCTGAGGAGAGTTGCCTACGAGTCTGCGACTCCGAGAGCTGCAAATTCCGTCTGGAATTGCTGTTGTGCGTGGAGTTACTGAGCCGCGGGGGAGGTCACGGGAGAGGGAAGGAAGGAGGAGGCGGCTTTGGAAGGGTCGAGCAAGTGAGCTGCAGCGTTGAGCTCGACGGACGGAGAGAACAGAGAAGGCCGTCGTGATCGGCGATTCCCAGGGCACCGGGAAAGAGACCTAACCCCCGTTCGTGCCCACCACGATCTGTGGCTTCAAACTCGCGGAGGATCGACGATTTGCTTTGTCGCCTCAGTTCGACCAAAAAACTACTACCGTCAACAAGTGTGGGAATTTCCCAAGACTCTGCACCACCTCTACTGATCAATTGGGGTTAAGAGTTTTCTCGGAGCTTCGTACTGATCAAAGTGATTGACAACAGATCGAAATGAAATTAAAATCTCTCTGGAGTTGAAGAATTGGAGCCGTATTGGAGTTTGCATTGCTGCGGTAGCCGCAGGATTGGATATATTTGGATTCAGCCTCAAGAGCCCTATTCTGAACTTGGGGAGAGTGGGTGGACTTCCGTGAAAATGCCACAAGTGAGGATCATTGCGAGGAATTTCATGGATATGGTGGCTGCTCTGCCCGCCATGAAGCTCGATCACCTGTACCAGAACGCATTCATCTGCGAAGCAATTCTCAGGTTGGTCTTTCAACTCACTGGCTCCGCTTTCATTTCTTTTTGCACTGCCTTTCTTTTTTGCATTTTCCGATTTTCCTCATGTGTAATCGGTTCATGGAGTTGTATATATTATTTCATTGGGTTCTTGACTGACAACGGCCTCAATTCCTTGAGCATCATATTTGTGTTCACAAAGTATTACTATAGATATCGTAGGAACTTATGGACTGTTGGTGTAATCTATTGCGGGAACCGATATGATTGCAATTTGCAAGTAGGGTTATGGTAAGGCTTTTCCATTATGGGAAACGGCACGCATTCTTTTGCATAAGAGGTACATTCTCATGTGTCCAGATTGATACATTTTACTGTTATCTCATAATCGAAATCAAATGCATTGCTTTGAACTTGATAATAAGCTATTAGGGTAGCTATTGTAGCTCATGTGATAATAACCTATTAGGGGGAGCTGTTTTACGTTACAATTGTCAATCACATTTTGTACCCCATAATATGTCTGGCCAGTATTTTAGCTCATGTGATTATATATAGTATAGAGATTTTTTGAAATCTATGCTGAGGGCATGTGTTACTCTCTGTCTGTTCATTTTAATAAGGGGTAGACCATTTATTCTGCTTCATATACTATATGCAGATCATTGCCGCCCCTGGCAAAGAAGTATGTGATACAAATGTGCTATATTGAAGAAACAATACCAAGCAAATCATTGGAGGAGTGGGTTCTTCCAGATGGTTTGTCAAAGCATAGAGTGGCCATTGACAGATTGCTGCAGTTAAGAATCTTCTCCGAGAGTTTTGACAGGTATTTCCTATATTTGTTCTTTCCTTTATTTGAGTTTTCTTGTGATAGTGTTCTGAAATTACTATCGTTCATATTATATTAGTTTTCTGAAGTTGGCATGCTCCTGGCAGGAGTACTGGAACTAGCTACAGGCTAAATCCAACATTCCAGGAAAACCTGCAGAAGCTTATAACATATGGGTAGGCATCAAAGCACTATGTGGCTTCTATTTCTTGTAAAAGTTTCGCTCTCTGGTGTCAGTATTGTTGGAATATAGCATGTCTTGTTTCGCTTGTTTATTATGATTATTGAACTGATAATATGCACCTTTGTGTTTTTGCTCCATTCAAGTGTGTAAGTAGTTTCTACTCAAGGTTGTTTTGTAATCATGAAGAGTTTGATGGTCATGCATATAAATTGAATTTTTGCAGTGCAGTTTTGCCCCGAGAGCCCATGCCTTCTAGCGTTACTGCCAGGCTGCCTAGCTTGCAGGAACTTGAGAACTACGCCATGCAAAAATGGGAGGTAAATGTTGTACTTGCGCTTCCACTTTCTTTGTTGTTTTCTTCACTCTTGCTACATAATTCTGCTGTTCGTTTTCTTTGTCCTCTGTAGCACCAAATTCTAGCTAATGCTCATTTCCTAAGTTTCTGAACTTTAATCCTTCTTTTCGTGAAATTTCAATTTTGATAAAACAGTGTTTTCTTCTACAACTTATAAACTCTGCCCAAGCTGAAAAGATGACGAATATCAGCCCCTCTATGATGAGGATTTTCCAGAGAGGGCTGCTGACTCAGAGGTCAGTTTTGACTTTCCTTTGCTTTTTGTGAAGACATGTATATGAGGATAAATCTTGAAAAATCTCAATTCTGGATTGATGCACCTTTTATGCCATCCTTTCAGGGACAAAGAGGCTCCAAGATTGACCGAGAGTGGTTTCCAATTTCTGGTGCGGATATCATAAATTGCCTATATTTTCTTATGAATTACTAGAGATTGCTGATGGACGGCTCTTTTTGCCTCTAATCAGCTAATGGATACAAATGCGCAACTTTGGTACATAATTAGAGAATACATCTCAAATTCTGAGGTATCATCTGCTGACAATTTCTTCAGCACTTTGTTTATTTCTTTATCCCATTTTACATATGTGAAGGGTGAAAAGGGGAGATTTTGAAAAGAAAGGGTATGATTTCATCTTATCCTCATTTTTTTTTCTTTTTTTTTGGATAAGTTCTTATCCTCATATAGAGGTAGTTTTAAATTGACTCTGGGTCAACAACTGGTTCACTGATGGTATATGTGATGGGGTAAAGTTGTTAAGACTCTTGTGGGCAATGCTAATGTAAGGGTGCTGTAAGGGTGCTGTTGATGCTTTTTGAAAGAAATTGAAACAATCATTGCTGATTATAGTATTATGGGTAGAAACTTCTGAAAGGTAGAGATAGGTATTTTCTTAATGCCTAGGCAGAATTCTTAGTAACCTTCTCATGGGTCTTTCAGAAAGTATGAAATTTTAGCTGTTTAATTGCAAGATGATGGTTTCCGTGCTAACTTTCGTTCCATGGTACTTGCTCCCTATGTTCTCCGTATTCTCTTCTCTCTATTTTTGCCTTGCCTGTTATCTTGGAGGATCACCACTTTTTCTTGATACTTTCCAAGTCTACATTTAGTCTGTAACTTGTGATTGCAGGTACTAATGGTACCAGTGGAAAATATATACGAAAAAAATTGAGATTTGATTCTATAAGGTTTAGGGTCCTTGCCCATGCATTATTGGTATCTTGTCGATGAGGAGATTGAATCTACAACGATTTTGAAGTTCTTCCTAGTAATCGAGTCTTAACACTGAAATGGAACTTTCATTATGGTGCAGGAGATAGGTGTAGATCCTGCAGATTTGATCTCATTCATGCTTGAGCTGAGCTTCCATGAAACAGGGCAGGTACTGGAAATCTCCTATTCTGAATAGGATGCTCTTCTGAGTATAAAATGACCTGTGATTTCTTTTGCCCTGGGGGTGGACGAATTGCAGCTGCAAGATTAACTCTATTTATTTATCTACTAAGTTATTTTGTTTGTAATGTGCTAGGCATATAACATGAACACATTGGATGAAATCCAGAGAAGCACAATTAAAGACCTTGCAGATCTGGGTTTAGTCAAACTTCAGCAGGTATAATGGTGCGTTTAAGCTAGTATTTCATGAGGTACAAAATTTAGATGATTCTAGTTTCCTTATCATTTCATTTAATTTCCCAGGGAAGAAAAGAGAGTTGGTTCATACCTACTAAATTAGCGACAAACCTCTCAGTTAGTCTGACTGATTCATCATCACGTAAAGAGGTTGATTCCCCATGCAACTTTGCATTTTTGATGGTTTTGTTATGTTAACATAGATTTGAGTCGATGATTGGCTTCGTAATTCTTGGTGCAGGGTTATGTGATGGTAGAAACAAACTTCAGATTGTACGCTTACTCAACATCAAAATTACACTCTGAAATTTTACGTCTTTTTTCGAGGTAAATTTGTGCCTTGTCTTCTGTTAGTCTGTTAATGTTGCATTTGTACACGAGAAATGAAGTTTTATCATCTATTTATTCATTCATATTGGGTATTTAATGAGACTGGGGTCCAGGGAAAGAAGTCCAGCATTAGTTTTGAGAGTTCATATGCTGGATCCTTGATTTTTCTCCTCTCTATGCTGTTGTTTCTTGGCATTCTGCTCTTTTAAATATTTTTTACCTCTCACCTGATACTCTTGCAAATATTGTTCTACTGCTCGTATTGTTTCTTCCTCATAGATCCTAATTTAGTGGTATATGATTGTGCCAATAATGTACAGAGTTGAGTATCAGCTCCCGAACCTTTTAGTTGGGGCTATAACCAAAGAAAGCTTGTATAATGCCTTCGAGAATGGCATCACATCTGAGCAGGCAAGCCTTCCTATTAGATAATAGTGTAACTTCAATTTTCCCATGGAATTTTAGTATCGCTGAAGGTTTTAGGTCTTAAAACAAGACCTGATACTTAAAGGGGATCCCTGCTTCAAGGCCTTATTTAACTTTATGGCTTTTCTGCCGCTGATCCTGTGCAGATAATTTCCTTCCTCCAGCAAAATGCACATCCCCGGATTGCAGAGAGGACACCATCCGTTCCCGAAAACGTCATGGATCAGGTTGGTGTCATTCCAACCCAGAAATCATACTCTTCTGCATAACGTATTGCTTATGTTTCATATTCTTTCTGTGCGCTCCTTTTTGGCAGATAAGACTGTGGGAGACGGATCTAAACAGGATTGAGATGACCCCCGCGCATTTCTATGACGAATTCCCATCTAGGGTAAGAGCCAGTCACTTATGCATATTCTCTTCATGTTATAAAAATTCACCCCACTGCCATTTTTTTCTTGTTGCCACCTTATAGAACTATGCGTGTGGCTTCTGCCTATCACTGAACGACTGGGTTTTAGATGTGCTGCTTATGGTGAACCACGGAGGGTCCTCTGAAACCTAGCTCCTGATTCTTGTTTTTCAAATTAAAATTTGGAATTTTTGTTGATCGATATCGGTAGCTTCATATTTTTTATTAAGGAAAAATCCGAGCCATCAAATGGTGCTCGGAATAGATTAGATATGGGCCCTTAACTGGGGACGGCAAGGACGATGCAAATCTAACCATCAGAAAAGCTCCTGCAAATATCTGGGGGTATTTGATCAAGCAGATAACAGAGCAGAAAAGCTGATACCTTTTGTATTAATGACAATTATTGGCAGGACGTATTCGAGGCAGCCTGCGATTTTGCACGGGAAAGTGGGGGTTTACTCTGGGAAGACTCGAAGAAGATGAGGCTGGTCGTGAACACTGAAGTGCACTTGCAAATGCGGGAGCATTTGCGGCGCCAGAAGTAGGACCTATAATGTCTTTTACGGTAATTAACTCGAAATTATTGAATTTATCTTTTCTTACAAGTGAAGTTCACAGGCCTTTGAAAAAAATACGAGTTAAGGGACAGCGAAGAAGGAAAGAGCATAGGAAATTCCAGACTCGGAAGTATTAATGAATTTTTGCTCTACGTCTCTGAGCTATATATCCTCGTTTAATTCCGATCATTGAATAAATGAATTCTAATGGATAACTAAAATACGTAACTTCACATTCACAGAAATACGAAACTACTCCATAAATTGAGAATACTAAATGGTATAAATATATAAGTATAATATGCCTTATCGTTGCATAATAATTGCGCGAGAAGCTCGACGAGCGACAACGGAGGCTCGACTTGCAGATGCAGCTAGATTGAAAGACCGCACTGGGGATGGACTTCACGGTCGCTTTCCTCGTGGAATTGTCATCCTAAGGTCCTCCAATCTCTGCTTTATCTATTGATTTACAACTTATTGCTCTGCCGGTGTCCTGCATGCAATTGATATAATCTCCATGAGTCCACCATCACCGTCATCCGTGAATTTTTCCGTAGCCACCGCTTTCATCCCCAAACTAAAAATGCTATCGACTCCGTCTTTCACTTTCGTCCCGACGTTAATTGGCTTGACGGAAATCCAAACGTGAGTGCCAACTCATGGCATCAAATATATTATTTTTTAACGTTATTGGCCCAAATGACCTCGTTTTTGGCCAATCTGATAATTAAAAAAATTTAAAAATTTAAAAAGAGAGAGAGAGAGAGTAAGAAAAATTATTGTTCATCTTCCTTCAAAGGAGAAGCTGAACAGGAGTAGTACTACGGGCAGCAGAGAATGGGAAAGGATCCACCCAAGCCATAGCTCCACCGGAGGTCGATCATCTTCCCTGAGCTCCTGAAATTGGGTACTTGGGCTGTGTCGGGCGGGCACGTGAAGCCCAAGCTCGGGAGAAGAGATTTGCGTGGTTCGATTCGAATGCCAACGGAGGATTACAGAGGCAATTGGTGGGGGTTTAACAACAGATGTCTGAGGGTAATGCCATTGTTCTTGCAAGCACAGCAGCCTCTTTGTAACAGAGTGGCTACAGAGACTGAGACAAAGGAGGGGACAAACCGGCGGTGCTGCGAAGGCGGAGGAAGGAAAGGGGTTGGCGGCTGACGCTGCCTTTAGCTCTCCCATTGAGTGAAGAGCCTGTAGAAAGCTTAATGGTTTGTTTGGTTTCAGAGTATGATTTTAAAATCACACTTTAACTTAATGCTATCCACAACAAAACAAAATAACTCATACAAAGTCAAAGGGTGAACCTCATACATAATAATTTTTACCACTCTTTTTCAAAATTAAAATCTGATTTTAAAATTCCACTTTAAAACCAAACGCAGCATAAGTCTTTTGGTGGCGTTAGAGGACGGAAGCGAAGAAAGGGCACAACTCTGGAGTCTTGTAAGCAGGTGCTAACGGTAGCTGTGGATGAGAAAATATTAGGTAAAAGTCATATATACACTGTGGTATAGTCTTCATTAAGTGCCTGTCAAGTTATCTCGTGGAGTCCACAACATTTATTTCTTTTATATTTTTTCTCAACATTTGATTGAAGCTAACACATGTCATCTTGGTGTATTAGTCTCATCTAATATTTTCGCAGCCATAGATTAGGTAAAAGAGAAAATGGCAGATCTAATGCAAGACTTTCATGGAGTGTGAAGCTCCATACCTACTGTTCATCTTCTCGAGGAAGTAATTTTTTTTTTTTTAAATTCACTAAGAACGACGTCGTTTTTTGCTTGGGATGGAAGGAGAGTGCGGAACGATGTTATTTACGTCATTAAGTGGCTTATCATTGATGCCGTGAGTTGGCACTCACGCTCCACGTCGGATTTCCATCAAGTCAATTAGTATCGCGACCAAAGTGAAAGATAGAATTGAAATGCGGGGACGGAATCAATGACAATTTCAATTTGGGGACTAAAGCGGTGACTCCTAGAAAATTTAGGTATGACAGTGATAATGTACTCTTCAAAAATCCTATATGCAGTGATATCTCTTTTGCTACTTGCAAGAAATGGGTTATGTTTTCTTGATTTTCTTGTGAATTCTCCATCGGTGTTGGACCGCCCAAAGCGCTTGTAGGAAAATTTTGGTCTATTGCTCGAAGATTTGAAGGTAATGCGTTTATGAATTTTTATTTCAATTTTATCATCTCCATGCCAATAGACGGCTTAATGTAGGAAAAATGAGATGATAGATCTCCATTCCTGTTGTTATATTATTGTTTTCTAAGTTCATGATATCTCGATGAACTTATATTATTAATTGATGGTCTCACGGGATTTAATAAATTTATTAATTCGTATATATAGTAGTTACAAAAATATTACTGGAATCGGTATAGCTATTTATATATTAAGTAATTGGGAATACTCTCACGAGAGTCTTATGTTCGTGTAAGGAGAAGCATTTTAAGCAGACCCTTACGTGACTTTTGGTTGACGGGAGAAGAATTGAAAGGATTAGAATAAGAAGGGAATTGGAATCATAGGAGATCACCTATACCTCTAATACAAAAATATGGACCTCACATTAGTTTTTTCACACTTACAGACACTAACTAAAGTATTTTCGCGCATATCGATACGTGGTAAGATCAACTTAGAAAAGGATTAGATTAGTCCGCAAATTAGGGACGGGTTGGATTCGCCACTTGATAGGGTTGGAAATATCGACCCGCTCATAAACTCGGCCTATTAACTAATACAAAGCCCAAATGAGAATCCATCTAGAAAAGGATAACACAGAATAAATAATAAAGGGAAAAAGGAGGCCATGATCCCCAAAAAATAAGGGAGATGTGATGTTAACTCCACTAACTGTCGTCGACGGTTACCAATGGGGAGGATAAAGGAAAAACGAGAACACAAAGAGGATTCATTCAGAACATTTCTTTCTCACGAGACGTATCATTGGCGCTGTCTGTGGGAAAACTTTTGTCGAACCGAAAGGCCATGGTGGACACTCGACGTAGTCGGAGGAGCAAAGGAAATCGTCGTAATGCAGTGTCTGAGCAACCCAAGGGGGCCTCCCCAGTCGTGTCGTTCAGGGCGAATGAAGAAGTGCGGGATGCCCCGACTCGAGACGCAAATGCCATACTAACATCTTTATCCCCAGCAGAGCAAGCGACGCTGGAGGCTGTCATCCTGCAGCAAGGGCAACCTCGGGGTCAAGGACCGGGGAACATTCCTAGACAAGCTACCTCGGTCTTTGATCACGGGGATGAAGCTGCTCATTCTCGTTCAGCGTCCCAACATTGTTAGGAAAGTAATGTAGTGCCACCTCCACCCCCGGCAGTACAGGCTCCGCCGCAGATTTTTATGGAGGAAGTTCAGAAGCTGGTAACGGAGTAAGTTGCAAAGACCATGCAGAAGAGTGAACGTTAGTAGATGGGACTTACCTCACTGGAGGATGAAGGCTCCCCGTTCGCTCCTCATATACTACAAGCAACGGTTCCCCATAAGTTTGTATTGCCTCACATTACTCAGTATGATTGGAAAACGGATCCTCGAGACCATGTGATGAGACACTTATCCTCCATTTGGTTTTCCAGTTAAAATCACAAAAATTTTAACTTTAACTTTAATTCAACACACTGCACAATCATTTATCATTTTCTACAATCAAAATCAAAGTTACTTTAACTCTGAAATCAAACGCACCATTAGATTCTCTTATGGGAAGAGGAGCTAGCGAGGAGTTACAATGTCTTCTCTTCCCGGGATCTCTGACCGGGATCGCAGCGAATTGGTTACATTCTCTTCCCCCGCGGTCTATTTCTAATTTTCGCTATTTGCGCGATAAGTTTGTTGAGCGTTTTGCAAGGATTTGTCGTGTGAAGAAAGATGCCATGGAATTTTTCACAATGGAGCAGGGGGAGAAAGAGTCGCTAAGGGATTATTATGATAGGTTGTTTAAGACGGCGACTGAAATAGATGATTTGTCGGAGCGTGAAAGGATGGTGGCATTTCAGAGATGATTGAAAGACAAAGATCTGATAAAGAGCCTCCTAGTAACACCTCCAACGAGCTTTGATGACATGATGACCCGAGCACGGCACGGCATTTCATGACCGTTGAGGAGTCGCTGCGGGGAAGACAAAAGGACAAATATAAAGGGAAGGCTATAGCTAGATCGGATGGATGCCAACACTGGTCAAAGGCGTTCAATATTGAAGACCTTACGCCGTTGAATGTTTCAAGAGCAACAGTCTTGCCGAAGATTGAACGATTGAACCTGGTAAGTTTGCTAGAAAACCCAACTAGACGTGTGCTTGGCAAAGATAAAAACAAATATTACAGGTTCCATCAAGCCATGGACTATTATACGGAGGATTGTGTAGACTTAAAAGAGACGTTTTAAAGGTTCATTAGGGCAAGCTGCTTGCAGAAATTTGTATTCACCGGTTGGCGAAGTAGGCGCCATGATCCTCAGAGGGCTAATCCCCCAAAACGTCGCAAAGATTCGCAGAGCCGCACTCTGCCAGGATGGGTCTCTCAGGATCGGATGGCTCCAAATCATCCTGGTCAAAAGAGGCGTGATGTAGGCGGTGATCACTAGGAAGATCACATGCGATGGGATTTCAACGGAGAACGAGGAGATTTTAGGTGCGGAGTTATTCATATGATCTTTGGAGGTCTCGCTTGCGGCAGAGAATCCTTGAATGGCAGGAAGAGGTATGCAAGGCAAGTCATGAGGGTGAAGACGATGAGGAAAAGGCCCCGAGATGAAGACCCGAGCAAGTGTATAAGTTTCTCGGAGGCTGATGCCGCCTATGTAACATATCCGCATGCCGACGCCTTAATTGTCACTGCTACGGTCTGAGCTTTCGACTTGAAGAGAATTCTGGTGGACAGTGACGGTACAGCTGACATCCTCTTCTTGGAAACATTGAAGCAGACGCAGTTAATAGAGGGGGACTCGAAGCCGGTAAGAACCCCACTGGTAAGTTTTACTGGGGATATGGTAGAGTCATTGGGAAGAATCGACTTGCCAGTGTGGTTTGGTGAAGCTAGCAAATTGGCAAGTGTGATGGTCGATTTCCTTGCCATTAATCTCAATGGCACCTATAATGCCTAGTAGGAAGGCCGACATTGAATAATCTGAAGGACATCCCCTCGACTTACCATCAGAAGATGAAATCCCTATGCCTGACGGAATAGCCAAGGTATGTGGAGATCAGGTCGCCGCGATAAAATGCTATTAACTATCGATGAGAGCTTCCACCAAGGCCAAGCATGTGCTAGCAATAGAGAGTGGCCTATAAGGAGACACCCCTCGCTTGGAACCGGCGGCAGAGACAGAGGAGGTGATGATTGAGGAACGCAGGGTTGTGCGAATTGGGGTTTTCCTGGCAGATCTTGATAAACAAGCACTTCGCGACTTGCTGGTGGATGACAAAGATCTTTTTGCATGGAGCTCAGCACATATGCTAGGTATCGATCCATCCATTATAACTCATAAGTTAAATATTGATCCTGATTCAAAGCCTATAGTTCAAAAGCGTATAGTGATTTGGGCAAAGAAAGAAAAGAGGCTGTTAAGGAAGAAGTAGTTAAGTTGAAGAAAGCTGGTTTTGTTAAATAAGTAAGATTTCATACGTGAGTAGCCAATATGGTATTAGTTAAAAAATTTAACGGAAAATGGAGAATGTGTGTCGACTACACAGACTTGAATAAAGCTTGTCCGAAAGATACCTACCCATCCCAGGATCGACCAACTTGTAGATTCGACTGCTGGGAATGAATTATTGAGTTTTATGGATGCCTACTCTGGCTACAACCAGATTCGCATGCACAAAAGCGAATAAGTTCATACTGCCTTCTACGCAGGAGTATCGCTACAAAGTAATGTCGTTTGGCCTTAAAAATGGTGAAGTCACATGCCAGCGACTTGTTAACAAAGTGTTCGACAAACAGCTTGGCAAGAACATGGAAGCTTATGTCGATGACATGATAGTTAAATCTACTAACAAAGTTGAACATGTAGCAGATTTACACGAGGCATTTCAGCTCTTACGATGATATTAGATTCGACTCAACCCCCCAAAGTGTGCTTTTGGTGTCAACTCGGGAAAGTTCTTGGGCTTTTTGGTGACGGAAGGAGGCATCGACATAAATCCATAAAAAATAAGAGTCATCGACGAAATGTCCTCGCCTTGCATAACGCAAGAAGTTCAGTGGTTGACTGGAAGGCTCGCAGTTTTGAGCAAGTTCATCGCCAAATCAGATGACTGCTGCCCATCGTTCTTCAAAGTGTTACATAAAGCGAAGGATTTCTTGTAGACACCAGAGTGCGGGACGCGTTTCAAGAGCTAAAGGACTACTTGCGACGAGTTTCTACTCTGGAAAAGTCGGAAGCAGGGGAAGTGTTGGCTATCTACTTGGCGGAAAGTGAGAATGCGATGAGTTCTCTATTGATGCAAGAAGAAGGTGGGGAGTATCTACCTATGTATTTTGTGAGTATAGTGTTGAATCCCTCAAAAGCTAACTACCCAAATTAAGTGACTTGCCTTTGCTTTAGTCGTTGCAGTGAGGAAGCTACGCCCTTATTTTCAGAGCCATCAAATTTTGGTCCAAACTGATCAACCACTAGGTCTGATTTTGAGGAAAAAAGTGGGCTCCAGCAGAAGCATACAGTGGCGCATTGAGCTGATGGAGTTCAGTATTGATTACGCAGCTCGAACAACAATTAAAGGGCAAGCTCTCGCCGACTTTATAATGGAAATGACAGGGCGACCCGACACTCCTTAGCCTCAACAATCTATGGAAGGGGCATGGACGTTGATGACGGATGGGTCTTCCATAGGAAGCGACACGAGCTGGATTCGTTCTCATCCCTCCTGAAGAAAGCTGTAAGCCCTTAAAGTATTCCCTAGTCTTGACTTTCTCAGCGACCAACAATGAGACAGAGTATGAGGCTTTGCTGACAGGTTTAATTGTAGCAAAAAGAGCTGGGATACGACGTCTGAAAGTGAAGTCAGACTCCCAGCTGGTCATCAATCAGATTAGGGGAGAGTACAAGGCGAAGGATACCAAAATGAGGGTGTATGTTGCGAGGGCAAAAGAATTGCTTGCAGGTTTCGAAGGCATATAGTTGGAGTTAATGAGCCAAGAAGACAATCAGTTGGCAGATTCCCTTAGTAAGTTGGCTTCACGAAAGCTAGATATCAATTTTCTTGAGGAGCATCGAGTCGGCCTTGTGTACACGGCACTTGAGGTGTTACAGGTGAATAATGCCTAAAGTTGGATGACCCCCTTGTAGAATACCTTCGGGATGATCACTCCCTCAAGACCCTATCGAAGCTAAGAGGATCATAGCAAGATCTATACGCTACTGTATGTATGAAGGGCAGTTGTATAGGAAGAGTTTCGAAGAGCTATTGCTGCGGTGTCTGGATTCAGAAGTGGGTTCCTATGTTATGCGAGAGCTTCATGAAGGAATCGCAAGAGCCCCTGAAGGGGCACGGGCAATGGTGAAGAATGCCCTGAGACAAGGTTACTATCGGCCCTCTATGCTCCAAGATGCTGTGAAGTAAGTGCACAAGTGCTAAGCCTCGACACTTTTCAAGGACTACTCATGCTCCTCCAGCTAAACAGGTTACTATTCTACCTGTCTGGCCGTTTGCCCAATGGGGAATGGATATCCTAGGACCTTTCCCACGGCAACAGGTCAACGAAAGTATGTGATAGCAGCGATCGATCACTAGAGGCCGAGGCTGTCTTTGCGATTACGGATAGGATGGTCAAGAAGTTATTGTGGAAGCACATTATTTGTCGATTTGGAATCCCTCGCATACTTGTGTTTAACAATGGCACTCAATTCACAAGTAAGTTCATCCGATCCTTCTGTGAAGAGTTAAAGATTGAACAACACTTCTCTTCAGTAGCGCATCCGCAATCAAATGGGCAGATTGAGATCACCAATAGGACCATTCTACATGGTTTGCGCGCTAGGCTGGACAGTGCGATCGGAAGTTAGGCTGATGAACTTGACAATGTGCTATGGTCTTATCGTAAAACGCCCCGCAACTCTACAGGAGAAAGCCCCTACAGTCTAGTTTGCGATACTGAAGTAGTGCTACTAGCTGAAGTTGGGCTCAAAACGCTTCGCAGTAGTCAATAGGACGCCCCTCTTAATGAAGACAATCTGATGGTCGAGCTGGAACTGGCCGAGGAAAAGAGGCTTCTCGCAAAGAAAAGGATGGCTCGCACAAAGCTTGCCCCTGCAAGGATATTTAACTGGAAGGTCAAAGCCAAACAGTTTTACATTGGGGAACTGGTAATGAGGAAGAACGTCTTCATAGGGCAAGATCGACTCAGTTAGCTCAGTACCAAGTGGGAAGGTCCGTACAAAGTGATTGGGATTCCTCATCCCAATGCATATGTGTTGGAGGATATGGAAAGCAAGCAACTCCCTCGTACTTTCAACGCAGAACATCTGAAGAAGTTCTATGCTTGAATTCCTACTCTGATAGCGAGCCTACTTGAAGTTATTAGCTATTTCTACTCGTTGGTGTCTATTTGTTTGATGTTGGTTGGCTTCTACTTTGACAGACAGTTGTTTTCTACTTTTATGTAGATAGTGTGGTATGTCGACGTAGCTAGTCTACAACGCTAGAGAGCTCGCATGTCATGTCATTTTCTACTTTGCTGAATTGTGTACGTGGTTATGGCTCGTTGGTTAATATGGTGGACCTTTTCTACTCTTGGTTATATTGTAATCCTACTAGACACAATTGGAGAAATGTGTCATTCTATCTACACCAGGGATGAGTTCACCCGATCGAAGACACGTCTAAACATCATCCTAAATATATAAGACTACAGGTGAGAGATTTCAACAAGACGAGTCTCATGATTTGATGGATATAAAAGTTTTAGTTTCCGACTAGAGGTGAACGCACCACCTGGGCCTAACCCATGCAGAAGGTAGGCATTAAGTTCAACAGAAGATCAACAAATTCAGATAAAATCAAAAAGAAGTTTCAAGGTCAACATAGCATCGACAAATGTTTAGGTAGTGTTTCGTTTCATAATATTATTTTAAAATTACAATTCTAATTTAACTCTACCCACTACAAAACAAAATAACACATCAAAAGTCAATAAAGGTGGATCCCACACATAAACATTGGCTTGTTTGGATTGCAAGTTAAAATTTGTTAATTTTAACTTTAACTTTAACTCAACACACTACACAACAAAAACACATATTTTTCAGGTCAAAAATTTTAACTTTTAACTTTAACTCAACACACTACACAACAAAAATACACATTTCCCAAGTCAAATTTATAATCCCATCTCATTTGTCATTTTATACAATCAAAATCAAAGTTAAAGTTTTGTAACTTTAACCCTGAATCCAAACGGCCCATTATATTACTCCATTATAATACAACTCCATTACAATTAATTCTCAACTCCACCCGTTCATGTCCATACTAATAGGCTCCTCCTCTTTCAACGTACCATATTTGATTTGCAATACGGTCACGTACTGCATCCATCTCTCTACTGCTCATGTCAATATCATTTCGGATTCCATTTTGTTGAGGCGGACTACGAAATTCATCATAATATTGCCACGCATCCATACTCCTCAAATAATCTATCGCGATAACTATTGATCCAAATGAAATTGTGCAACATAAAGCAAGCAAGCGCAATTTGTCCTTGACGACGCGGTCTGAAGTTTGACATTTCTCGCAATATTCCAAATCTGTTCTTGACGACACCGAAGCACCGTTCTATTACGTTACGAACTAATGCGTGTCGCTGATTAAACAACTCTTCCATCATCGTTGGAGGATTGTCATTATTGAAGTCACTGCAGTGATACCGTTGTCTTTTGTAAGGGGCCAAATAACCGGGAATATTTGGAAAGCCCGCATCAACTACATAATATTGTTCTGCGTGCAGACATGTACAAATAATATATATATCTGTAGTTCCATATGTTTATCGAAATACATAAGAGCTTGACAAGAGAACATGGTATATGGAAAATAACAACTTACCGCCTTGTGGTGCAGGGAATGTCGATAACGTTGCGGCATCAGAAAGAATTCTAGAGTCGTGTGCCGAACCCTCCCATTCGATCATGACATAAGTGAAGATCATTTGATGGGAATAAACAGCAAGAACATTTTGCGTTATGTCACCGTTTCGATCGCGATACACACCTCTCACTGAAGTTGGCATAATAGCGTTAACATGAGTCCCATCAATTGCTCCGATGCAATGTTGCAGTAATAATAAAAATCAATACGAATTAGAGTACATGTAATAAAAGAATAGAAGTTCATTTCGACAGTTGTACGATAATTACCCTAAAGAATGGGTACCATTGTCAGCACCCGCGAATTTCAAGCTGCTCTTCAACGTTCCTCGGTCTTATGTACGTTGGCACTAACGAATGAAGTCCTTGAAGTATTAAATTGAATGCCCGTGAGACTGTCTCCTTAGAATGGTGAAAGCGTTCGGCAACAACGGCATATCGAGTACTATGTGCAACTACCAATAAGAACATTCCAAGCATCTCCTCGACAGTCATACCTTTCCTTGTATTTCGAATACCACAGTTTGCTCTTAACGTGTCGTACAAATTATGAAATACGTGAGGGTCCATCCTGAAATTCTCGTAACATTTTGTGTCATTTGAAAGCACTTCGTTAATGTACTCACTGCCTCGTAGTGCCGAAGTTCTACATGGACGTGCACAGGGGATTTGTTGTTCAGACATTGCATCGTGGATCGCTAAAAGGACGGGCAAATCATCTACGTTGCTGTCCTCATCGTCGCTAGATGAATTATCATATCGCAGTGAGTTCACATGCCTTGGCATCCTCCTCTTCCGTTGAAGTTGACGAGCTGTATCGACAAACATTAACATGATAGATTATCAACAAATAGCACGAAATGACGAACGGAATTACGTTTCAAACACATATAAAATGCATTAGCAAAGTCAATTAGGTTCAAACATAACAAATACAAAACAAGGGTTTGGTTAATGTCATAACAGAAAAATCGAAAGTAACAAACACATATGAGGAGAAACGTTCGGCCGTTCAAGGATGAACAAGGCTGTGCAGCCATTCGCGCCTAGCTTCATCGTACATGCAAACGAACGCTTGTCGCCACCGGTCATCCTCCGTAATACGTGCTGTACCGACGAGATACTCGCGTACAAAAATTGTTCCCTTCATTTGATTGAGGACAACCATGGCTTCTGCGATGTTGTTATGTGCTGGTTTCTCGGGGCTTGTCACTGACTTGCTCTTCTTTGACTCCGGAGGGGTAGAGTTTTTCAATTTGTCCTTATTGACCTTACTTTCCTTGTACAAGTCGATCAACTCCTGCAACTGCGACTTGTTGTTCGAACCTCTCTTTCTCACTCGCCACCTTGACCCTGTAACGATAGGTTCCTCAGCTTCATGAGTTGGCTCATCACTGTCGCCATATCCCTCTGCAAGATCGATAGGCTATTCCGTGATGTTAGAAATTCCTCTTCTATGCGTGCATAGGATCAGGGGCTCTGAGGTGGGTCGGTTGAAGAAATTCGTAGGCCCTCTGTTGCTGTAGAGGCTTTGTACATCAGTTTTAAGGCCTCATAATGCTTGCATCCTTTCGACTGAAAAGTCCTGAAGTTGTTGTGCCTCTACATGTTATACACATGCAATACTTAGTAACAACGACTTTGTGTTAAATAGGCAAATTTTTGAAAGAGTAAGCGGTAGAGTACCTTGATAAACTTGTCTCAAATATCAGGACTCGCATTCACGGTGTTAGTCAGCCCATCCCAACCTACTCCAGTGTGCTGAATCAGCTCTATGAACTGTGTGTACTGTGTCTTCAGCCTTTGTGCTTTTGTTTTCACTTTGTCGGTGCCAAGAATCACACCTGAAAATTTCTCTTCCAGTTCACTACTTATCCATTCCCAGTCCTTCAATTTCCAACTTGATGTATGCGTCCTTTGGAATTTATCGACCATGATGTCAACGAAAGCACTCTCAAGCTCGTCTGTCCACTCAACTATGCCCTCACCCTTGGGAGCCATCTTAGTTACAGAGCAGTACCGATAACTTAATAATGCACATACAACAGTAAAGGTTAACTAGGCAAATACATACTCATACAGGCAAGATATATACAAGCTAGGAATTCAAGATGTATTTCGGACTACACACATTGATAGATAAATGCAAGGAAAGAATGCCACAGCGAGGCCACATGCACAGTATGTTCCAATGCAGCAACAACATCATTCAATCAGAGGCACCATTGTAAAGACTAATATGCAGCTTAGCGTAACAAACAGAAGCGGCAGCCAACAACCAACAAACAAAGGCACCAGTAATTTCGGAAATACAACCATTCCATCTATCTATTGTGCCAAATTTCTTGCAAAAATACGAGCAACACAGGGCACCTCTACACAGTAAACAGGCAAGCAGAACCATTCCAACTCCTTACTATCCCTATCATTTGTTGCCCAAGGAAAATCGACCAACACAGTTTGCGAAATCAACTCAGACAGCAATGAGGACTGAACAACCATTCCATCTCCCTATTGTCCCAAATTTGTTGCAAAAATTCGACCAACACAGGGCACTTTTACACAGTAAGCAGGCAAGCACAACCATTCCAACTCCCTACTGTCCCTACTATTTGTTGCCCAAGGAAAATCGACCAACACAGTTTGCGAAATCAACTCAGACAGCAATGAGGACTGAACAACCATTCCATCTCCCTACTGTTCCAAATTTGTTGCAAAAGTTCGACCAACATAGGGCACCTCTACACAGTAAGCAGGCAAGCACAACCATTCCAACTCCCTACTGTCCCTACCGTTTGTTGCCCAAGGAAAATCGACCAACACAGTTTGCGAAATCAACTCAGATAGCAATTTCAATTGTACAACCATTCCATCTCCCTACTGTCCTAAATTTGTTACAAAAATTCGACCAACACAGGGCACCTCTTCACAGTAAGCAAGCAAGCACGACCATTCCATCTCCCTACTGTCCAAAATTCCTTGCAAAAAATCGACCAAAACAGGGCGACCTCTACTCACGGCAGACAAGTGAAATGCAACCCTAACCCTATCACAAAGTATCAGATAGAATTGGAAGGATTCTTGAGTAAAATGTTGCAGAAAAATTACCTTGGATTTGGGTATGGAACCGTGAAACTGCAGTCGACCCTCTTAAGAAGAGATGGCAGTGGTAGGGGCTCGGATTTTGCCGCCTGCCTTTGCTGCTCGAACTGACAGGGGAGGAGATGCAGTAGTTGGGGGAGGGGGCCCGATGCAGGCGAAGCTGACGGGTGCGGAAAGATTCGCTTGAACAACAGCTCACCTCGAGAAAGAAGTCGGCAAAGCTGTCAATCAGAGAAGGAAGAGGGGCAGGGGGGAGGAGGGGGGCCGGCTGATGAATGATGTAGAGCGGGTATGAAGGAATTAGGGGAGGAGTAGGGGTCAGGTTAGAGATAGCAGAGGTCAAACATTGCACAGGGATTGCTGAATATGCGGGGTCCACAAGTCCTCAACAAATGGTCAAAATTAGCTCAGTTTCAAAATCAAAATGTTATTTTAGAATGTTACTATGAAACCAAACAGGCCCTTAAAGTCTACTAGTGATGATCGAACTTAGAATCTCTTGCTGTGTTTGGTTTTAGAGTTAAGTAGAATTGAGTTTTGATTTTAATTGGGTTGTTGAATTACGAGAAAAAGTGTGAAAAAGTAATGATTAGTTAAGAGAAAGTAATGATTGTGTTGTTGAATTGTGAAAAAAAGTAATGAATAATTTAGAGAAAGTAACGATTGTGCTTTTAAATTGAAGATAAGTGTAGTATAGTTAAAATTTATTTGTGCAACCAAACAAACTGTTATTTGTGCCACTATTCTAAGATCCCTTCCTTTGATTGCAATTTATTCTTCATCACTGATAGGGACTAGTTATATATATATCATAGCAATGTTACGTTGCCGATGCTATCAGTTAATTGACATATCTAAACAAACATTGGGATCGGACCCTAAAATCTATATATAAATCTAACAAACATTGGCGTTCATAATGAAGTTTGTCTAGGTTCGACCAATTTATGATTGGAATCTACGGAGTACCAAAATATAAAACAATTTTCACTTAAAATTTATGGAGCTTAACTGTAAAAACTTGATAAGAATAAGAATTAAAGCATAAATATATAGGATAGATTCTCATGGACTGTCAGCCTCAACCCTTACTTCATCGTCCACCTCAGCCTCAGGACTAACCTCCATAATATTTATTTGTAAGCACTATTAACTTAGATGTTCGGGCTTGAACTCAAGCCTTGAAGTTTAGCTATTACAAGTACTCGAATATGACCTTGGAGAGAACTAGCTCGTAAATATTATATTAATGATATATTTACATGAATTGTTAAATGCGAATAAAGAGAGTAACATAATTGCAAATATATACACAATTAACCCCAAAAAATTTAAAAATAATTTTTTCTTAAATTTATTCTCAAAACTTAAATAATTATATGCAAATAAATTGAATTTTTTTAGCTAAAATTATACAATTTTTAGCTAGCAATAAAGTCTATTAAGTTTGCATTAAATGGTCACATGAGCGTATTTTTATGATCAACGCAAATGCCAATTCAATGTAAATTTTACCACCAATATTGTATAATAAATGTGGTATAAATATATTGTAATTCATAGATTAATATTTTAAATAAAATTAATTAATAATACATATTATTATAAACAATAGTAGCAAATATGAAAATGAAGAATGCATTAATTTGAAACATTGTGATTATTTCAATAGTAAATAAATATTCATAATCGACGCAACATAGAGCAAATTTATAATTATATGAATTTAAAATTTATTGAATAATGTTTTAAAACTATCTAAAATCTTATAAAAGTGCAATGAAGTAAATCTCTCATGGAAATAATTGATTCATTTTAGCTAAATTATTCAAATTTATGAAATTTAATATATGAGATTTGAGTAAGAATAACTCAATAAATATTGAAATTTATTTCTTTGAAAAATGAAAAAATTATCCTCGAAACCTTTTTTTAGTAACTCATAAAGAAATCTCAATTAAGAGAATATTGTAGAGTATCACATAAAGATCAATATCTCAAGAGGTTAACCACGAAAAAAAAAAAAAAAGGAACGCAAGCACAGTGGAAGAAGAAGAAGAAGAAGAAGAAGAAGTTATAGTTACTAGTTTTTATCGGATCGGAAAATTGATAAACTTTGAAAACGTTACATCACTATTTTTCTTCTGCTTCTCCAATATATTTGTAATACACGAATTGATCAAAATTCTTAAAGCTACTTGGATATAATTAATAGGTATTTTATACTATAGCCAAAAAAGGAAAATTTTCATAAATTTTTAAATTTAACTATAATGATTAAATTTGAATTATGTAAATAAAAATAAAAATATATTTATCGTGAAAGTCACGTGCAATGCACGGACAAAAAATCTAGTTAAAAATAACATGTCATCTAATTGATTAATTAACAAAGTTACTCTATCAATTGACAAATGTTTCTTATTATCATCTAATACTTTTCACATTTTCTGGGAGACTCCATAAATTTATATTTTGGCAGTCTATCTTTGCATACGAGGCAAAGTTTGTATGAATTGAAAGTTTAATATTCACATTGTGCAGTGTTCGTAAATATCTTTAAAAAAATATTCATAACTATTTCTTAACTTCCCTCGTTAGAATAATCAATTATAAAGGACAATACGTAGAGTTTAAAAGATAAAATTAAAATAAACTGCGACAGATAACTACATGTTATCGAATGACGCAGGCCAGAGGCCACTATCATTGAGAAGTTACAGGTAATGGCAATCCTGTGTTCAATAGGTATTACATGACATGTAAATCAATCAATTTGCCTTGGGGAGTAATACTGACAACAAATATTACGCCCTCAAATTAGGAAAAGATAAAAGTCTTTGACCATTTGATGGTCAACAAATAAAATATCAATTAATTCAACAATCTATAATTAACCCTCCAGTCAGCTCGTCGCAGGGGGCCCACATCCCACATGCTCCCGCAAAATAGGCAACTATTATATCCATCACCTTTGCAACAAATTAGTTGATTTTCTACGGCATAATAAGAATTGGGGATTGTGCGTCCAAGAACCATTGCCAATCATTCTGAGTAACATGCTTATATATGTATTGTACGAAAGAATGTTCTTGCTGTTCTTATTAATCATGCCTTATATATATATTCTATTATACGGTCTTTGAGGTGATGTAGGAAGTTTGATTGATGCGGGCATGTTAGGGTAAGCATGCTCACCTATGCATGTGTTTCGATGAAAGGCCATAGTATAACAAAAGTATAATTAATTTGTGGATATCAGGCGTATTTACGTATATATGATAAGTATATGTCTCTATATTACGGAACTTATATATGGTTGGCCATGCTCAGATATTTACACGTTCCATGACCATAATTAACCTAACCTATGTGATTATACTAACTAGTGCCAAATCTTATTGCTTAAAATACTTAACGAAGTCTTCTCATCCAAAGAAGAAAACGGCGGCGTATAATTGAGGCTGGTGGGCTTAATGCACCTTTTTTCCCCAGCCAAGATTTAATATTATTTGACTTGATTAATTAATTAATTTAGTTATATGATTATGATAGAATAATAATAATAATAATAATAATAATAATAATAATAATAATTAATGGCAGAAGAATTGGCTGCGAATGCGGCTGGTTCTGCTCCGGTATAATTCCATGTGCCACGTGTTAGTGAAAGTCGATTATATGGCATCATCTCCAACGTCAGCCTGGCCGCCAATACTTTTTGTTGAATCAAAATGGACATTCGTTACCCGACGGAAAGAAATTACTCCTGCTTCTTTTTTAGATGATACTTTTTTTTATAATGAAAGCTCGTATACTGAATATAATGAAATATAAATTTTAAATAATTAATAAAGAGGTACGAATAATCTCATTAAATATCAAATTTGAAATCTCTTAATAATCAGTCGATAACATACGTCACTGCATTATGCCTTCTTTCGTAAAACTCATACTTCTTCCTTCCCCTTCTTGAGTTCATTAGGTAGATAGAAAAAAGAAAAAAAAAACCAATAAAAGATTACCAGAAATTGTACCCACGAGGATAGAATTTTCAACTTCCTTATTCTTGGTCAGAAAACTATTCACATTGTGCTAGTACACCTCCTTTTTAGGGCTGATACCTTGCTTTCTGGTAATATATTCAGTATATCTATAACCGATTTGTTCATAATCAATACATAATGTAGTTAGCGTTATAATAAAATGTGTAAGACTATGAATTTAATAAATTTATGCAAGGCCTGACCAACTAATTACATTACTAGGAAATCAATACAAATTAAATCAGTTGTCCTCAGCTTCTCTTTAGTTTTGCTTTAAGATTTTTATGACAAATAATTTTAATCTTATAATTTATTTTATCTTATACTGTTATTTAAGGAAGAGGTGGATTTTATAACTTCTTCTATATGATTAAAAAGTCGAAAATATAATAATTTCTTTTTAATTTAAAATAAAAGAAAAATTCTAGGGCCAAAAAGAAAAAGAGAGAATTGAAGAATAATATTCTGTTGATATTATTTTCCCTTTCTTGTTATCTTGCATGTCAGATTTTTCTTATTTTGCTCACTCCTCTCTCCAACTTCTCAATCCAATATTCTATCATGTTGCTTTGTTTTCTTTTTTACGCCTCTAGCATACATTCAAGGTACTGTAATGTTTTTAACTAACTTACCTTTTCCTATTTTATTTCCACTCGATCACAATATTTCTGTTGGACGTTAAGTCTATTCCAACAACTCAAATGCAACATAACTTACTTCAATCACGATTAGTTAATCAGACCATATTCATGACGTGCATTAGCCATTTCATCAACATATAAAAGTAAGGCACTGTTAAAGAGGGCTTAGACACCATCTATCGCTCATATGTACATGTATGTGCAAGAAAATACAGCACCATATTAAATTAATTAATGAAACATAATTTATAAACTAATTAATAAATTAGACTTCAGTCGAGGATAATAAATCAGAGAGAGAGAGAGAGAGAGATGACTTATGCTCGGTCTGCCATTCAACTCGACCACTAACATTATGAATCCATGTCCGATTGGATAGATGTACAATTAACGAACATGGACGCAGATACCATCGCACATTGTTGCATGTGCAAAGGAGCTTCTCATATAATTAACCACTATATTCCATTCTTTTGACAGAACATATATTATACACACATTTTACTTAATTAATAATTCCGTGTGAAGAATATAAACTGAATATAACCGAATTGACTTATAATACATCGATCACCGTACGTACGTATCATCCATTTGCAAGTACCACATGACGTGCAAAGCAACCATTGTGTTTTATGTTTATTGAATAAAACATAAGACCCCATAAAATATTGAATTAACTATTGAGTCAATAGGAACTGGCTCAACTTTGTACTTCATTACACTATAAATTAAACCAGCTGCCCCTCTTGTAATTTCCATCCCAACTGCCTTCCTCTCTCCCTACGTTTCCTCTCTGACTTTGTGAGTAGGGAAACCCTGATGGCTAGTCTTAGTTGCACCCCTTACTTCCCCGCATTGCTGATGCTGCTCATGATGATAATGATGGGCTCAACAAGGGCCGACTACAATGTGCTGAGTTACGGTGCAAAACCCGATGGAACTACTGACTCGACCAAGGCCTTCCTCAAGGCGTGGGTAGCCGCTTGCAGCTCTACCAGGGCTGCCACCATTTACGTGCCAAAAGGGAGGTTCTTGCTCAAGGCGGTGGAGTTCCGGGGGCCTTGCAAGAGTAGGATCATCGTCAGGGTTGATGGCACCTTGGTGGCTCCATCCAATTATCGGGAGCTTGGGAACTCAGGGTACTGGATCCTCTTCATCAAGGTCAATAATATTATGTACCTTGGGGGCAGTCTAGATGCTCGTGGAGCTGGCTTCTGGGCTTGCCGGAAGTCGGGAAATAATTGTCCGCCTGGTGCTAGGGTATGCCAACTACATACTTACACTAAATTTAACTGCCACTGATGTGTGTATATATATATGTATATATATTTCTTTTTGGCCATATGTATATATACACACACACTACTAAAGAGAACTCTGAATCTATCATATTGTGAACGGGGTTTTATGTATGCAGTCGCTTACCTTCAACTGGGCGAATAATGTTGTAGTAAGTGGGGTAACATCGATAAATAGCCAGGTGACCCACCTGGTGATAAATAGCTGCAACAATGCCGTTGTGAGAAACGTAAAACTGTATGCTCCGGATCAGAGCCCGAACACTGATGGAATTCATGTCCAAGGATCGACTGGGGTGACCATCTCTGGAAGCACACTTCAGACAGGAGACGACTGCATCTCCATTGGCCCTGATACCAGGAACTTGTTCATGACCAACATCAAATGCGGCCCTGGGCATGGCATCAGGTATATAGAGAATATAATCAACCATATTGGTAATCTTTGAAGCAAGAAGGATCGATTAGCAATTTTTGACTTTGTAATTTTAACAAGTGAAAAAGTTGCCCTATGTCAATTGGTTCCTGATTTTATTTTAAACTCCTTTTAACATCGCCGCACATCTTACTTACTTTCAATTAAATTGTTATGCGTGTAGCATTGGGAGCCTGGGAAGGGAAACAAATGAAGGTGGCGTCCAGAATATCACACTCACGAATTCGGTATTCAGTGGGTCTGACAATGGGGTGCGCATAAAGTCATGGGCAAGGCCGACGACTTCATTCGTGAGGAACGTCGTCTTCCAAAATTTGATCGTGAGGAATGTCAAGAATCCCATCATCATCGACCAGAATTATTGTCCCAACAACCAAGGTTGTCCAAACCAGGTACGAATCACACAAGTTAATTACTATACCTCCTCGTTCTTCATATATCTTGGTCTCACCAAGTGTGACATATGTTGCATCACAAGGAGCATATACGCAAATGGATGATGTGCCGACAGCTAGTTCATCAATACAAGTGTTTTTTTCCTTGAACAGAGTTCAGGCGTGAAGATTAGTGGAGTCACATACAGGAACATACGGGGGACATCGGCTACTCAGAATGCGGTGATATTCAAGTGCAGCACCAGCAACCCTTGCAGCGGGATCAGACTGCATGACATAAATTTGACATACATGAAGAAACCTGCTTCTGCTTCGTGCAGTCACGTCAGCGGCACAAGCACTGGCGTTCGTGTCCCAGAGAGCTGCCTCTAAGAATAGTATCAATATTTGAATCAAATAGTTGGTTTCGATTAGTAGTTTAGGTGTAGTGCGGATGCACACCAGATGGAACTAAGCAAGTTTGTTGATGCTTATATGAATCCATGGTTTGAGTGTGCGGTTGAATGCCACCAAATAAAGTTGTGTTTGATTACTCCAATTAAGTGTTGAAACTCAGCACTTAATTGGATTGAGCTTGTTTGATAAATATAAAATAAAAGTGACTCAACTTAGTGATTAAATCAAAAAAGTATTGAATGAATAAGTAAATTGGTACTTGATGATTCAACAGTTTTTAACTTATTCACTCAGCTGAGGTCTTTTATAATTTTTGCATCGGTGCCCCTCAACTTTTACAAAGTTTACAAATCAGGGTCACTGGCGACCTCACCTGAAGGTGGTAACCGAAATCGGGGCCACCGCCAGCCTCAACTGTCCACTCTCTCTTCGATTTCAAAGAGAGAGGGAGATTTAAGGCAATGGTGGCCACGATCCCGGCCACCATTCCCCAGGCGAGGTCGCTAGCGATCCCTAATGATGTCGGTGACCTCGATTAGCCTCTCATCTCTCTCCATCAGATTTGTGATCTGGCTTCTTTTTTATTTTAATTTTTGAAAAATAAAATAAAAATATTGGGGCAAAAATTAAAAGAAGGAAAGTTTTGTGGTCTTTTTGTAACTATGATCTCTAATGACATAAAGTTTTCCACACTTATCTCACTAAACAAAATTTACTTAATTCATTAAGCACTTATTTATTTAAACACTTCAATTTTAAATATTTAAATTTCAACACTTAATTTTAAGTGCAAATAAACACAACCACCTTGATTTTCAGCCCCTTTTACTTTGTCAAATCACAGTAGGCAGTGAAGCAATCGTATTTGCTTGTAATTATATCCTCTTCTTGCATATGTGAAAATTATATTTGTACGACAACTGTGTTGGTAGTGCTGATATATGTAAGCAACAAATCTTTTTAATCCAAAAAATAGAATTAAAATTATAAAATTTCCTCCTAACCAAAAATTATAGAAATTCCTATTATCATTTTTCTTATCATTTTACCTTTAAAAAAATTTATACTGTTGTAATGTCCATTTGTTCAAATAATACAAGTTAAACAATCACCGCACTCTTTTCTGTTATAACCATCGCACCATTTAGTATACGTGGACTCCTTCTACAAATAATGAAATAATTTAAAGATAGAGCGGCACAGTAACGCACGCACTCGCCTGATAATTTAGAAGTTTCAAGTTCAATACTCGGTGATACTATCCATGTCCCTATATTAGCTATATTAAGATTTATATTTCATTGTAAACCATGGCCTCACTTATAACTGAAAATGACTTAAAGATTATCACAATTTCAAAAAAAGAGATTATATCTACTGAGATTAACTTCTTCTTCTAAACATATTTCCTCTTATAACTAACCATTAAATTCATGAGAATTTTTTGGATTAATAAATTCAGAGTTACTAAATAGTAAAAGCTGGAACAACTCATCAAGAAGCATCATGAAGATATCTTCTCTTATAACTAACAATTAAATTCATTTAGAATTTTTTGGATTAATAAATTTATAATTTTTTCCTCGTGTGATATTTCATCTGACCGCTAATAACATGCAATAAGTGACATATTATTATGATGTCACCTTACTTCTCAAAATTGCAAACTTTAATTATATTTATCACAATTGAAAACAAAGATGTAAATTAACTTTTTTATAGAGAAAAATTTGTCCCGATTAAATTTTATATACATATATACCCGTTTAATTATACCAGTCGATATTTTTAGTAATATATGCGACGGTTATAGCCCGTGCATATTTCATCTCGTTATTCTAAATAGTGTGAAGATAGCCGTAGCTTTACTTGTTCACAAAAAGTATTAAGAAGATACGAGCACATGTCCAAAAGATTGTATGTGAAAAAAGTTATTAACATATTTTTTTTCTAGAATTTCATGTTGAACGCCATGTACCAGCAATGACTCTCTCCACCGAACCTCTTATATCAAGACGGAGGCGCCTTAAGTATTGATAATAAGATGTTATGAAGTTAGCTTCTTCATTTCTTCCAATAAAAAGAAAATGAAAAAGAAAAACTCCTTGACATATGAGGGCTTGGAAAAATAAGACCTGCATATGGAAGAACTCAATGTCATGACACGTATAATGTTAGACTGATCCATTAAAATGAAATTGTTTATCAGCCTGATTAATCACGTGATTGACCTTTGTATTTGGCTCAATCCAAGAGGGATAATTCTCTTCACAAGATACAGTCTAGAAGATGATATCCTAGTAGTGAGAAGGACGATGAAAAAATTACTCACCCATTCGTTCTGTGTCCGGTACAATTGATTTTTCTTTTACATAAATGCACCGATTTAATAAAGTACTTTGTGAAGCCAAATCTCATATAAATTTAATTATTTATCAGTAAGGTTCACAATTCATTTTCTCAAGAGGAGGACTAACATGAGCGCAATAGGCTCGTGCGAGCGTAACCCATTTTAATACCATCTTAAATTTTCATTGAACTTATATGTTTTACGTTTATAATTTTTATTGGTTTAAATCCTAGTATCCGATATCTTAATTGGACCTCGACTATTCCAGTCGAGTTGAGTCGATCCACTAAAGGGTAAAGCTCTCTCAACGTAGATTTTCTCCGTTCACAAAACTCAAATTCGAGACCTTACTTAATGGGAACAAACATCGAACCACTTGAACCAGCTCATGTTGATTGATTTATATCTATCTTTATTCTAAAAGCTCAAGTTGTTAAAGTGTGAAATCAAAGATTCAATTATTTTTCTCTCTCTAATCCATATATGAAAAAACAATTTATTTTACTTCAGGAGCGTGTCATGCACTATAACTCTTTTTTCATAATCTAATATAATAAAAGATAAATTACTAAATGATTAATAAAGAGATACGAATAGTGTCAGTATTTATTCAACTTGCGACTTTTAAATTGAAGGCGTATGCTATTATATCATATTTTGATTATATATATATGTGGTCATTTGGCCTTGAAGAAAAGATCATGTGGCCGCCAAATTGGCGAAGAAATCGGCAGGTTTGGCTCCGGGGTAACTCCACGTGTCACGTGGCCAAAGCAAATGCTCCCCAACAAGCACTTTATAATTATAACATCATCTCCAACGTCAGATATAACCCACTATATTATTATAAATTTAATTAGTAACAAATTGTTCTCAACTCAACCGAAAAAGTCAACAAGGAAAAGTTGCTAACCCAATAGAGATTTCGCATTGATTTACGTAAACGGTAAATGTGCATTTCCCAGGAAGTAGTCGACTTTTTGTGGAATTGGCAGCCATAGAATAGAAATGACCCGGTGGGTTGGTCTTGAACCAACCCAATATTGATCAACATGTTGAACACGCCTAATTAATCAAAACAAAGTAGAACTACGTCTATTTGTTGATAATAAAGAGAAGTTGACATGCTTTTCTTTCGCAATCACTATTGACTCAAAACTTATATGTCGCCGGTTTCCACTCCGATCAACATAATATATATAGACCAAGTTTGGCTGGACCCGACTAACACTAAAGAAAAACCTGAGAGATTCAGGGGGAAAAAAAAAACTGAGAAGTTGTTTATTCATTCTCCAAATAAATTTGGGTCCCCATGCCACGTAATTATTTAAAATTTTCAGCGAAATGCAAAATAAGATGCTTCATTTGTCAAATGAAGATACAACAAGTAATTGAAGCCTGACAAAATAAAAAAGTACGGGTATATCCCTCTAAATAATACGGGTATATCCCTCTAAATAAACACAATAATATAACTGGTAAAAGGCCCCATCGAGGATGAGATCGATTTTGGTACACAGCCTTATAATTGATTTCCATACTTGGGGTTCTTTCAATTTGTAACTAAGATATTCATTGAAGCATATGGTTATCAGTTTCTTTTTTTATTTTAAAGAGAGTTTAGAATTCTACCTGGAAAAGGAAATGAAAAATTCAGTGAGTTTATAATAAGAGATTTATTATCAATCAATTTGAACCTTTGGGTAATAGATGGGACAAAACTCATATAGTAGACGAGAAATTTAATATGGTATTAGAGAGAGTTATGCGTCCATGTAGGTTCATATCACATCAAGTTTGGTTTCCAAATCGACAACCTTATGTTTGTCAGGTCAGAGTGTGAAACTATTGATCAATTTAGTCCGATTGTGTAAGAGAAAGCCTGTCTCATAGTCAATTATATCTCCTCCTCTTGCCCAAGCATTGTCATGTGAGAACAGATGTTGAAAATTTATAGTTTCAATATAGAAAAGTTCTGAGGTATGAATGAGTTTATAAGAAAATTTTGTTTCTTAAAGATTTTTATAGAAGATTGGATACCAAAATGATTGAATTTGAGATAAACTCAAATAACGTACTAGAAATTTAAGAATATTATATAAGGAACCAAAGACTTCCAGCACTTTGTGTCATGTGCAATGACCTTATAATAACGACTAATTACAATCCACTCCATTACAAAACATACATTCCGACTAATTGATTCATTTGCGCCAACGAACAAAATACTAATATATATAGTTTCTCACGAATAAAGCTGAATAACCGAATTTCATTTATACGTATGACCGTACATATCATTTGCCTATAAAGGACCTTATCGAGCAGGAATATTATATGTCAGCCGCATGAAAAATATAGTTAATAGATCGTGCATTCATTAGAAAACTAGTCAGTCCAAATAGAATAATTAGCCCACATATATTTCAATTCTATCTGTACTGACTAATTTACATATAAATTATTTATTTATTAATTTATTTTTCTTGAAGGATAATTACTATAAATTAGGCCATCGGCTGTCTTTCTTTCTCATACCAACCGCCTTTCTTTACTTACTTCCTTACCTATCTCAGGAGAAGTGGGTTGGTGGGGAACAATGGCAACTCCTGGCGGTTATATTGCTAACTTCTTCATCATTTTGTCCGTGTTGCTCATGTTTTTGAGCTTAACGGGGGCAGATTACAATGTGGTGAGCTACGGTGCGAAACCCGATGGAGCCACCGACTCGACCAAACCCTTCCTCAAGGCATGGGCAGCCGCCTGCAGGTCTGCCAAGGCCGCCACCATCTATGTTCCCAAGGGGAGGTACCTGCTCAAGGCGGTGGAGTTTCGGGGACCATGCAAGAGCAGGATCACAGTTAGAATGGCTGGTACCCTGGTGGCTCCGTCCAATTACTGGGCACTCGGGAACTCCCTCCACTGGATCCTCTTCATCCATGTTGATAAGATTACGTTCCTCGGAGGCACTCTCGATGGTCGCGCTGCTAAATTCTGGGCTTGCCGGAAATCCGGACACAGTTGCCCACCTGGTGCAAGGGTATGTCAAAGCTTGCTTACACTGAAAGAAACACTACACATAGTACATACACTGTTTATATTCTAACGAGTCTTGTGGCACGTCTATGATTGCAGTCGATCACTTTTAACTGGGCGAATGATATTCTGATAAACGGACTGACGTCGATAAACAGCCAGATGGCCCACCTCGTGATAAACAGTTGCAACAACGTCCTTGTGAAAAACGTGAAGATGATTGCTCCTGACCACAGCCCGAACACAGATGGCATTCACGTCCAGGGATCGGTTGGAGTCACCATCATGGGGAGTACCCTCCAGACGGGAGATGACTGCGTCTCCATCGGCCCCGGCACCAAGAATTTGTTTATGACTAACATCAAATGTGGCCCTGGTCACGGCATAAGGTATGTATATATTCGCGGGAAAGGTCACTTGCATGTACATATATGCTCCACGGGCTAGCTAACATAATTTCATTAACAATCGTTTACTTCGTACTATATTAATTAATTGGTCTCCGTTTTCCTTTTTGAAGCATTGGAAGCCTTGGGAGGGAGCAGAATGAAGATGGGGTCCAAAATGTGACGCTCACAAATTCAATATTCAGTGGATCGGACAATGGAGTACGCATAAAATCGTGGGCAAGGCCTACCACTTCTTTTGTGAGGAACGTCCTCTTCCAGAATTTGGTCATGAAGAATGTGGAGAACCCTATCATCATTGATCAAAATTATTGTCCTCACAGCCAAGGTTGTCCGAACCAAGTAAATATCAAACGAAACCTAGCGATTGAATTACATGAATTCAATGATCAAGAGGACTGTCCCAAAACGTATAGTTACTGACAGAATGTATATATGTCTATTATTTGGGGGCAGAGTTCGGGGGTGAAGATAAGTGGAGTGATATACAAGAACATACGAGGGACATCAGCAACTCAGAATGCAGTGATATTCGATTGCAGCACTAGCAACCCTTGCAGATGGATCAGACTGCAAGACATAAGCCTGATGTACATGAACAAACCCGCGTCTTCTTCATGCAACAACATAGGCGGCACGAGCGCGGGTGTTCTAGTCCCCAAGAGCTGTCTCTAGTAAGGACCGGTCTCAAACAACAGCTGAATGGAAGGGCGGTCTTTTCCTTTTTCTTTTCTTTTCCCATTTTTCCATTTGAAGATATGTTGTAAGTTAGTGTTAATATATAGGTGCTGTAGGAATGTACACCACATGGAACAAAGCAAGTCTATTGAAGCTTTGAATTCCATGATCGAGTGTGCGATTAAATCGATCCCGCACGGGCTGCTAGTTTCTTTATCCTTTTCTTCATTCCCCACTTTGTTCTATCATACTATATTGAAATTCCACTGCACTTATATGAGCTTAGGCTTATATTTACTTAAAAGTTCAAGCTGATAAGTATTGGTATTTAAGTCTCATATAAACCAATGAATATTGATTGCAACGTGTGGTCTATTTTTGCTTACACGTTGTCACGTGCCCTTAACACTCACCCTCAACAATTGACCTAGAGTCTGGCTCATTTTCCTTGCACGGGCGAGGGGGAGACTAACACGAGGCGTACTCTTGGCTGCACTAGGACATATTAGGCCTAGCATGGTGGTGGTGCGCACATGCGCGTAGCCGCTTATACGTATAACCTGCGTTCTGATACCATATTGAAATTCCACTAGGATTTTACGAACTTGAGTGCATCTGCAACACAAAAGATTAAGCTGATAAATTGTATCTCAACACCCACCCTCACGTGGCAGCGTGTGTCCTTAAACACCTGCTCTCAATAACTGACCACAAGCCGAGCATCCTCTTCCGTGCTCAGGCGAGGGAGGACAAACATTAAACTAGCATCGAGTTCCGAGCCTAACTAGAGGTGCACATTTAACTATCTTGGAACTAGACAGGGCCACTCTCGGGCATGACTAACGTGAGCCGTGCTCTTGGCTGCCTCGAAACCGGATATGGCATGGTATAAGCCCACACTTGCGCGCGAAAAGCGTAATCCGTTCTGATATCATATTGAATTTTTATTGGGCTTATACAGGTTTTGGCTCATCCACTTAAAAGCTAAAACTGATACGTGGTGGTACTCTAATCTCATATAAATCCATGAATATTTTTGTATTTTTTCGATATGGGATTAATACTCTCAATATACTATATAGAGAAACAACCAATTTTTGTATTTCCCGAGCTCTTTTGATCATTGCTAGCGTTAATTTGTCGTGTGTCTGACGTCGTATATTATCAAAAGAAATCTATGAAAGGCCTAATTAAAAGTTGAATTTGTTTGGGGGTAAACCACTTACTATGTTCCACCCACGCAATGAAAGTCCATGACAATGTAGTTCCAAGTGTAAACACATTATGATGTGTGATAATACGTCACAGGTGATAACAAACTCATAATGTCTCGTTGTTGAATTATAACCAAGTCGGGTTTTTGGAGTGCGAATTCAAGTTAGGTTCAAACAATTTAAAACAGGCCTTTTGCCATTTTTGTTGTTCAGCTCTTAAAGAATTTGAACCAAGTTTGGTACATACCCAAAAAAAAAAAACGTAACAAATCGATATAGAACTCTCCAAATTGCTGCAATTACGTACATTTTGTCAAAAAGTTCGTTAACTTTACCATTAATTGCTAACATAACGCGTCCACGAGTCATCTTTGCTTCGTGGTACCAATCAAAGCATGTCATATATATGTTTAATAAAATATAAAAAAAAATCTCAAAAAATTCAAAAATAGAACTTACAAAAATATTTACAAAATAGGAAAAATAACAAAAACTTGAAAAAGAATTAGATTTTAAAAAAAAAAATTCAAACACAATAGGAGAAAAATTCAAAATTCATAGAAATCCAGAGAAGCGTCTCTTTAAACCCCACACAAGGAGACGTCATTAAATGATGTCTATGAACACATATTCGCTTCAATCTATGGAGACGCGTGCTCAGCGCGTTATGATCACGATATGAAAGTCTGATCAGGACTCCTCTTCGTCTCCTTTGACCTATCTACAACCGCCATGGAAGGCCAAGCCAACCACCAGCTCGAGCCGTGGCATGAGCTTCCCGACAAGGTAGTGATGGTCTCCGGCGCCTCCTCCGGCTTGGGCCGCGAATTCTGCCTCGACCTTGCCCGGGCCGGCTGCCGTATTGTGGCCGCTGCCCGCCGCCCCGACCGGCTTAAGTCTCTCTGCCTCAAGATCAACGGCGCAGCGGTCGAGCCCAGTAGCCCCTGGCGGCGGCGGCGGAGCTTGACGTCTCAGCTGACGGGCCCACCATCGAGAGGTCCGTGCAGAGGGCCTGGGAAGCTTTCAGCCACATCGATGCGCTGGTCAACAACGCCGGCGTCTGAGGTAAAGTAGAAATTCCGGTTAAATTTGTGAATTTCCGGCATTAGATTCAATTCTAAGTCGAATGGTATCTGGCGAGCGATTGTCCCGATTTGCTATGTGCGACTTAGGGAATGTGAAGTCTCCGCTGGACTTGTCCGAGGAGGAATGGGACCATTCTTACAATACAAACACGAAAGGAGCGTGTTTGGTCTCGAAATATGTGTGCATACGAATGCAGGACTCCAACCGAGGAGGTTCGGTGATCAACATCTCTTCCAACGCCGGCCTTAACCGAGGCCACCTTCCCGTAAGCATTGCATGTTCTTCCTCCAAGGCGGCGCTAAACACGATCACGAAGGTATTGCCTGCCTTCACATTTTTAAATCATCTTCCCCTATGCTAAACCGCTAACGCGCCCGTCGTCGTTTTTTAAGCAAGTATGATTCTTTCATACCATGGTTTCGGATCATAACTAGTTAGATGTGAATGGGCCTACTTCAATTTGAAGCAAACATCACGATGGAACTTGACTAAATCACCATATGTGGTGCAGGCAGTGACGACTCAATTTGTTTCTTCTTTGAGATTATTGTAATCTTCACTCATGTGAGGGAGAATATTAACCGGCCAGTCAAATTTAGTAGACCGAAACCGATTCGGGACTAGAAAATGGACGCACAAATGTCATATAGCAGACTACCCAGTGAATAGATCATGTTCTATCTCGTGCAACAGGCGGACTCCACTGTGAATTTTTTTGAACTTTTCTCATTTCATGCAATGACAGATAATTTTCTTTCATAAATTAATTATGAGACGAAATTATATAATAACCTGAATTAATGTTCATGTTCATTGAAAGATAGGAAATTTGGCGTGTTTGGATTTTAAAATTTTTTTAACTCAGCTCAACTCCATTTATTTTTAATTCAACAACACAATTATTACTTAATCATTACTTTATCTCAACTATTCATTATTTTTTCACACTTTTTCTCATAATTCAACTACACAATCATTACTTAATTATTACTTTATCTCAACTATTCATTATTTTTTCAAACTTTTTCTCATAATTCAACAATACAATCATTACAAACTAATTAAAACCAAAACTCAACTCAACTCAACTCTAAATTCAAACACATTCTCAATATTGAACTGAAAGTAACTATAGTTCATCTGGGACTGCAATAGGAGGTTCAATAATTACTTTTTCTTATAATTTTAAGCATATTTGGTGTTTAATGAGAGTTTTTGAAACTATGGTTTGAGTTGAAATTGCGATTGCAAACATGATTTTCTCAAACAGGTTAATAGGTGCTTATAAAATATGCTTCTTCTTATCATGTTTCAAGTATTAATAATTGTTTTTTTTTTACTTTCAGCAATTTCAATTGTTACGTCTCAAACGCTTTAATTTATTTATTTTAAAATCAACACTTATTTTTCAACAATTATATTTCAGCACTTATATTTCAGCAGCAGAACTCCCAAAATAAATAAATAAAGCTAGGTGGCACTGGTTTGGTTTGTGGCATGTGAAGTACGTAGAGAGAAATTATGGGAGGTTGGTGACTGGTGAAAGAAGTGCGAGAGTGAACTTTTAGAAGGAAAATGAGCTAGGTGGGTTAGAAGAGAGAGACTAATAATTTACGGAATCAACCTTAAATCAAATCTAGTTGTTAGGTGTTACAACTTACATTTTTTTTTTTTGGTAATTAGAAGGACAAATTCGAAAAGTGAAAATTAAATAAATTAAGGACTTCATTGCAGCAAAAAGTAGTCGTGAGATTTAACTTCAAGAATTGGCAAATAAGCTGCTGTCACCGAGTTAATTGTAACTAAATTTGAACTTGAGCTCGAAACTGACTGATGCGATGAGATGCAAGTCGACTATATTCCTTGTACATGCCATCCTACTTCATTTTCTTAGATTGCTTCCCTCCTAATATTTGCATGTGAAGTCAGACATTCATGGCCAGAAAGACCGATGCAGCTGTGGTAATATCGTGTATGAGTCCTCTAGCAAGATTCCGCAGGAGCCTTGTTTGGAAATGGAGTTTAGTTAAACTCACCATTCCAACAATAAATAATTATATTTATTTGTTATTAAAATGATTGTATTATTGAATTATGAGAAAAAATAATGAATAGTTAAAAGAATGTAATGATTGTGTTGTTGAATTGTGAAAATAGTAATGAATAATTAAGAGAATTTATTATTAAAGATTGAATTGAATGGTAGTTAAGATAAAAAAAATTGAAGAAAAATGAAAAAAGTAATAATTGTACTATTAAATTGAAAATAAATACAGTTAAAATGAAGTAGAGTAATGAAAGTTAAAATGCAATTAAAATACAGTTAGATGATCTTTCCTTATTATGGTAGCCGACCTGTCTGTATATGTACACTGATTCAAAGTTGAAGATGGACTATTTGTCCACAAACAATCCTATTACGAAATTCTTGATGGTATCAGAGCTGTGACTAATAGTCCGAAACAAACCTCCATTCTTGCTTGATAAGGCAATTTTTCGGACTTAAGTCGATAGATGCGAGTAAGTCGTCCCAAAGCGTTTTGGCATCTTCAGTGCAGGTGATGCTCAGCCGCAATTCCTTCTCCAATGTATTCGATATCCAGGAGACGATCATTGAATTAACAATACCCCACTGGTCCTTATTCGGTCTCCTGCGGCTGCTTCCTCGATGGTGCCATCGACAAAGCCTAATTTGTTCTTTGCTTGAAGTGCAGTCCTCGTCAGCTTCGACCACGTGAGTTAATTCGCTCCATTGATCTGACAGGAAATCAAGATGTTTCCCGAGCTATCAGAGGATGAAAGGGTATACAGGGTGACATGACTCGTTGTGTTGCCGTTTGACATGGCTGTAGCAAAGACACGACTGCAGTAGGATCGAGCACTAGGCTCTGATACCATCAATATGGGAAGATAAATGTGTAGATATAGAAGAATACGGGAGATATTCTTGATCTCCAATACTAACCTTTCTTGTTCGATCTTTATTTCTTTAAGAAGAGTGAAAGAACGTGATTGAGGTTGTGCTGTCAAGCAGGAGCAGCTCATAAAGAGAGAGAAAAAGAGAGGGTGCTTATTTACCAAGAGCAAAATATATATATATATATATATATATATATAACACCGTTGCAGAGATTTTATTTTTTTTAACTTACGGTTCATATTAACATTCACTCCCCCCCCCAAAAAAAAAAAAAAGGGGCAGCGGGCCTCATGGCCGGGTCATGTCATGCTCGCGGTCTAATTCATTTTGATTTCGGTGTGTCATGGCATATACCGTAAATCTTAGGTCAATTGCTGCCTAAAATGAACAGCCTACGCCGTTCGTTTGGTTTTGCAATCAAGTTTTTTAAATTTTAACTATATTTACTACATAACAAAAATCAACAACACAATTATTACTTTTCTTTTTTTCTTCAATTTTTAATATTAAATTATCCCAACTATCCATTACTTTTTTCACAATTCAACAACACAATCATTACTTTCTTTCAATTATTCATTACTTTTTCACACTTTCTCATAATTCAACAACATAATCATTACAACCAAATTAAAATAAAAATTCAACTCTATTTAACTCTAAAACCAAACACACATTAAGTTCGCATTCAAGTTAGGTTTTGGACCAATAAATGGAAGGGACCTTCAGGGCCCAATAGAGGATTGGGCTGAATCTGCAACTATCTCCTAATGAGTAACACCACCTTGTGAGAGAAGCTTCAACCATCTGCCAAATACTATTTCGTCTTGCCTTTTCTCTTCAAATATGCGGGTTGGCTTTTTAAAAATAAAAAAAGTCTAATTTTGAGAGAGAGATTGAGATGGGCAATAGCTTGGCTAGGAGATGATACTGAAAAGCGGAAGCTCGGTGAAGAAGCTGGGCCCACATTAACGCGCATGCAGTTGCCGGAGGCGAACGGCTCAACTAATGGCAATCGCCCAAGGTTAGTCTATAAAAGATACGTTGAGTAAAAAGTGCATGTCATACATTCAGTTAAATTAAGTGCAATTTTTTTTTAATAAATTTCATTAATCTCAAATAATTTACATTTTTTATATGATTTACTTGAATCATAGGTAAATTAGTTTGGAATTGTTTTATAAATTGTTTGTATGAGTCGTACATGCATTTTAATTAAATGTATTGTAATTCCTTCGGTGGCCCAAGAAGAATAATGATGAACCAAAGTGACATGCCAATTACTCTCTATATATATGCATCTGGTGGTAACATATATTTGGGAAAAGTCCATGGCATAGCACAATTTCTTGTGTTTTGTCAATTGTGGCACATCATTTAGTAATTACTTTGTACGGCGGTTTACCACGTTTGAATTTCGTTTCAAATGTTTCACACCGTAATAAAATCCATCAAAAACTAACGGAAATGCTTACACGTGAAATGAAATTAGAACCATTAAATTAGAAGTCATGCAATTAAGATCTATTAGATGAGAAGGAAATCACAAATAAATCAGTAGTTTCTTTGGTTGAAATAAATTAGTAAATTTACCTAACCCGTAACCACCATTCACTGTGTCTCTCCCGAAGCTTCTCTTCTTTGTCCTCTCTCTCACTCTCATGTCGCCATTTTTTTCTCCCTCTCCTTGTCTCTCCAACCTCAGTATTGCACTACCAAATTCATTGATTTGTGATATAAATTTTTAGCGAAATTAGTATATTAATTGATAGCACCCTCTTCTAATCTTCATATAAAAAAATATTTCCTTCTTTGAGACTCCAAAAAAAATAATAGTGCACAACATGGGTCAAGTCAACCAAATGGATTCGTTTCAGTCCATCGATAAAGATATCATGATTTCCCCCAAAAAATATGTTTACTGGAAAAAAAAAATAGTGGAGATGACATTATCTTGGTGGGAGACATTGCTGGGGCATCATACTTCATCTTTGTATTGCTTAATTTATTTATTTAATGTAATAAGACAACGGCTCCCAATTAAAATGAAAAAGTTGACAAAACAAATTACCATGTCAAAATCATGTTAAATGGTACAACTCTACTACATGAAGTAAAGATAAAGAGGAGGGAGAGAGAGAGACATAATATCACGCACACATAATCTGAAAGACTTGTTTGCGTGTGCGGACATGCCACCTAGTCTATATGATCTGAAAGAGATGTTTCACACGCGATACATGCATGTATTATGGTCTGTAGAATATAATATGCGTTGCCTTGTTTTTGTTTTACTTCAATATTAGACAAGCTAAGCATCTCATATGTGCACGACTGAATGACTGCAACCCCTCGAGGGTGATGTTCATCACAACCTGATTTAAATTTTATTTTAAAATGAAAATATCTTTTTCCCCCCTTTTTGACTTTTGTTAAATATACGCATGTGAATTTGATCGCTGCTTGCCGATAAGGTAATTCACGTATCCGTCGTATATGCAAGAACTTATCGATACGTTGTAAAATTAAAAAAAAAATTGAATTGCGAATGCACGCCACATACATTCGAAGACAGATCTTGACCAACTGTACATATCTTATATTATTATTTAAATAAGAGTCTCATGTTATAATCATTTTTATTTTTCTATAATTTGATCTTATTGTAAAATCCCGCTCCTATTCTTATGAAAAGAAAAATTCCTAAAAGCATTGCCACTTTGTTTCCGTATTAAAAAGAAAACTAACAATTTTATTTAATTAGCTACAACTATCAAATATTCACAAATATAAATCATAATTTTCATAAATATACAAATTTTCCATAAAAATTAAAATCAAGATGGGATAAAACAGGAAAGCAATGGCTCATGCACGTGTTACGCGAGCGAGAACTAATATGTAGAGCCCCATTCCAGATGGATATTATATCCATACTATTATATAAAATCAGAGGTGAGAGTTTCCATCTCATTGCCCTTACCACCAATCATTCAATTAATAAGAACCATTGAATAATGGTTAAAAAAGTAAATTTCAATAAATAACTATCCACTTCTTCCCACCCTCATTTTTTCTCTCCATCTCCTCTCCCCTCAAACACTTCAAAGTTCCTACTTTTAAGGTTGTTTTTCCGGGTAGATTACGTTTGAATATTATTTTATACTTTATTTACTTTCTTTTCTTCTTTTGCATGTACTGTAAAACAAAAAAAAATTAAATTATATGGTTAAAATTGAAATACGCTTAATATCGCACATATTAGGGGTATGTATTAAAAAATATCCCCTTACTTAGCACGGACGCAATCTCTAGTTCCAATAATTTAACAAGTTTTATTATGAATATGAGTGACCAATAATTAATGATCAATGATTTTATTTGATGATAACGCGGCATGTTCGTTTCAAATGCGCACCCTAATTGAAAGACGTCCAATTCCACATGCATGACCAGATTAAGAAAGAGGGTTGCACTGTTGGATTATTCACATTTTGATTTTCTAACCATATATATCATAGGGATAGAATTAACGATTATTTTCGTTTGTATCCCCATTCGGGAGCTAAATCTTATTAAATAATATGAATGTTCACAATTTCCCTTTCATCGTAAGACTTTAGTAAATGCAATTGCCAAGCTTTTTTATTTTTTGATATGCAGCAGCTGATATCATAAGCTAAATGGACCACACATCTAGTCCAAAATCGAGCTGAGTCGACCAATTAAATGATAAAACTCTCTCAGTGTGGATATTGTCCATTCACAAGATTTAAATCCAAGATTGCATTTGAATTTAGACCACATTGGTATAGCAGGCCAAGCTTTTCTTAATGGAGACATAACTATGACCTTACATTAGCATAATATCTATTTTATAGTTTTCTCTTTGAATGTGTGTGTTCATTATATTTTCAATTTGTGAATGAGAAAGCAGGCATTTCATTTGACCAAAACTTCCCATTTGGATTTCTGATTACTATGATGGAACAAAACTCTTATCTCTCTCTAATAAACACTGACCTACTACCGTGTGATGCATGGGTTTTTCTATATATTTATTCTCCTCTAATTTATAATAAAATATTATATTTTTAGAAGATGAAATTATAATTGAAGCATTTGCTTTTTGATAAGCTCATATTCTAGTAGTAATAATAAAACAATAATATGCTATAAAATTAACTTATGAAAAATCCACTGTAAACTTATGTTTAGTTCTTTTACCAAGTATTATCTTTTATGATACATAATATTTTCAATTGAAAATCAGACTCTTTTTTTTTGCATAACTAAATCAATTATCATGTAAATTACTTTATTTTAATTATTAAATAAATATCATAATAAATAAATAGATATACATGATAAACTAATTTTTAAAATGAACCTCTTACAATAAGTGATTACAGTAAAAAAAATATGTATGGATATGTAATTTCTAGAAATTTAGAGATATCTATAGAAAATTATAATAGAAACTATAGGCAATATTCGGTTAACCTCTCATAAGTAAATTTCCTATTGCAAAATTATTAATATTTTAAAATTTTCATAGTGAAAAAGACAAAACCAAATAAATAGTAATTTGTACAAATTTCTTCATTATTACATTATTATTGATATAAAAACTATATAATCTATATACATATATTTAAATCACAATTAATAAGAGTGAACCTACATATAATATCTCTTTAAAATATTATAGAGTATAAATTTCTATACTAAAACTTGTAGGTTATTTGGTGTAAAAATATTTTAATAATTTAATATGAATTAATTTCCACATAACGAAATTAGAATTGATTGACATTTTACCAAAAAAAAATCACTCATTTATATTGATACATTTAATGCTCAATTAATATACAAATTTTCTTTTAACATTATGTATTATAGATACACCACATTAATTGGTTGAAAACACCAAAATAGTGGAAATTACTTATTCAGTAGCTAGCTGTTCAACTTATGAGCATGGCTTCTGCCTCAAAATTAATTGAAAACTTGGTATTAGATATCTATATAGAATGTTTGTTTTCTCAAAATTGTCCATACCCCAAGTATCTTAATTAATTGAAATTAGATTAAAAATAAAAACAGCAATTTCAACCAAATAATATTCACAAAATTTTCACTTTCATTTTCTTCTGTCTCCTCTTTCTTGCCTCTTCCACCGATGGGCATCAATATAATATTTTGAGCGAGTAGAATATTGATTAGGACTATTGTTACTGCAAATAATTTATCTCAATTACTTTATAAAAGGATATTAATTACTTCATAATTAGCACGACATATAATTATATTACATATTCCGCATGAAGGGAAGATTAAGTCTTGTCCAGGCAGACTCTTCAATCATTTTAACTAAATATTTTTATCAAATTGATCTGAGGTTTGGCTCAAATAATTTAAGGGGGGAAAAAAGGAAAGAAGCGCGGATTTGCTGAGCAGAATGAGGGAGTTCACCATTATGGGATACGTGACGACAGAGGGAGAAAATCTTAGTGATAAATAAAATCATGGAGCGCTACTCTCATGTCTAATAGGCCATTCTCCCGTTTACTACAGTTCTCCTTGCACTTCCGATATTGACCATTTTCTTGTGGTGTTCTCATCATATTTCTTGAAAAAATAAATTCATCTAAAAATTCTTACATAATTTAACATTAAAAAGACTAAATGAAAGGGTCCAATACACTCTAAACTTAGATTGAATTCAAGATCTTTATGATACAAAGCAATGGATAATATTATTAAGAAATTAGATTGTAAATTCAATGGCTTGTATTTTTGATAAATTCATTAGTGTAATACTTGTACTAAATCGACGAAGTCAAAATTTCAGTTTGAAATTTTAAAAATAAAAATAAATAAATAAAAGTTAATTTTTGACCGAGTCAAAGAGTTTTGACCGCGGTCAACGGTCACTTGATCGAACCGAACAGGCGAAAATTTCATTTTTGGGGAAGCGGTTATTTGCAAACTCTAACATTAACCAAAGCAATGCGTTGGTTCATTTGACAAAAACCAAAAAAAAAATAATAAGAAATTATTAATTAAATATTAAAAGGTCGGACCATCCCAAACAAGAGACAGACCTTTCATCATCATTTGTGCCCCTTAAAAATTAATAAATAGAAGTGGCAAAGTCAATTATGACTATTCGAAATAATTTTAGAAAGGAGAGAATTATGGTGTTCTAAAAGTTTACTAATCGTAAAGTACAAGAAGATTTCGTTGTATTCAGGAAGAGATTCACTAAAATATTTAGACAACTTTGTATGGAGATGAATAATTCTTTTTAGAACGCGTTCTACATGTCTCAAAGTAATCGTTCAACATCGAAAATCGTATTTATCATCTTCTCCGATTTTCTAGTTTGGGATGGACATCGTTTTCTTCGACCATCTCCAAAGTTCATCTTCTCCGAATTCGAAATTCGATTCCGTCTTTGTCTCCTAACCGTCCACTCTTGTAAGGCACAAATCCCCAGCAAATATCACTACATGAATCCTATTTCAATATATATACTAACATAATCTAGTTTTTCCCATATTATACTTAGTTTTGAAACCAAAATAGACTTACCTTCAAAATAATTCCCTATCCAACCTTTGTGTGTTAAGTTTTTTTCAATTCAATCTCTATATTTTAAACTCTTTTAAAAACACCCTAAAAGATAATCCTATATCTTAACAAATATGATCACATAACCGGTCAATTAATTTTTTTTACAAATATTAAGACCAAGATAAAAGTTAATCAATTCAATTATGTTGGATGCAATTTTTAAGAGTCAAACGTAGATCTTTGTACCCGTGAAGTCACTCTTATATTCTAATTACCAAATGCAACCATTTTTTGGATCCGATTAATCAGTGAATTGAACTTCTTAAAAAAAATCTTAATACCTAAAAAAAGAATAATCAATTCGGATATATTTGATGCAATTCTTAAGAGTCAAATATAAAATTGAAGTCGGGTTTCGTACGCTCGCAAATACTCCTATGTTTGATTTACCAAATAGATCGTTCTTCCAATTGGATCAACAGGTTAAGTGAATTTATTAAAAACATTAAATTTAGAAAAAGAAAAATTAATCGGGTTTATCTATATGGGACGCAAATTTTATTAGTCAAACATAAATTGAAGCCTACTTTTGAGGATTTATGAGTGTTGTTATCTTAAATTTCAATTATTTTAGTTATTTTAGTGAATTTTATTTTAACTAATTTAGTATTTTATATATTTCTAAAATTGAAGCCACGAATGCAATCGTGATATCGTTTGAACCAAATTGCAATTTTTTTAACTGAGCTGAACAATTCCCACTCTTGAGTATTTGTGTAGAGGCGAAAATTTTAGGTTTTAATTAAGAATAATAGTGTCTTATTTTTTCTCCTATCCTTTGATTGTTCAGGACTTAAGTCGAACAAATCAAAATGTTTTTGGAATATAAGTTGAAAGAAGAATATTGTTTCCTATTTCATATTGGGGTAAGGACTTAAATCAAACAACTCAAAATGGTTTGGGGTGTATAAATAAATAAAGAATAGTATAAGTCTATTATGAGAATTAATTTGTAAAGAAGTCTACTATGAAATATATCTTGCAAAAGAGATCTAATTTGGACAAAAATTCAGCATAACAATCACATCTCTATTTTCTACTATACTTTTTTTTCCCCTTAATTTCCTTTTAACAAACAAAATATTATCCTTCCTTTTTTTTAACGGAAAGTCTAATCTATAAGAAGTAAATTTTGAATATTTTGATTTTATGCCGATACCAAAATGGCACTTCATGAAAACCTTTTTTTCTTTTTCTCTCTCTTTTTTGCTCCTCAATATTCCTTACGCTATCAGTCACATGATTCTCATTCTATCTGGTATTGAGCCACGGTTTAAGCCATAAAGGGAGTTAGGTATACGTCAAAAGGGAGTTTTTCCCAAATTAAATCTCCTTTGTAAAATATTTTTCATAATAGACTTCTTTGTAAACTAATTCCCATAATACACTTACATTATTTTATTTATTTTTTTACATTCCTAAAACATTTTGATTTATTTGATTTTAGTCCTTGGTCTAATAAGAAATAGGTACCATTATTCTTTTTTTTACGTATATTCTCAAAACATTTTAATTTGTTTGATTTAAGTCCTTAACCCAATAGAGTATAGGTGAAAAACAAAAACACCATTACATTCATCCTTGATTAAATCCTTAAACGTTTGCTCATCCACAAATCCCCGAGGGCAGATATGTTCGATTAAAAAAATCAAGGATATAGGTTGAGGATCAGTTCTATTTCAATTCGGCGTGTAACAAACAACCTATTAGATTAGTGACTTACGACAATCCATTTACCCACAGTTCACTGATCTTTTATCATAAATAGTTTTAAAAATATAAAATACTAAAATGACTAAATAAAATTCAATAAAATAACTAAAATAATATAAATAGTAAAAATAATTGAAAATTAAATTAACAAAACTAAAATATCCACAAAAATCGTTTTCAATTTATGTTCGACTCTTAAAAATTATGTCCAGCATAGCCAAACCCGATTAATTTTCATGTAGATTTCGGTTAAACGAATCGGAAAAATGGGTATAGTAAATAAAATATAGGAGTATCTTTTGGTTTGCGGAAATTGGCTTCAATTCACACTTGACTTCTAAGAATTTTATCCAAAATAGCGGATTTTAAAAACTTGATTAACCGGTTAACGGAATTGGCAAAGCGGCTAATTTTTTTTTTAGTGGTTATCCGATTATAAGTTTTTAGGGTGTTTTTAAAAGAGTTTAAAGAATAGGGATTGAATTGAAATGATTTCACACAAAAAAGTCTAGATTGGGAATTATTTTCAAATTAAGTCTAGTTTGGGAATAAGTTTTAAAAAAGAAATCAAATTTGGGGAAAAACTCCAAAAGAGGTGACGGCCAGCATAATCGGTGATCCTGATGATCAAGAAATATTTAATATTTAATATTTAATATGATATTATATGATGTTGACACATTTTAACGGTGCATAAATCATTACGAGGATAGAATGTACCTATGCTGATATATGGATGATTAATATCATGTGATTGATGAACTAACTAATCAAAAAACTAGATAGGTATTTTGAGCGGACGCCCAGTTTTAGGCTCCAACCAATTCCAGAGTAATAAAAGACTTCACGTTGATAGATGTTATAAAGTTTACAAAAAATGTATTAACAAACGATTTATAGAACCCAAACATAAATAAGCGTTCTTAGGAATATCAGCAGAATTTTAAGGTTTTTACTATTTTCTTTAATTATTGCACTATAATATCAAATTATTTTAGGAACTAAATTATTTTAGTTTCGTAAGTATAATTATAAAAATAATACTGTGAAATAGACATAACGGTGTTAACAATTAAAATTAAGAATGGGACACTTGTCATATTACAAGAGCTACTTGTATGGAAAATCTAATTTTCACAGGTAGTGTAATATATAAAAATTCTACTCAAAATACATTCTATACCATACATAAGAATCAAGGGTTTCACATAAAATAAAAGTTTTAGTTTGGTGAGAAGAAAGACTAGTTAAGGAAAAATACAAGAAAAGAGATGCTCATCATCTTGAAGAGAAAGCTCTTCTATAAAAATGATTTTGTTTTTATAACAATCTGTTGTTTGATGTTTGATGAATAACGATATAGGACATACGCTATCAGAAATAAAGAATAAAAATTACATGTCAAGATCATTGGTATATATACAATGACATAGTATTCATTAATCCGGAAAATTGCTGTAGTTTTCCATGTCCCATACCCAAAAGAAGATATTGTTGTAGTTTTTTTTTCTTTTCTCTTTTTTTTTACGTTGCTTTAGGATCGGAAGAGTGGTAAAATTCTTAAATGCGAAATTTCTTATTAATTTTTTGCAATTATTAGCATAAATGTATTACAAAAAAAAATATGTGTATAGGATTATCTGTTTCAATTATTATTATTATTGTTATTATTATTTGCTTTCAGAGGTGTACGATTCTGTGTTTATATATTTTAATGTGAATAATATCTGATAATTGAATCCACCAATAGCAATAAGTAAGATTCTATTTATTAGATATACATACATTATCACCTGATGTGTTGGGGACATCAACGTATATGCATAAGTTATGTGTATGATACATGTGTGATAATTGCGAACATGACCACGTTGGTCGGTGGAACTGTCGTCAATAAAAATGTCAAATGATTCCCACTTCCCCCAATATTTGTTTTCTTCTGCCATTTGTCTGATTGCAAAAATGCTTTTTCTATCGTCCAATCTCCAAAAGCCGACTCTTCAACTCATCCCCACCACCCACCGGATAAGACGTACCTGGAAGACCGCCCATTATTTCTTCCTTTTATTTTATGTTTTTTTTAAAAGATAATGAAATTGCATTGCCCTATTTTTTTCTTTTGTTTTCTGAATTATACTTTTCAAGCGGTTTTCATCGGAAAGAAATCAACTTTTTTTTTTTCGGATGGAGAAAAGAAATCAACTTTTGATGCTGAGATAGGCTTCAAGAAAGAGGCAATATGGTGATTCCTCAATTATTCATAATCAGTTTGCAGCTTATGGCTATGCCAGACATCACCATATCGAATAAAACAAATAGTGATGTCTGACATAGCCATAGACATCACTACATGGAATAAATGAATGAAAAAATTTCATGCATGTAATAACTCTTTTCGCATAATATTTTTTCATATAAAATCAACATTGTCGCAATCCTGGCGGTATTGGGAACGCTGACCACCACTACCTAACGCTTGGTTAGGAAGTATTATTACTCAAATAAAAGTGTTGAAATATAATTATTAAAAAATAAGTATTGATTTCATAACAAATAAAAGTGTTTGGGGGCTAACAATTTGAAGCTACTAAGATCAAAATTAATATTTAAAATAATAAAGAGAATGAGTAGAAGCATTTTTTAAAAGCATATATCAACTTATTAGAGAAAATCATATTTTCAACTATTAAAATCAATTAAACCATGGTTTTAAAAATGATTTACTATACATTATTTCTGCTTAAAAATCAACATAAAAAGCACTTATATAATCGCTGCCGCACTCCGAAACGAAGCTACTAAGATTGTGGCGCCTCCAATGTTGTGTCCCTACTGCTCCTCTCGTCCTCTTTCTTTGTTAATCGGCATATTTTCCTTTCTTATTGTTTTATTTTAAAATTTTCTAATAGCTAATGGAAAACTTAAAAAAAGGATGAAAACGATAAATTTAACGAAAAAAATCAAAGATCTTAACAAATTTTATAATTGGTTATAAATAAGACAAATATGAAGCTAAATGTATGCATTCACAAGGAGAGATTGACACGAGGATAAAAAGTGAGAGGAAAAAATAATATTGACTGAGTAATATATATATCCTTTAACTCCTCTTCTTTATTTTAAATTGCGCTAAACGAGATTATAAATCCTAAAACTATACAAAAAATTCAACTTTAATCCTAAATGTATAAGTGTGTCTCAAATAGTCCTAATCGTTTAGTATGCTAGTCATTTTTTGTCCAAACCTATAATTTAAAGTTAACAGTGTTAAATCAGTTCATGTGACGTTACTTAATTTAGTTTTCAAAAAATATGGAAAAAATAAAAAGGACAAAAATAAAAAGCAAAGAGAGAGAGAGGGGAAGTCCCGACGGTGACGACCACTTGCCCCCCTGCGAGGTCACAGAGGCGTCAGAGGCTTTTGCGACCTCGCCGGGAGGGTAAGAGGCCAGCGAGGCTCCCTTTCCCCCTTCTCTCTTCGATTGAAGGGAATCGAAGAGACAAGAGGGTAGTCCCGCCTGTGGGGGCTCCCTTGCCAACAACCTTCTCCCTTGGCGAGGTTGCCGGAAGCCGTCGACATCACCGGCGATCTCATTAGAGAATGAAGATAAGAGTCAATGCAACTAGTATTGTGATTATTCCAATTTTATTTAGTATCATACATGTAGGCTTTAATGATCCGAAGGTGCCAAGTGGAAGGGTCATTGCTCAACGAATAAACCTTTCAACCAATCGATCCGACCCTAGGGAGCAGTTAGGGGGAGGAGATTAGCAGGAGAGCCCTTACAGGCAGGACTCCCCTCCCCCCATCTCTGTGACTAAAACCCTAAAAATTCAAAGAGAAAGGGGACTCCTCCCTCTCTTTTTTTGGTTATTTTTTAGATTTTTTAAAACAATTTAAAATATAATTTAACCAATTAGGAAGCGCTATGTGAACCGATTTAATACCATTAACTTTTAGTTACAATCTTGGATCATACATAAACATTTGTGACTATTTGAGCCAAATTGATACATTTAGAATTTAATTTAAATTTTTACATAGTTGTAGGACTCCCGATAGCCCTTGGCCTTTAAATTTTTATTATCTTTAAAGGGATACTTTTAATTTTGCAACCACTTTATGAATGAGAAAGTAGTTATAAAATCAGACTTTTGCTTAAATAAATGATGATACAAGATTACATTTTTTGAGATAAATTCATGGCACCTTAGAAAGGTCTACGAATATTATGTACAATGAAGTAAATATCAAAGGAAATTGTAAAATTATATTTTTTTCCTAAAACTATAAATTTTTGGGGGAAATAATTTAAATGGAATTTTTTCTCGAACATTTAAATGGAAACTGAATGAAAATACAAAAGGAAACTGAATGTGGCCAAACTGCAGCCATCGAGCCGGCAATCGATTGCCGTCCAGGAATAGGCATAGTCGATTCCTTGGAGGGTGTGACCACTCTCAATCCTGTGATTTCTTGGAATTATTTGGCCCTTTAGATAATTTTTTACCACAAATAATTGGTCCAATCATTTATTTTAAATTCAACATGAATATATGTTTAAAATATTATATATATATATATATATATATATATGCGTATGTATGTCAGTAGATTTAGGCTCTATATTTATACATATGAGATTCTGAGGTAAATAAATAAAATGCTTCCATCTTGTTTGTTATAAAAGTTGGATGCACCATTTACCTTGTAGATCTTCAGGATTAGCGTATTTTACCTGATTATATTGGCCTTTCCGTTCCATGTTAAAATACGAAATCTATTTCATTAGAATTCAACAAGATTTTATGAAATATATATATATATATATATGCATATATAATATATATTCATCATAACATAAGAAATAATAGACTTGTTTGGTTTGCAAATGTGATTTTAAATGCTTGTTTGGTTTGTAAATGTAATTTTAAGATCACAACTTTAACCTAACTCTACTCACAACAAAATAAAATAACTCATACAAAGTCAAAGAGTAGGCCTCATTTATACCATTTTTTTTCAACAACAAAACAAAATAACTCATACAAAATCAAAGGGTGGGCCCCATTTATACCACTCTTTTTCAAAATCAAAATCTGATTTTAAAATCCTACTTTGAAACCAAACGCAGCATAAAATCATAACTTTAACATAATTTTACTCACAATAAAATAAAATAACTCATACAAAGTCAAATAGTGGACTCTATTTATACCACTTTTTTTCCACAACAAAACAAAATAACTCATACAAAGTCAAATGGTGAGCCCCATTTATACCACTCTTTTTCAAAATCAAAATCTGATTTTAAAATCATACTTTGAAACCAAACGCAGTAAATACTTCTTTTTTTCTCTATGTCTATATGACATAAGATTACATAATTTTTTGATTTGTAGTTTCAAAACTTATATATATAAGTTTAAATAAACTTAGTATGAGCTTGATCATATATATATATATATATATATATATTATATGTATGTATATTCATCGATTACATCATATTCAGTTATATATAGTAGATAGTTAACAATAAAATAGTATAACGATTCAGCATATAATATTGAACAGCGCCAAATATTCTCAATTTAAGGGTGATATGAGCTTCAGCGATAAATGCCGCCAACACTTCAATGAAGTTTTGATCTATCATTTGCTCTATTTATAACCTCGAGTGGTGTTGTGTTGCAAACAAAGCCTCCAAACCCAATATTGAGATTTGAGAGGTCCAAGTTTGAGATGTCGTTGTTATGTGTGGGACCTCGCAAATTGCAAATACCCTCACCTATAGACAATTGAAAACCTTAATGATCATCAACGATTTCCAACAGAATAGCTACAAGCATCCTTTTTCTTTCCTTTTGTTAATTTCTTAATTTTCAATTCTTTTTCATTAGCATAAAATTTACACGTCAATAGATTTGACAGCGATTTGAATAGTATCACCACACATGGATTGACTGTATTACCTTGAGGATAATATTGAACAAAAAGACGAATTAGGAAGAAATCGAAATGTAAACTAAAGATTAACTACCGAAAGAATTTTTTTTATTAGGTCAACAAAGTCAATGAGATAGAATATTGATTTTCCTATTAAGAGTGGAGTGAGTGTCCATTTTGGTCAAGATTGAGGTGAAATGTGATTAGACAAAATCTTAAGGGAGAGGAGCATATATTTACCATAATTTTTAATACAAAATGATAGAAATTCCCCACTCTCCTATTGAATTTACCAAATGTGTCAGTTGGGATTTGAAGAAGAGAAAGGAGCAATGCCAGTCCCATGCCTGCTACTACCTTCTCGGCAAGGTCGCTAGCTGTCCCAAAGGTGCCGATGACCTCCTTGTGCGGTGGTAACTGGCATCAGGTCCCGATCGTTGTAGATTTGCAAGGAGAGGATGGAGAAAGGGGTAGAGGTGGACTGACGTCGACCACCATCGCTCCAATCAAGATTGCTAGTGATCTCTAAAGCTACCGGCAACAAGACACCCCCTCCACCGATCTCTCTCTCTTCAAAGAGAAGAGGAGGCAAATCGGTGATAGTGGGCTGGCCGCCATCGTCCATGTGATTCGTGCTTCCTAATCTTAAAAGAAATGGTTTTAAATAAATTTATTTTTTTGAACTACGATTTGCTTTTTTTTAAGTATTTAATATTCTAAAAATTAATTTTTATTAAGATTCCATGTCAGCATATTTAATTAAATAATAATAATAGGACAAAAATGACCCAAAAAGAAAAGATTGAGGATGAAAATCAGTTCAAAAATAAGTTTAGAACTAAAATCAAATAAGAGACAAAGGTTGCTAACCGCGATTGAACACTTCCCAAAAATAAGTTCAAATAAATACACGCCAATTTTTATTTTTGGTAAGAATGCATGCTAAATCAAAGAGTGTAACTCAGTAGCGCACACTTTTATTTGACAACAAGAGATTTCAGGTTCAATATTTGATGGAATTACCGTGCCCCTTTATTAGTTATTAATATTTTTACCTTATTGTACTAAACTTATGGATCTCCCTTATAACCGAAATAAATTTAGATAAAGAGAAAAGTGGAGATAAGAGCTAGAGTGGATATCTTACAAAAGTGATAGGCTAACTCATCAAAACATTGAGATCATATTACAATTTTTTTTTACGAATTTCTATGCAATGCGGCTAGTTAAAAGAAATACATCCTATTCTAAGCTAAATAATTTCTAGAGGCCAAACAACCCCTAATGTTGATCAGAGCAAATTCATTGGTTTGGGAGTACTGTTGCTGAAATAAAAGTGATGAAGTATAATTATAGAAAAATAAGTGTTGATTTTAGAATAAGTAATAGCGTTTGGGAGATAACAATTTGAATTAAAACTAATAATTAAAATAGATAATAAACATAAGCAATTTTATAAGCATCTATCAATCTACCGGAGATCAAGTTTTCATCCACAAAAATTAACCAAATTGTAACTTTCAAAGAATTCACCAAATACTATTGCTTAAAACTCAATAAAATAAACACTAATCCAATTAGCACTCACTCCCAAACGAAGCTTAAAATTTCTTGTATTGGTTGGACGACTATGAGGTCGATTCTTTTCACAGCAAGGAAAAACAAAGAATTAAAGTATGATAAAATGGCACTCTTCCCCTTTTGTTTATCATCACATTCTTATAATTCTTTTGAAGTTTTGACTTGGCTCTTAAGGTTATGACTTCCCTGCTTAGATGCCATAGATTGATTTGGTAAGATGACTTCCCTACGCACTGATAAGATAATTTTTTTTTACGAATCACTTGCTCAAAGTTATAAACGTATTGGACGATATCAAAAAATATCCAAATTTAGAGTTGAAGGCTGATCGAAATATATCGTGCTCGTTAGTTTTTAACCATGATCGTAGCTACCATGTGGCCAAACTTCAAATGGATGAGTGATGAGGCAGAGAGATTTAACTTAATGTGTGTTTACACTCGTTTTTCACACATAATGGACGTTACGAGATCGTGACTGACGTGACATTTGGACAAGTTTTGTAGGTCGATTTTTGGGATTAATTAAGGCTCATGACTCGACATTCCCATTGGATACACGAAGAGGCCCGTGTAAAGAGATGGCTCATGATCGAGCACTTGATGACTCGCCTCGAGGATCCACAACATTACCCGATCCGAATAGCCGCTATAGGAGATTATGTGGTAACTTTTAGCTTGAACTGATTTGTTTGAATTAGCTGAGAGCTTCAGCTGTGCAGCTCTTACAAGGAAAGGATCTTGATCATTTCCAAGACGAGATCGATGCATGAACCTAGACATACATATGGGAAGGATGGCAATTCTACATGGCTGCTAGGGATTATTACCTTGGCAAACCAAATCGGACATGGGAATAGTCTGACACATAGGGGAAGGGAGCTCACGTAAGGAAACTGCGATGATTTCTTTCCTATGCGAGTTGATATGTCCGTGCAAGGCAAGAGAAGCACAGCCGGAACCCTTACGTATTGTCCAAAGGTGTTTCCTTGACAAAGGATTGTATTTCGTGGAGATTGCTTGGAGATTTGACAAGAAGATTGTCTTAGCTTGGCAATTTTCATTTCTTGGCTAGTTAGAATATCTATGTTTCCTAGTTCAGCTAGCTGCTTGGATAACACGAAATTTATTACTTTCTTTCGTTTATTTCCTTGTAATAAGGCTTAATCTGTACTTCATTAGGGTTTCTAGGTCCGCCCTATGAGAGTAGACGAAGCCATTCATTGTAAAGCTCCCCGCAACAAACACAACATAATGCTTATCTAATTTATCTTTACATTCATCTATCATTTACTTTTATCACACATGCACTTCAATATCTACATATCGCACTCTTTCTACCTTTGATCTTCGTCACCTATCCCATGGATCCCTTAGTTCCATTCTTCTCCTCGATCTTGAAACTCTCGGTTCCATTCTTCCTCACCTATCCATTGGAACATCTTGTTCCATTCTTTCTCTCACCTTTGCTCATCGGAACCCTCGGTTCCATTCTATCCCTTCTACCTAGTCCGACGCTTCTGGGTTAAGAATGGTTTTATCAAGTTAAGGTATCTGGGCTTAACGCTCTTCTTGTCGGCTACCTTGTAGCCGAGAACCGCCAACACGGACCTTCCGAGGACCGTGATCCTATCCTTCCACGAGTGGCTTTAAGGCTGTGACTTCACTTTCTATTGCCTCTAGCTGACACCCATCTACAAGGAGGCATCACCCGTGTTGAGGATTCTTAGTCGAAACTCATCCATTTCGGCTACAATCAGCCAAGATACATCTTCAAGAGCCTTCCCCAGGCCATGGCCATCATCACTTAGACCGGCTCTTGAGCAGTCTCAACATCACATAGACCGGCTTCTGAGCCATCTCGTATAAGTATTAGGCTAGATATCACGTGCACATCTAGGAAAACTTAAATATCTTAACCCTTGAAGACGTGACGTCGTTTGCAAAACCTCTACGACCTCTCGACTGACATCATCACACCTCATCACGTCAAAAACCCAGTCGCCAGCTAATCCTACGGACTCTAGGGATCGTGGTGCAATACACATCTTCAAAGAATTTTTAATTCTTAATGATTGTTGATGAATTCTTTTCTCTTTTCCATTTCAAAGAATTTTTAATTCTTAAAAAATATTGCAGTTTAATGAATTTATCAGAAGTTCAAACAAAGCAAAACCTAAGTGGATAATCCGTTTAATGTTGAAGATGAGAATAAATTCAAAGAGAAAAAGGAATTAGGATGAAGTTGAAAAGAAAATAAAGGTTGGGGGCAAAAAATAATCCATGTTATCAAATCAACAAGGTCAATAGGGTGGAGTGTCTATTTTGGCTAAGAATGTGATGAAATGTCATTAGATAAAACCTCAAGGAAGAAAAGTGCATTTTACCTAACTAACGTGAGTTGGTTCAAGCGGTTCGATACTTGTCTCACTCAAGCAAGGTTTCAAGTTTGAGTCCTTGTGAATGCAAAAAATTCAAGCCGTGAGAGTTTTACCCCTTAGTAGGCCGACCCGACTCAATTGGATTGGTTGTGGCCCAATTGAGGTTCTGGATGCTAGGGTTCACACCGAAAAAATGTGTATCTTACCTCAAAATTATTGCAATCTTCTCAAACCCAGCCCTGACAAGGATTACCTACTTAATGATATCCAGCCGAATCTATATCCTATTGTCACCAAATATGATCTAAGGATTGAGTTAAATTCGGTCCACCAAATATGTCCATAACAGCAACCTGAAGGGCATTCGACTGGCGGGGCCTAGCCTAGTCGAAAAGTCCATGTTCATTTCCCCCATTATTAGTTTGGGGAAGAGGGTTGGCATGGACAGGAGCTGAGCCTGGACTCGGCTAGCAGGGATTGGCCTGACTATGACAAGCTCCAACAGAAGCATGTCATGTGGCAAAAGTTGTGGCCCACGAGGCCGCAACTATTGCTTTAATTCATTTTTTGTTTTAATTAAGGGGAACATTTGGTTGCCGTTATAGCGTGAGTCCTCATTGTTTTAGGCTTCCAATTCAACCCATGTGGCACCAAAATGGGCCTCTCGAAAATGAGAAAAAGGACCAACCATTGTGAATGTTTTAAAGATGAAACACAACGCTCATGTGAAAAGAAAATTAATGTTGAAAAAATTGAATGCATAGATCGAGTTAATTAACAAAATATATAAGAGAAGAGGAAAGCTATATATATATTGAAAAACATGAAGAAAAAGATAAATGTCCGGCAACCTACATTCAAGATTCCTTTAATTTTGGGGGTGTGATATATCTTTTACACTGACATCCGATTTAGTCAAAATAGGACCAAAATTGTCCATATTTAAAGGAAGTTCAACTCATTCAACGTTTCTCAACTCTTTTGATTGCTCAGATAGTCAATGGTCACGTGTGGTCACACTCAACTTGGAAATATGTTAAGCATGCCATACTATCACTCGACTAAAGAAAAAGTTTGTTGAGCTCTTTAGAACACCCAAAAGGATATTGTTTGGTAACCAAATGCATAATTTTTATCGGTGTCAGTAGATTTGGACTATACCAAATGCAATTCTCTCTCTCTCTCTCTTCTCTTGTCTACATAAGAGGCAATGCAACTATATTGAACGATTGGGGTAAATAACTGAGTTCTAAAATAGAATTTTTTTCCCCTGATTACACCCCATTTCTCTCATTTCATTTTGGACTTTATTAATTAATGATTATTTGTAATATGATAGGGAAAAGAAATTACAACATTTAGAATGATAATAGGCAAAGCTGTAAATTTATAAAAAAATATATTGAAGACATGAAAGTGTACTTAAAAAAATGCCAGAAACAAAAAAAATATAGTGTAATTTTGATAGAAGTGATGAAAAAAATAACAACATGGATTAGTTCAAATCGGGATATACAAGGAATTTAAATTGAGGAAAAAGAATAATGAACACCGTGATATACGTAATAAAATTATCTAAGTGAGGAAAATATCAATGGATAAAACAGGAGATTCCACTATATCGATAACTGGAGATTAAAATCTTAAGGTCACACTCGTGTTTCTCAGTCCCCGCTACAAGACTTAACCCGAGAATAACCTCACAATTCTCTTAATTCTCACCACTCTCTCACTCTATGAACCCTAGATACTCCAAGAGAGTAAAGGCGAGAATTCCCAGGAAGATTACTTGTGATTCTCACACAACGTGTTATCTTAATACAGGACCGTCTCCCCTTTAAATAATACATTTTCAATATCTCAAAGATATCCTAATATAATTCTAGGATAATTTCCATTTGAAATATTCATAAGATATTATAGAATTATCTCTTCCCTAAAGATAATTTCCCTATTTAAAGATCTAAGTGATATAACGAAATCATTACAAAATACGAAATGTAATCTCAGGATAATATGAGATCTCGCTCCTTCCTTTTTCGTCCGATTTCATTACTGCTCTGGTTTTTGAGTCTTCAGGTTCTCCACTGAATACGAGATATACTCAACATAGGGGATAAAGCTCACCATGCCGGGAAAGTTTTAATCTCCTTAAGTAAGTTATCATGTTTGAGTCTCGTGAATTGATAAAATCGATAGTGGAAGAGTTTTATCCCCTTAATAAGTCAACTTGACTCAAATTGAATTAGTCGGGACTCAATTTCTGGATATGATGGTACACACCGAAAAAAATAAAAAAATTGGAAGTAAAAATAAAACAAAGACATTAAAAGTTAGTTAATTGATATATGTCAGGTCCAGAGATTTATAACTGCAAACGATATAGACGAGCATGACTGGTCTACCATTGACTCTTGAAGACATGCAAATTAATCGATGTGTGCATAAATTAGAAGAGGCATCATAGATCGCCATTTTGGAAATAAATAAATTTTAAAAAAAGAAAAAAGAAAGAAAGAGAAGTAAAACAGAAGGTCGCAAAACGATGACCCTGTTGATGTAAAGCGGGGATTCGATAATTGTTGCTTTTGCCTTACTTTTCTTAAAGAATTATTTATTCCTTCAATCATAATCGTTCGGTTAAATTAATCCATTTACTTGAGTAAACAAATAATTTAAAAATTGGGGCTAATTATAATAAATAAAAGATTCTCACCCATTTCTTTTGAGTGATGAATGGAACTGCAGATAAAAGCAGAAGCAGACATTTTATGCGTGCCGAGTGATTTTGTCGTTTGCGATTTCTCCAAAAAATCTTCGAGCATTTCGGTCCATAATCGACCATCATTGAACCCGAATCCCATCAGTCCTTGGATTCGTCGGTCGTTGGTTTTTGCAGTAATCGGGAAGGTGGGATTTCGGCCCTCGCCACTGCTTCCACTTTTGAAGGGTGACGAAGCTCTGTTGCTGTGCTCCTGCTGAGCCAATTACCCAATTGGGGATTTCGTGTTCTTGTCTCTTTAGCCATCGGAGTCATCCTGTGAAGCTGTCGACTCCGACGAACTGAACTTCCGTTTCTGCTGGTTGTAGCACCTTTCGTGGAGCTTTGAGTTGGCTCATGGTTGTTTCTTTTTCTTCTGGGTTCAAGATTTGGTGACGAAACGAATTTGGGATTTCACGGGGACTTGAAATATCGTCTTTGGCTATCAGTTGAAGAAGAAGATGGGGTTTCTCTCCTTGTGAAGGTGATGATTGATTTAGCTGCCAATGAGTGCTTGAAAGCGGGAGACTTCTGAAAATCTTGTTTTCCCCAACTCTGTGTGATCTGAGGGAAGCTGCAGATTCCGTTTTTCTGTTTTTCCGGAAAACAGAAAAAAGTTTTTCCAGAAGAATCCCAAGACAAAGCTGCAAAAAGGGTGATTTCTCCTATGAATTGAATTGGGTGTAGTTGTTGGAAAGTTGTGTTCTTGGTGATGGAGAAGCAGGGCAGTTTTAGGTCGGGGGCAACCATGGAGAAACACCCGAGCTTTCGCGGGGTAGAGATGGAGAAACAGAAGAGCTTTCACGGGTTGATGGAGAAGCAGAAGAGCTTTCGCGGGGTAGAGATGGAGAAACAGAAGAGCTTTCGCGGGTTGATGGAGAAGCAGAAGAGCTTTCGCGGGGTAGAGATGGAGAAACAGAAGAGCTTTCGCGGGTTGATGGAGAAGCAGAAGAGCTTCCGCATAGTGATGGAGAGGCAGCTGAGCTTCCTCGGGGGTGGCGGTGGCGGCGGCGGCGATAAGAGGAAGAGCAAGGAATCGCCAGGGAAAAGGGGCGACTCCCCACTCCACTTGGCAGCTCGAGCCGGTAATTCGGGCAAAGTGAGGGAGATTCTTCATAACTGTGGTGACCCGAAAGGTTTGTTATCGAAACTGAACTTGGAAGGGGAGACACCTCTTTATACAGCCGCTGAGAATGGCCACGTTGGGGCCGTGATAGAGGTATTGAAGCATTCCAACCTCGACAGTGCCTCTATTGCAGCCCGGAATGGGTTCGATCCTTTCCATGTTGCAGCAAAGCAGGGTCATCTAGGTGAGGATTGCTTTTATCCGATTTCGTGCATTGGAGTTGAAAGATTGTTGCATGTGTGAGCTTCTGAATTTAAGATATGGAAGTGGATTTTACATCGCAAGTGGCCTTGTGGCATTCAGTTAACCTTGAATAGTTGCTCAGTAGCATCAAGAGGCAGAGTATGTCATCTGCGGATGACTTGGTTTGTAAATATTCATAGAAAAAAAGGTTCATACTTTGTAGAAATTGGTTTTTATTCTTGATAAACGCGAGACAGATTGTGGGGGCTTTCTCGCACTACCTTAAACTTCTATGAATATTACTCAACTAACAGGGATTCTTCAATCTTCATGCGGGACTTTATGTTTCTCTGATAGAAGCATTTTTTTGTAGAGGTGTTAAAGGAGCTACTATACAAGTTCCCAAACTTGGATATGACGACAGATTCCTCCTGCTCAACAGCCCTACACACAGCTGCTGCTCAAGGCCACATCGAAGTTGTAAACTTCCTGTTAGAGACCCATGCAAACCTTGCCAAGATTGCCCGGAACAACGGAAAGACCGTGCTTCATTCAGCAGCAAGGATGGGCCACTTGGAAGTTGTGAAATTGCTCCTTAGCACAGATCCAAGCAGTGGGTTTAGAACAGACAGGAAAGGCCAAACGGCTCTTCACATGGCCGTGAAAGGGCAGAACGAGGATATTGTTCTCGAGTTGCTTAAGCCCAACCCTTCAGTTCTGATTGTGGAGGATAATAAGGGGAACACCGCCCTGCATATTGCCACAAGGAAGGGACGCCCTCAGGTTTGTTACGTCCTAATTTGCTCGTGCTGCTTGTTTGAATATCTTATTCTGCACTTGTGAGTTTAGCTGTTTCAATAGTTTGACAGTATAACCTGAAGGCATGTGTTTTCTAATCGGCTGTTACAATGTGCTCTCATGACATCCAATATGTTCACAAACATGACATCTTATATCTGTTACATCAGACTAGGATAACTTTGTTCTCGTCATTGCAAATATATGATGCCTTTATATGTTTTTTAGTCATACATGACACGCCTTCATTGGAAAAATTCTTCAGCCCCTCAGTCTGCAATTATGATACTGATGTACATTTCCTACTTGGTTCTATATCATGTAATATGTTCCCTGAAAAGTCTCCTCTCTGTCGTTCCTTGCTTGTTCATTTACCCCACATCCTAATTTCCTTGAGTTTTTTTCCATTGACTATATTAATCAATCAAAGTATAATCTCTATTTCATTCTCCCTTCTTCACTTAATTGATGAAACTGATCCTTGCAAGTCACTCGGGTTTAACTCAATGAGCGTGATCATAATTTGAGCGACTTCCTCTAGGGTAGGGACCACGGCGTTAGGCATGTGCTGATAGTCCTCAATCCTCCCTCATGTTTGTAGGTTAAGGATCCCTAATGTTAATTTGAGGTTACGGTACTTCAATTACATTAAATTAAATCGACTCTGCAACATCCATTTTAGGTTCAAAAGAGAAATTTTATTAAACTTTTTTCAATCATATGCCTGCAGATGGTGCGGTGTTTGCTGTCAGTGGAGGGCATTAATACAAATACTGTGAACAAAGCAGGGGAGACCCCATTGGACATTGCTGAGAAACTTGGGAATGTTGACCTGGTCTCAATGTTGAAGGAGGCGGGTGCCGCCCATTCCAAGGACCATGGGAAGCCTCCAAACCAAGCGAAGCAACTGAAGCAGACCGTGAGTGATATCAAGCATGATGTGGAATCTCAACTCCAACAAACCCGTCAAACCGGTGCGAAAGTCCAGAAGATCGCAAAGAAGCTCAAGAAACTCCACATCAGTGGCCTTAACAATGCAATAAACTCTGCCACTGTGGTTGCTGTTCTCATCGCCACAGTTGCCTTTGCAGCCATCTTCACCGTCCCAGGGCAGTATGTGGAAAAGAAGGAACCAGGCTCGTCATTGGGCCAGGCCCATATCGCCCGGAAGGCCCCATTCCTGGTTTTTTTCGTGTTCGATAGCCTGGCACTGTTCATCTCGCTCGCAGTCGTCATAGTGCAGACATCGGTGGTAGTGATTGAAGAGAAGGCAAAGAGGCAGCTCGTTTTTGTTATCAACAAGCTCATGTGGCTTGCGTGCCTCTTCATCTCAATTGCCTTCATATCCCTGACCTACATTGTGGTGGGATCCAATTACAGGTGGCTTGCCGTGGCGGCAACTCTGATTGGTGGGTCCATCATGCTAACCACGATAGGGTCAATGTGTTATTGTGTCGTTATGCATAGGTTGGAGGAAAAGAAGCTGAGGAATATTAGGAGGGGAGAAAGCCGTTCCCGTTCTTACTCCATGTCCATGGGTTCGGAAGCTGATATACTTAACAGTGGAAACAAGAGGATGTACGCACTTTGAAGTACGACTAAAGGCAATTAAGGTTCGATCTTCGCAGCCTCAACGTACTCGCATTAATATGTATTATGTGCAACGGTTTCCCTGCTTTAAAATAAGATGATAGGAAGCTGGTAGTTGGGTCCCTTACTCGGACTAGGATAGGCTTATTTTGAGAGTTTGGCTGAGGTTTTGGATCTGAAAGCTGCCTCTGTACTATTCGAGCCAAATTTTGGCCTCTCTCCTCTGATTTTGTTTATAAAAAGAATGGTAAACGAAAGAGATCAGATCACGGGCTTCCAAAGCATTTTCGAGCTCCGGAGTGTGTAGGATGCCAGGGAAAACTAATGGTTCATAATGATGTAATGAATGTGCTAATATATATTTTTGTTACTATTATCTGGCCACATTGTAGTTGGCGCCCGAGAGAGCATAGTTGGACAAAAACTTGCTACTCTTATTGCATATACTATACTATCGGTATTGAACTTGATATTCCTTTTCACAACCTTCAGCGGAGATCGTTATACATATGATGAGCCTGAGATGCTGCTGATCATTACTATTGCAAGTGAAAATGTCAAATGGCTGAATCAAGTTATTCAGGGAAAAAAATGATCAAGCAGAAGAAGAGGGTGATGTCTTTTACTTGATTGTCAATTAAATTTTTTTGTTCTTTTGATTATATAGGGAGATTTATGGTATAACTTATAAGAATAACGAAAGATATTTAAAGTGGCACAAAAGTCTAATTGACTACCTTCAAACTTAGAATTTTATAATTCTGATGTTGCAACTTCTATCATTGCAATAATCTTGCTTCTATGATTTCAAGTTACTTATTTGGTTAAGAACAAAGAGTTGTGGTCCTTTTTTTTTTTTCAAAAAACGTATATAATTGCTTTCCTTCTTCTCCTTTTTTTCCCTGAAGGGAGGCTTATGGTATAACTTATAAGAATAGAAAGCTCTAGGGAAAACTACACATTTAATTCTTTACTTTTACTTACTTTTCTATTTTCGTTATTTTCCTATTTTCTTTTATGTTTCCGTCATATGCCTCATTACTTTTCTATAATCGTCATTCCGTTAACTTCTTCGTTAACTTTGTTGAGTTGATTTCCCATGGGTTCTCCATCAATGACACATTAGATACTTCGATTTGCTTCACTTCAACCGGATCGAGCAATTGATAATGTTAGAGTGAAATATAGCTCTTTTTTTTTTGTAGATGGATGGGGCGTAATCCTGGAAAAACTAGCAGCTTAACTCATGACATTTCATCTTTGTAAAGAAATCATGTTAAATCTAAAATATAAGAAAAGGTTATAAAAAAAAGAAAGTAAAAAAAAAATGAACAAAGAAAAAAGAATATTATGAACAATGGCTCTTCCTCTTTGTCACTGAGTTTAAGTAAATCAATTCCAAGAAAAGTCTAATTAAAATCAACTAACACAGTTATCAAATTAACAAAAACCTAATTTAATCGTGCAAATTCCCAATTTCGCTTTAGAATTCTGCTTTCACTGCCTAATGTCGTTTCATTGAAGCATATTTATCCTATAGATGAATTAGCTTCAAGAAGATTTGTCCAACTGTAAAATTCGAATCTACACCCTCTATTCAGTCTTTATCATATTTATCTCGTTCACTCTTATGTCATATCTTATCCCTTGTTATTTATAAATTTGGCCCTTTTTTCCAATATGAGTTTTGTAAATTTTTGAACGCTCTATGTTAGATCTTAGATGATAAACAATGGAGAGCGAAGGCGAACGTAGTAAAGTTGGATTTTTTCGTTACTTTGGCTTGGTTCCGGGAGGAAGAGAAAGAAGAAACATTGTGATGTTGTCAATGTTCTTTTTCGTTCTTCAATTCTCTCTAATTTTTTGTCTTTATTCTTTTAATGTTTTTGGATTTTTTATTTTTAATAAATAAAAATTTGTTGATGTACCATTTATGTTACATCCACAAGGATCCAACTCAGCATTTTTAACTTAACAGTTAACAGAAGGATGAAAAGAGAAATAACGAATGGTATAGGACGGAAATAGAAAAGAAAATAGAAAAGGGACGAAATAAAAAAGTAATTAAAAGTAGAGGACTAAATGTGTAGTTTTTCCAAAGCTTTATAAAGAGGTAGAAAAGTCTCATTGATGAGTTTCAAACTTAGAATCTTATAATGTTGAGTTGGCAATATTTTTTTCGGGATGCACCTTAGTATTTGGAAGTCTAATAGGCTCTAGATTAGTCTAGACAAGTTCAATCGGCTTACTAAGGGGTAAAGTTCTATCAACGTAAATTTTCTTCAGTAACAAAACTCAAACCCGAGATTTTACTTAAAAGAACAAGCGTCGAACTACTTGAACTAACCATTATTAGTTCATTATCTATTAGTACATATGCACATTCTCTTTCAACACTTTTTTCTTTTATTAGCACGGCTCATTTTCTTTCAACTCGATGTAGTGGCTTTTGATAGGATCCAATACATACTAGGGATTGTGCCCGCACTTCTCTGCAGGTACAAAAGTTCCTTCCTATAATTCATTAGGTAGATGTAATATTAAGAAATTATTATATTTCTTATACTTGCTTATTTATATAGGATTATAATATCTTAAAACAATAGATTTAGAATGTTTATGAGTCTCCTCGTATGGGTAAAGGGAAAATTTTTATTTTTAATAGTTATAAATCTTTTCTTAATCGATATTTGCTACAATATTGAAATATATGAAAAGAATTTATCAAATATTTGTAATAAGAAGAAAACCATTATAATATATCAGGACTTATTATGCAATTAGGGTGGGCACCGAAAAGTATATATTACTCAAGATTACTTACAAACATCTAGTACTATATCAAAAGTATTAAATAAATTTCCAAAAAAACTTCATTATATTTAAAAATCCTTATTAACTCTCAAGAAACCACATGTATAATCAATTTAATTAATTACTTTTCAAAAAATAAGAAAGTACCATTCTCTTAACACCCACACTAGCCTAAAACATATATTTCGGTAAGAATAGAAAAAAAAACTTGAAATTACTCCTTATTGAGCCACTTTTTTTCTATAAATATATAACTTAATTTTTAATTATTTTAGTAATGTATTATATTATAATTTTATTTATGACATTGTATTATAAATGATATATTCTTCTTTAATAATTTTTTATATTACCACACGTGGCACATATAGCTTCGGGTGTAAGTCTTGTGATTGGAGAAAATTCACGATCAGAAGAACTTTATTATTGAGTAAACAAGCAATTTCGTCCATGAGTTTAACAAGTTGGATCAATTTCGTCCATGATTTTTCAGTTATATCAACTTGGTTCTTGACTTTCGTATTGTTCCATTAATTTAGTCCCTCGTTACATCAATTTAGTCCCTTCTTTACATCAATTTAGTCCATGCGTTACATCAATTTAATCCCTGACTGGTACAACACAAGTCCTTAAGTTGGCGTGACATCATATTGATTATCGGTTACATCAATATGATCCTTATGGCAAAAGGGGCAAACGACATTACTATTCCGTTAATTTGTTTATGGACTAAACTGATGTAATGCCTAGGCAAATTGATGTAATCCCAAATTATCATGTTCTTCTTTTGCCTTCTCTTTCTCTCTCTCTCTATCTTCTCTCTCTTTGTCTCTCATTCTCTTTCATCCCACAATTACATTTCAAACAAATTTCCTCTCCTCCATCTTCCTCTTCCTCTTCCTCTTCCTCTCCTTGTGCGAGCTTCCATTTCTCGCTCAGCTTCTCTCTACTCTGCCCCTGCAGTGAACCCCGACTTTCTAGCCCCTATTCTGTCCCTTTTTTCTCTAGAAAGAGGAGGAACCCTTCCTTCATCCCAACTACCCATGCCCCTTCATTCCCCTTCTAGAGATGGAGTTCCAGGGCTTGCTCAGTTACCTCCCCCTCCAACCCCCAAAAATCCACCTTCAGCGTTGCCCAGATTGTGGGCCCCTTTAGAAGAGGCACCAAGAGCTTTGTAGCAAATAAGTTGTACCATGAGTTGAGTGGCGTTGATGAAATTAGATTGTCCTAGGAGGCATCATCCCTCCAAATGGGCTCAAGTTTCACAAACTTCCAGGAAGACCCTATCGTCGACAAACTCAGGACTCAACTAGGAGTCATTTGTCCCCTCCCCTCCCCTCCCATCAACCGGAACATCGTGGGACTATTCGTTTCTTTTTCTTCGTCGATGTTGCCTTCGTCAGGCTGTGGACCTCTAGGAAGAAAAAGAGAGCAGCTTTGGGGTTGGGGATAGCAATCGTGGTGCTGCATGGCTGCAGGTGCCCACGAGCCGTTCCTTCTTCTTGGAAAAGGATTTGCAGAGTAAAGAGTTGGTAGAGAGATGTAGCACGAGGACCAAATATTTGTAACAATTTCTACCATTTAACACCGTCAGCATTCATACTTAACGGCATGACCAAATTGATGTATCAGCAACGAAATTAATGTAACGAAGGACTAAATTGATCTAATGAGAGACTAAATTGATATAACAGTACAAAAGTCGAGGATCATATTGATGTAGCCGAAAAGTCAGGGACTAAATTGATGTAACGAGGGACTAAAGTGATGTAACAGTGCAAAAGTCGAGAACCAAATTGATGTAACCAAAAAGTCAGGAACGAATTGATGTAATGAGTGACTAAATTGATGTAACAGTGCAAAAGTCGAGGACCAAATTGATATAACTGAAAAATTAAGGACGAAATTTATGCAACTTGCGAATGTCGGGGACAAAATTGCCTATTTACTCTTTATTATTTATTAGTGGGTCAACCTTGCTTGCTTATTCAAATCTCTTGGACTTTTCGAATAGTAAGTTGTACACATTGAAAGAATCACAAATAAAAAGAGACTATTTAAATGGGTGACTAATTGTTGAATCAAAAAATTGATGATGAATTAAAATAGGCTTTCTAGCAATGTGGGTTGGTTTGAGGTGAGCCGATACTTGTCATTCTTTGGTTAGTGATCGTGTGCAAGTTTTGTGATTGAAAAATTCATGATCAGGAGAGGTTTATCCCTGAGTAGATCGACCTCCCTTGAATCCAGATTAATCGAATTTACTAAACTTTGGAATATCAAGTAGTACACACTAGGAGAAAAAAAAAAGGAAGATGGGTGCGAGTGGGAAAAATCCACCCACTTTTCATTATCTTTAGTTTAAATTTATAGTTTATTAGTTTAATGGACCAAAGTAAAAGTAGAGAACCATGAAAGTCCGTCGCTACTTCCACTTAAACCAACTGATTCAATTCAACGCTGAAAAACAAAACACCACCCTCCACATGCGGGCCAATCAACTTGTCTCCCCAAATGGCCTTGTCTAGTCGAGTAATCCCCGCTCTTATCTTAGAGTTAATTAGCAATTTGGTCTCTGATTAATGGTGGTTATGTCAATTTGGTCACTAACTTATTTTTTGTATCAATTTGGTCATGGAGCTTGTGAAGTTGCATCAATTTGGTCCTTGTTACATCATTTAAGTCCTTGACTTTAGAAAATTGCATCGTGTAGATCCTCTAGTTATATCAAACTTGTCCTCTATTACATCACTTTGGTCAAACCTAACATCAAATTGATCCTTCAATGTATGTTGCTTAGATTTGAAGTTTTAAATGAAAGGTAACTTAATATCTCTTTTTTGTGTGTGGGTAATACTGGCGATTATATTGGGCAGACGTTACATCATTTGGGTCCTTCATTCTCTTTTCACTTGAAGAGTTGTGTGGCTATTGTATTACCTCAAACTTAGCAAAATAACAAGGAATTACAAAAATATATACATTCACAACTTCCCAAAGGTTCACAAAAGAGAGTACACGTTACTTTGTCAAAGTACCTTCACAAAAGAAACTACACTTTACTTTGACAAAATAACATGTATTATACAAGAGAGTTGTCGACAATCACATATACAATGACATACTGCTATCTTTTGCTTACATAGATAGCTGAAACCTAAGCTTGCGTTTGGTTTTCGAGTTGGATAAGTGATTCAACTTAACTTGATTTTGTGCAATGATTGTAAGTGTTGAAAAATATGTTGATGTGTGAGAGTTTATATATGTATGTATATATAAATGTGACAATAGGTGAGAAATTTATTATTAAAAAATTAATTATAAAAAAGTAGATGAAAATTTTATTACTAAAAAATTTATTATAAAAATTGTTAGGAAAAAATATATGTGAGAAATTATTATTAAATAGCAGAAAAAGACAAAACAGTAATGATTGTATTGTTGAATTTGGAGAATAATAGAGTTGAATTGAGTCGAGTAAAATTATTATTTCAAAAACAAACAAAGCCATGTAATCTAAAAAACTATCACATTAAAGTAACTTCATATACCATTGATCAAGCTCACAAAATGTGGTGCATCAGCTTCTTTGAGGTTCAATCTGTTGAGGAGGAGGAGGTCCCCTTGAATTGAAATAAGTTGCAAATATTGCAGCAGTTCCAACATGGCAACTCCCATGGTTTCTGCTGTAATTGGAGTGTAAGAAAAGGGCATGACTGGATGGGACATCTCAAGAACCTATAGATAGAGCAAATTCATAAAAGATAATCCATTAATTTGCAGTTTGTCATACATATAATGTATTATAGAAAAAGAAAGCAAAAGTACCTCTGATTGTTGTGCTTCAGATGGTTGTGATCTCTAAGAGGACTGTGATGGTTGAGGTGGAGTATTGTCATTAGTGATGTCCATTTCTTCTGCTTCCACACTCTTAATATGTCCTTCAGAATTACCTTCAGTTGTTGTCGGTTGTCTAGTGCATCTTCTTTTAGTATGGCCAGTTTGTTCACAACTCGAACATTTATGAGAATTCAACATCCTCTTTACTTTGTGGGTGATGAGTCTGTTTCTCTGGGGCTTTCTTTTTCTTCTTACTAGGCCTACCTGGTTGTATCCTAATTTTTGGATAATTGATAGGGTCATATTGAGTCTTCTCTTAATAGTCTTGTCCAGCTATAGGATTTATGAAAAGTGCATAAGCTATCACAGTAATTTTTTTTTACAATATACATATATTTCTCAGGTCATTAGTTGTTGTATTGCAAGGCAATAATGGCATGCTTGCAAGGTACCCCTGTTAAGTCTCACATTCAACAAAAACATGTGCAGTTTCTCAAGTCAACTACACATTTAGAGAATAAGGGGGCATGTTACCTCAAACAGTGCCATATGAGGATCCTCACACCACAATGGACCCCAACCTCTACATCTGCTCCCATATTTTTCCAATCTAGCTTGAGCCTTGGGGCATAGGAATCCTTTGTGTCTGACATATAACCTCTGCGCTTTCACAATTTTCTTTGTGATTTATTCTCTCACCCCTTCAGCCAGTGTTGTGATAAGTTTTCCCCTCACTTTCAACAGTTTTTTGTTTAACTATTCACAAATGTTACTAGTGAGTGCATCATTCTCGCAGCTGGTGTCAAAAGCATGCTTGCTCTATCTATGAGCTTCTATGGTTTGAACGTAGTCTGCAGCAGTTGTACTTGTCATTCTCACTTGAGTGATGCTCTGTGTGGACCTTTGAAGAGTTATTGCCTTGGCATATCTCCAGAAGGATTTCTTCAAGCTTAGAAGTCTTAAGTTCTTGGTCAAGTTTGCCCATATGTATCTACAACAGAATTTGTGTGATGCACCTTGACACACTTCATGCATGGCAGAATCAAACCCCTATAGAGCTACTATCTGTCAATACACTTGCATTTGCATTAAGAACAAAACAAATCAAAAGAAGCAAAACAATGACATGGTAGCATAAACTGACCTTCTACATGTCTGATATGAAAGTGTACTTTTTTTTCCATATCGCCCACATATGCTATTAGGTTTTCTAAAAGCCATTTCCAGCTACCTTACATTCCATTTCCACAATTGCATATGCAATAACAAAGAATGAATTGTTGCCATCTTGGCTAATTGAAGTTAATAATTGCCCCCCCATAGTAACCAATGAGGAAACAACCATCCAACCAAATCAAAGGCTTGCAGCCTTCCAAGAAGCCTCTCCTATATGCATCATAGCAAATATAGAGCTTTCCAAACTCATGACTCTCAAGTTGGATTTGCAACAGAATAGAGGAGCTTGGGTTGGATTTCAGCAGCTCATTTGCATAATCTCTCAATTAGGCATACTGCTACTTCTCTTCACCTTCACGCTTCTTTCTAGCCAGCTTGATGGCTTTGAAAAACATTAAATCATGCAACTTAACTTGATGGAAATGAATGAAGTAATCAAAGACTTGTTGTGCACTCATATCTGGTTGGGTCCTTAGCCTTGGGATCAACTTCTTTGCAACCCTTCATTGCAACCTATGCTCTGGTTGCTAATTTGTTATCTATCCTTCTTGCACATGTGTGCTCACTCACATATGTAATGACTTGAAATATGTTCTTATTTTTGTTCAAAATACAATAAATCTTCTTGGGACATCCATCTTCATCTCTCTCCTTCCTGTCAACACAGTAGGCTCTTACTCTCACATTGTCATTCTTCTCAAATTTAATCTCCCTCCCCAAGGCAATGTTGTTCTCTCTGATAGCATTCTTGAAATTCTCGAGACTGTCAAACTCCATTCCAAGAGTTATTTCCATTGGATCTGCATTAAAAATATGAATATTGCCTTGGGTCTGTTCATTTGAGTCAACCAATTACTCCAAATATAAAGTCTGATATCCATCAGACAACTTTTCTTCTTCATCCTCACTTGGAGCAGCTGAAGTTGCTAGTGGAGCTTCAGGAAATGCAGGTCCTACATCATCATTATTAACAGCCTTAACACCCTATTGCATTTGCGTATGAGCCCATTCAACATGTAGTGTAGCCTTGAATCTATCATTACTCTTGTAACTTGGCTTCCTCCTTTAAGACTCATTCTCTTCAATAATTTTCTTCTTCTTTTCTTTTCACACGCTTTCTTCCTATTGGGTTTCACAATAAGTGATTTCTTCATTGCCCTTACTTAACTTGCATTTGCATTGTCCACTATATTAGCTCATATCCTAGTGGACTATTCAGGATGATGTCATCATCCTCCTCATCCTAGTCTCTAACTTCAGGTGCCTCACCAATAGCATCATCAACAAAGCATTCACTGGCAACCCCTTTAGCAACTTCTTTCTCCCTTGCTTGTCCAACCTCATGTTCCCTCATTTGAAACTCTTTCTACTTCTTATTATGTGCAGCATCACGTTCTCTCCTTTGAGCCTCAATCTTCTGCATCTCTCAAATCTCCTCTTAAGTGAGTTCTATTGGGTTATCTACACGGTAATGCTCATAATACAAGTGCAACTCACTCTGATCTTGCAATGCACTAATGAGGTATATGGCATCATGGTCTGTTAGGAATGAGTTTATGGCCAAATCAAATTTCTTAAATGTGGGATCTTTATAATGGTAGGTCGTGGGTGTACTACCATAATCTTGAGGTAGCAATTCATAGATCTTAACAATTGTTAGGGTATTTACATATATATCCCCGAATGTGAGTATCTCATCACCCTTATAACTAACCTTGGGACTTCCTACAAATCTTCCTCCATGATGAAGATGCACATCAACTGCCTTTCACAAGTGCAGATTGCAAGGATAAGAAAATACTGCTTTGTAAAACATATAAATCTCACCTTTTTAACAAAAGCCGACATTAAAAATAGATTTCTACCCAGAAAACAACCACATAGAGACAGAGGTATGATCAATGATGGAAACTAACAAAATGTCATCTCTTTCCTTAAACTATCACAGTGGGATTTTAGAGAGACAAAAATAGATTTCTACCCAAATTGACATCCACAGAGAAATAGACATATGATCAATGATCGAAAAAAATAACTCATATTTTTCATCAAGACTACCACAGTACGAATTTAAAGAGAAATAGAGAGTTACCTAACATCGCCTTAGTCATCATCCATACTGCTCCCATACCTCACTTCTTAATCGCTTTGCACAATGTTGGTGGAGAAGAAACATAGAACTTTCTCTTGAGTAGAGGAGACGAAGGGGCATGGGAAAGTAAGGGAGTATGAAATGAGCGAGAAATAAGATGGAGAAGAAAAGATTGAAAAGAAAGAACCATTAAAAAGTAAGAGAGAGACTTTGAAGAACCTAATTGATGTAACTTAAACATAGTGTTACTAAAGGTCACATCAGATTTCTTCTCAATTACAATAGTTAAGTCCCTCATACTTAACGACCATTTAGCTCTGTTAGCCCAACAATATCCATCCAACGTTGATGGACCCAAATGATCTAACGGGTTACTAGACTAATGCGTCTTTTTAACTTGCTAACCAACTTGATGCAATTTTCTTAAGTCAGAGACATAAATAATGTAACAAGGACCAAATTGATACAAAAAAATAAGTTATGAACCAAATTGACGTAACCACCATTAGTCAAGGACCAAATTACCTATTGACTCCTTATCTTATCTCCCAAAAAAATGGTAGGCCATAATCAAACTCTCCCAACTATTCTATTTAAATAAGGTTGTGTTTGGTTTTAGAGTTGATTTTTAGTTTTAATTGGTTTGTAATGATTGTGTTGTTGAATTATGAGAAAAAATGTGAAAAAGTAATGATTATGTTATTGAATTGTAAAAAAAGTAATGAATAGTTGAAAGAAAGAAATAATTGTGTTATTGAATTATGAAAAAAAGTAATAAATAATTAAGAAAATTTAGTATTAAAAATTGAATTGAATGGTTAAAAAAATTAAAGAAAATATGAAAAGTAATAATTGTGTTTTTTAATTGAAAATAAGTAGAATAGAGTTAAAAAATTTTGTAAAATTAAATGGGTCCAATTTTCAAAAGTCAAAACCTTTTCCTCTAGACTTTATTTGGTTTTTAAATAAAAAAATTTTATTATATTTCTACCAAATTCTATTCTTTTATAAGTGCTGTATCATTATTATTTTATTATTTTATTTAATAATAATTTTTCGATTACGAGGAAGACGTATAGATTTAATCATATTTTTTCTAATCATTTTCATAATTAACTTTTTACTAATAAATTATGTACTTATTTTCATATATATATATATATATGAATTTTTTTTTATCTAAAATGGCATATGGTTTACGAGTTTGTCAAATTCATTTTATATTTTTTTTTGTCGGCTATATCACATCATTGATATTTTGTTTCAAATTTACCCCGCAGTTATCTTTTCCGTCGACATCTAATGGTCGTGTTGACGTGGCGCCCTTGTGGCAAGCACGGCTGTTAGATGTCAACGAAAAAGATAACGTCGGGATAAATTTGATGCAAAAAGTAAATCTGAGATATATTTAAAAAAAATAAATGATAAATTTGATAAAACAGATAAATTATGGCTAATTTGAGGTAAAAATCTCATATATATATATATATATATATATATATATAAATTCTCGCTGACCCATAAAGTTGGATCATAATCTAATTCGAAGTCGAAAACCAAAGGCATCTTCAAACCCCTCTTCTTCTCCGAACCCCAGGAGGAATATACCCAATTATAGTGTTACTGGCCCTCTTCTTGCTCGTTCAGTGACGATGGAGCCTACAGCAGTAAGGAGGCGATCCACCCAATGGTTACATGATAATGCTTCAAAGAAAATGAGGACCGTCTCTGTCGTCGTGGACCTCAGTGACAGCAGCAGCAGTTCGGGATCCGAGGGGGATGAGGACTGGTCACCGGGTGCAGCGGCTGTGCCGGCAGGGTTTCTTGCTCCTCTCCCTCCAGAGGAGACGGAGGTCCAGCACCAGCCGCAAAGGCAGTCGCCGCCGGAGTCGGAGAGAAGCAATTCGAGTGCGCCGCGGAGTCCAAGGGCCAAGGATTCCACCGCCTGGTCTGGCAATCGTTCCGATTCGAGCTCAGGTTCTCGACCGATCGTGTGCTTGGCTTCTACAGTATTTGTTTCATATTTGGGTTTCAGTAGGACTTTTTGAAGTTTATTATCTCTTGTTTTTCCCGCTTGAAGTTGAACATCGGAGTCACACTTGCTGTCTCTTTTCAAGGACTTCGACACCCTTTGGAGGTCAATGGGCCTCGGATCAAGACCAAATATGATGTCGGGACACGGATCGGACGGGACTTGCTCTTTGATGCCCGGAATCACATGCACAGGAAGGCCAGCGGTCATGTAAGTCGCCTCGTAGCCCCTCCTTGTCGTTCGATCGGTCAAAAGGGAATGTGATTCAGTCCCCGTGGTTTGTTAAATGTGAAGCTAGCTCACGTGCCTATCTATTAATGAACACTTTATTTGTATATTCATCTGCATTTGTGATATTGTTCTGCCGGAGGCTACAGGGGGATGTTCCAAATATCTGCTTGTACGGGTCAACGGCTGGGATACGAGGTTGGTATAACCGACTCCCTCAAACAGTTCGAGATAGAGTAGTAGCAGCTGGTTTTGGTGATTTCGTGCTGACCCTCAACAAATCCGCTGTGGATAAGGCTGCTATTCACGCACTCACCGAGCGGTGGTGGGACACCACTCACACGTTCAATCTCCCGTGCGGCGAGTTCACCCTTTCCCCCCTCCATTTCAGCGCCATTACGGGACTCCGAGTTGGTGGACAGCGGATCCCTTTCGATCTCAGCTTGAGGGAGAGACCTGAGGAAGTTGTTCGCTTGCTCGGGTTCCTCCCCTCGGGTTATGCCAATGGACGGGCACCGTATGACCAACTCCGGAAGGGGGCGACTTATCGTCCTTGCGAGACCGAAGAGCAAATAGACCAATACACTCGTTGCTTTCTTCTTTACATGATTGGCATGTCAATTTTCACTATCAACCACGACCGCACAGCTGATATGTGCTTTCTAAGTCCGTTACGTGATGTTGATAATATATCTAGATTTGACTGGGGTGGTGCTGCCCTTTCCACTTTATATGCCAACCTCGATGGCTTCTCTCGAGGAGTCAGGCGAGGCTTTGGTGGACTTTACCGAGTGCTTGAGGTCAGGACTTATAATAGATCTACATGAACTAAGTGCTTTTCCTTCGTTCTCTTATCCACTTTTTTTGGTTTTAGAAAAAGAATGCACTGCTTCATTTGCAGATATGGGCCTACGAGCTTCGATTGATCAAAGCCCCGAAGGTCAATCCCTCAGATGATGATGAGGCAGTTGGGGAGTATTCTACTGAATTACCTGCTGGCCGGCGCTGGATAGGTAAGAGGTTCAGTGCAGAGTCCTCCCCCAAGATTCACCCACATCGTCTACGTCTTGACTCGCTTGAGTTTCACATGGTAATTGCACATATTGTAGGTATTCATCCTGAAAATAGAGCACAAATGACCATATGATGTGCCTTTCTATTTTGTAGATTAACACAAACCCTTGAGGTCCACCAAAGAAATGGCCACCTTATATGGTCACCTCAAAACAGATTGAGGCAAAGCGGATCCTGCTTGAGGGGCCCCAAGCTCGTGCCTGGTACTTAGGCGAGCGAGTCATGCATATGGCATGGCCACCTGAGGAACGCAGAATCCCATATGAACCACCAGCTTCTATGCTATGTGCGCAAGAGCTTCAAGGAGGTGACCTAGTCCAAGCCTTGAGAGGATATGATGCACGTGAGTTCATACAAGATACGGAAAGGACATATCTTGCATTCATCCAGCAGAAACTCTTTCAGTGGAAAGACACTAATGTATCGATGATGCGTGGTGCTCAGTCAGCTGACTCGCCCACTCCAGCACCAAGTGCAGGTTCACCAAGCCATGAGGCTTCTTCTCAGGTAAGTATGTATTTGAGTTCCATTTATCCATTAAAATAAGTGTCTGATAGAGATCCTAGGGCTATAGATGCCGCAAGCCCATGGCTCCAAGCAACTCTGCGCCTCTTGTTGGAGCAGATGTTGGCAGTTGCACCATTTAAGTGGGAGTGCAGGAAGTTGAACAAAACAGCAGTCATAACTCATTCCACTAAAAAATTACTAGCAGGCCCCCGCAAACAAGTCCTACCAGGAACCTAGCGCTACTACTTTGACTTCAGGGGGTCCGATAAGTGCTGCCCTTCATCCCCTTGGTGGTGCTGTTATGGCCTACTCGCTGGAGGGCGAACTACGCCCTTACCCGGTCGAGCCCAGACCCAGTGAAGTATTGACCTTGGAACATTTCTATTTACAAGCACCAGACCAGGTTTATGCTTCAAGAGGAATGATTTTACCTCCGATTCCATTCCCCTGTCATCATACTAGGATTTGATTTTGATAAGACCTGCTTTATTGTGGAATTTCAGGTGCCCACAACTGAGGTGCACAACCTTCTCCAGCAGCAATCGGGTATCATGACCTTCATACATGAACACACAAAATGGATGTCCAAGCAACACAAGGCAGTGGTTGACCGAAAGGAACTAGAAATTGTATGACAAATGATGACCGTAGATTACGTGGTGGTTTGGTGGTTTATTAACGTTTTGTGCTTGTATTTGATTGAGTCTTTCCTACAGGAAGAGCTACAACAGGAGCTCCGTAAGGCTAGGATAATGATCTTGAAGATGAAGTGGATCATGAAGCAACAAAGATCGAAGTGAGCTGCTGCTCAAATGTGAATATTAAACATCCTCAGCTTTTGTACATATAATCAACTCCAGGAGCAGTTTTAACTACTCATTAGGCTCTTGCTAGTGCACTTTTTATGAACATGTTTCCATCAGTTTTAAGCATGGCCCGGTTCTTGAACTGAATCACAAGCTTAGATTCTTTGGATAACTGGGTCTAGGTATTATGATGTAATTTTCAAGGTATTCGTATTTGGAGCCCATCCTATAAAAGGTTGGTCTTAATTGGGCCCAATCTAGTGCTATATGAAATTTTCTATGTGTGTTTCATTTTGTCAATTGATTGTAAACCATGAAGAAATTACCCTCAGCCACTTCTATTTCCAAACACCAGTGATGTACTTCTAGTAGGACTTATATTTTAGTCTTGTCCTAGGGGTGATCCCGGGCATTGTAGCGGGTTGGAAATTTTTTTTTTAATTTTCTTTCTTCGTAATGGTTTGTGTAATAATTAATGAAGCGTATAACCGAAATTAATACTAAAACTATTTATTTATAAAAGCTATGAACTCTCTATAGTAAATAATTTAATTTTTTTTAAAGATGGTATCATATTATCTTACATGATATCATTTTTGTTTTTATTTCATGGAGTGTTTTTTGAATGTGTTAAATGGATTAATTCTTGAATATAAACCTTATAGTTTTGCTTATAAAAAGAGATGTATAAATAGAATTTGAAAAATAATATTAAGTAAAGAAAGACATGGTGGACTTTGAGAAAATAAAAATGTTTTAATAAATTTATGAAAATAAATAACAACGAAATTAATTTTCACCATTGGCTCTTTTTATATAGATAAAGGAATGAAAAGTATTGCCCGTAATTCAAAAAGTGTGTATTTAATTAGTATAACTTCTTAAGAAAGATGCAACGTATATAAAGAAAGTTTGTGTCTATAAATGAATATTTATAGAAGAAAAGTATATCATACATATATAATTCTTCATAAAAAGGTAAAATGGATAGAGAGAATTGAGTAAAATGCATATGGTCAAATCTTGTAGTGATCGAGAACAAAGAGAAAAACTTGTACACCATACGGGCATAAAACATGATATTATGTTTTTTAAGGAATAATTTGTCAACCACAATGATTAGTCATTTGACTTGGTAGATCAATTAGGTCAAGCTACTACCTTGTAGGGTCAAGATTAAAAATATTGGACGAAGAAAAATAAAAAAGAAGAAGAGGGAAAATGTTTCGTACTCACAACTAAATTTAAGAAAGGATATTACATATACTAAAATTTCGGGAACAGTTGCCTTTGCAACCATCTTCCCGGTCCCAGGCCAGTATGTGGAAAAGAAGGAACCGGTCTTATCATTAGACCAGGCCCATATCTGAACGAACGAAGGCCCCATTTCTCGTATTCTTCGTATTATATAGCCTGACGCTGTTTATCTCGCTAGCAGTCGCCTTGGTGCTGATGTCGGGGTATTACATAAATTTCAATCACTATTGTATTTACTAATAATATATATATATATTGATCTGTAAAATGCATCAAAACTTTTTTCTTATTTTATATTATTTTAATACATTTGTTTGTCACCTTATGGTCGTTTGCCTGCCCATCGTCAAAATGGACGGAATTATTAACATGACATATTTCACGGTCAAATGATAATTATTAGTAATTTTATTTAGAAAAAAAAGTTCATGGTAATATTAAATTGTATGTCAAAGTTCACGGTGTAATTCTGAGGAGAGCAGTCGCCCCCGCTAAAATCACGATGTCTTAAGGAAATTTACGTATTATTACTCAAATTTTGATGAAATTCCTGATGATCACCTCCTAATTCGGAAAAAAACAATCTTCCTATTGCCCCTTGAAGGATCTCAACCCCCCTAAAGTGAAATTCTTGTGTGCGTCCCTGTTTCAGTGATGGACTCTCGTGTAATAAAGTAATACAGCCAACAGTTATGCCCGAGAAATGCTCCGAATAACAATGCTTCAAAGAAAAAAGGATCGTCTCAGTGTTTGACCTCACCGATAGCAGCAGCAGCAGCTCAGAAATCGACTGGGATGACGAGTGTCCACCAGGTGCGGCGGCTTGCCAACCGGGTTTCTCGCTCTCGTCCCTCCGGAGGAGACGGAGCTCCAGCAACAGACGCAACGGCCGTTCTCAGAGTTGGAGAGGAGCAATGCAAGTGTGGCGCCGCAGACAACGAGGGCCAAGGGTTCCACCATCAGGCCTTGTCGTGGCAATGACTTCGAATCATGGTCAGTGTCCAATAAATATCTGAACAACAGACGCAACCGCCGTTCTCAGAGTTGGAGAGAAGCAATGCAAGTGCGGTGCCGCAGACAACAAGCGCCAAGGGTTCCACCATCGGGCCTTGTCGCTGCAATGGCTTCGAATCACGGTCAGGGTCCAAAACCATATCTCAATATGGCTCCAATTCTGTCTCTGTTTTTTTTTTTCTTCGTTTATTTTTTTGGCTGGATAGTATTAGAGATAATCAAGGATATTCGATATGACTATTATTGGAGAGAATCGGGGATAATTTATATGATTATAAATGATATGATTTTAGGAGATTGTCATGGGATCTTATATATCAAGTAATAATATTGTTTTTGAGTGCTTCTAGAGCGGGATGCTAAAAAATGTCACAGAAAAAGAAGAAGCTAATGTGCAGATCAGCGAAGAAGTAGAAGAAGCGGGGGTGGGGGGAGGGAAGGGAGCCGGGGGAGGTGTGTGTGAGCGTCGGCCGGCCCCACCCCCTCACCGTAGGGCCCGAGCCACCACTGCTGGATCTCTCCCTCCCTCTCTTTCTCTTTTCCCACGTGAAGAGATAAGAGGAGATCCAACGGCGGTGGTCGGCGGCGGGCCACCACCGCCCAGACGAGGTCGCCGCACCGCCGGTGGCACCAGCGTCGAGAGGATATGATGCTCGCGAGTTCATATTAGATACGGAAATGACATACCTGGCATTTATCCAGCAGAGACTCTTTCGGTGGAGAGACACTAACGTATTTATGAGCCCATTTCATCACCAGGCGCAGGTTCACCAAGACCTGAGTGTTCTTCTCAGGTAAGTGTGTATTCGAGTTCAATTGCCCCATTAATGTGACTGTCCGTCAGAGAGAAGCTAGGACCACGGATGCCAAAAGCCCACGGCTCGAAGAAACTTTTAACCCCCTTGTTGAAGCCAACGTTTAGCGGTTAAACCACTTTAAGTGGGAGCATAGGAAGTTGAAACAGACTGCTGTCGTTACTCATTCCACTTGAAAATTACTGGCAGGCTCACTCGAAGAAGCCCCACCAAGAAGCTAGCGCAATTACAGGGGGTTCGACAAGTCCTACTCTTCGTCCCCTTGGGGATACAGTTATGGCCTACCCTCTCGCAAGTCCTACCCTTCGTTCCCTTGGTGGTGCAGTGATGGCCTACTTGCTCGAGGGCAAACTGGGTCCATACCCGGTCGAGCCGAGCAAAGAAGAGACTTTGGAACGTTTCTATTTCCAAACACCAGATCAGGTATATATGCTTCGAGAGGAATGCTTTTATCCCGATTCTGATCCTTCATCATCACATCAGGGCATGATCTTGATTCAACCTGCTTTATTGGTGGAACTTCAGGTGCCAATTAGTGAGGCGAACAACCTGCTCCGGCAGCACGCAGGTCTCATGACCTTCATACACGAACACACAAAATGGATGTCAGAGCAACACAAGGCAGTACTTGACTGAAAAGAACTAGAAATTGTAAGAGAAATGATGGACCGTAGATTGCGCGGTTGCTTTTTAACGTTTTGAGCTTGTATTTGATAGAGTTTTTCCAACAGGAGGAGCTACAGCGGGAGCTGGGCGACGCTAGGAGAATGATATTGAAGAATTGTCCCGGATCAACAGAGATCGAAGAGAGTTGCTTCTCAAATGTGAACATCGATCATCATCAGCCTTGGTCCCACTACTAACTCTTTCAAATCTGTTTGTTAGTATATGTATTATCCTCAACTATTTTGCCGGCCTAAGCAAATCTCCAACTTATGTCTTCTCGATCAGTTGGATTTTGGGAGGAAATCTGGCTTTAACTTAATGCCGTTGTACATATAATCAACTCCAGATTATCCCTCCCCTTTGCCTCTTGCTAGTGAAATTCAGTTTAACATTGTCTACATATCACGTGTCAAGCTAATGATCAGATAAACCATAATAACGGGCGCGTCTCCATCGGTTTAAAGCATGGTTTAGTCCCTGAACAAAGACCACTTGCTTAGATTCCACGGGGTGACTGGATCTAAGTAGTATTGATGTACTTTTCAAGGTACTCTTATTCGAAACCCATCCTGTGAAAAGGTCAGTTCTTAATCAGACCCATCATATATTGCTATATGAAATCTAATACGAGGATTCCATGAAGTCATGCCCTTCGGCCCTTTGGTGGTTAAACTGGATCCTTCCATCTTCGCCAATGGAAAGAATTACCTTGGACCAACCGCATCTATTTCCGTACACCAGGAAAAGATATATAGTCGGTGTTGGACCGATCTTTTAGACTATATAATCTATATGTTAACGCTTAACATGTTCATTACTGTTGTCGTCTTTACCGTATCGGATGAGGCTATCCGATTCTCATATTTCCTTGTAGAGTTTGACAAGAAGTGCTACATACTTATGTGATAGTATTTCAGGTGCCCATTGCCCAGGGACTTGACGAGGGCAATGTTGGCTGCGAGCTCCGGCCCCACTGGCCACATTAATAAATCTTTAAAAAAAGATATCACATATCTTTGATGCCGGCAAGGAAGATGTGGGCGCAGATAATCTCATCCACTTTAAAGAATTTGGGGGTGGGCTCTAACCTGATCCACTATTAATCGAATCTAATAGATCGACTATGCGTAACCTAATAAGAAGAGTTTTTTACTCAGTATCTGCTATCCGTTTTACCTCTATAAGTAAGAGGTCCTCCAGTTGTCTACAAACAACACCACCACGAGGCGTAGCTCTGAGGAAGTGGAGCTAATGAGAGAGGACGTGGGGAGTAACTCTGTCGATTTAGGATGACCGTTGAGTCGTAACTCCGGGAAGAACTATTTACGAGTATGTTGGCCCTACTTTGGCATGTCCATTCGAAGCTGTGATTGAGGGTGCGTCGATCGTGCTCTTAACAGCCATAGAGCATCACTAGTGGGTCTGGGGAGAGTCCCAATTTTTTATTGATACCACTAATTGGGACCGCCCAAATCTCGTGTCTCTGTTGGAGTGCTTCAACAAATAGGGACCAGTCCTAACTTAGAGGGAGAAGTTCCCTTTTTTTGTTCCAATGAAAAGTTGACAAATGTCCAGGGAGAGAGAGGAGGCCAATGCCAAAATTGGTATTCAAAATGGGACTAGCATTGGTGATGTTATTATTCCCCCTTTAGTATACTCTAAGAAAGCAAGAGGAGTAAATAGGCAATAGGCAATTTGATCCTTGAGTTTGACATATTGTATCATTCGGTTCCTGACTTTTTTTACATCAATTATGTTCCTTACTTTTCCAATTTGTATCAAATAGGACTGTGTTACATTTATTAGGTCTCTCAGTACATCAATTTAGTCATTGAGGGAATGTGTTACATCAAATAGGCCCCTAGTTACATCAGTTAGATCTCTCGTCACATCAGCTAGGTCCCTACACAGTTGAGTCAGTTCACTGAGGAAACGACGTTTAATGGCTGTTAAGTATTCAGGGACCTAATTGATATTACAATAATAACAGATGATGTAACATTGGATTCTTTTTGCAGGGTTGCATCAAAGAGGTCCTCATTGCAGTCTGATCTCTCTTACTTTTTGTCCATCCCTTCCATTTTCTTTCCCGCTCATTTCACTGTCCCCATCATCTTCCCCTTGCTTTCCTCTATTCAAATGCGACTTTGTTCCTTTTCTAGATTGCGCGAACTAATCAAGAAGAGAAGTCTGGAAACACTATGGACGATGATCGGGCCGACCCTAAGTTCGTTTGCATACCTAGGTAGGCATCTCTGTCTCTCCGGAATTCCACCGTGATAGCCTCATGAAAGAGACCCTCAGTTCTTCTACATACCTATATGTCTATGTAATTATCATTAAGTCTATTAAGTCAATTGGGTAATTGCTAGGTAGATTGAATCGATTGGGATAATTGCTGAGAGATATTTTTATTGTTATTGCTTTTACTTTTATTATTGTTATTATTATTAATCCAAATGGATAATGCCATATTAAACTAAATGGGATAATTGCTGGGGACAAAACTATTATATAATAATTTTTAAGTTTGAAAAACTCTTCTTAAAATTTTACAAAACTCTTTAGGCATTTTTTAAGTTTCATATTCACAATCATTCATGTTTAAATTTTCTACTATATTGATAACGTTAATTTGGTATTTTTTTGTAAATTACTTACGTAAAAAGATAAGTGAAAAGTGGTGTCTAAACTTAAAAATATGGATTTATTGCACCATATAGCCTAACGTTGACAGATATTTTTAGATCTATCCCAACGTCATTTTTTTGCTCGAGATATCACAACGTTGCTATTTTTGTTTTACCAACTATCCCCTGGGGCTAGATGGTGACATCAAATTAGCAACGTTGGGATACCTCAAGCAAAAAATCAACGTTGAGATAAATCTAAGAATATCCGTCAACGTTAGGTTATATGGTGCAATATATCCTAAAAAAATTAAATATATAGCGTAATATTTTGAAAATTATAATTTCAACTTTCAAGTATCTCAATATACTATAATGACTTGATTTAGATATTGGATTTATAAAGAAAAAAGAGAATTCGTTGTTTTGTTTTTAATTAGTCAATTAGACGAGTCATTCTAAATATCAACATCTTCGAAGATATCTGCAGATTATTTTAGAAAAAAATACATAAAAAATCTATTAACAACTTTAACACGTGATGTTTGTCCCTTTTAAGTAGGCGATAATACGTAGGTAAGTCACTAATTATAAGAATGTAATATGCTTTCTCTCTTCGACGCGATGGTTGACACTAATCTCTATCTATCTATCTATATCTATATATTATGTAATTTAAACTCATCCCACGAGAGTTATGCTCTCCATTCGATTGATGAAGAGTTTTCATCGGGTAACTCACAGCTCCTTGATGTTCGACCCTTCGCATCTCATGTATATTAGTATATACCTAGATTTTTTTCACATTTTTTATAATTTTTTTTTTCGAATTTTAACCATGTATTTATATATAAGATATTTTGGACGATATTATTTATTTCAAATTTTTTTTGTTATTATAAAATTCGTAAATACAATAATATTAACATAAAATAAAAATTGAAGAAAGGTCTGTGAAACGCGCGATTTAGATGAATACTTCCGATTTTAATATGAGGTCAGCAAAACGAAACTGAGAAAGTGATTGGGCAATTGAACAGCTTCATCAAGAAGTTCTTTTGAATTGGTGGGGCCTCGGGGGTTTTCTTTTCATATCTCTTTGTCTTTTTTTCCTTTTAATTTCTTGGATTTTTTTCCACTACAGAGCCAATTAGAATGATTTGAAAAGATGATCTCACCAATGAGCGTCATGTAAACGCAATTAACAGAGCGTATATAAAAAGGGAAATCGTTATTTGTCCCCTAAAAATGCTCTTTTATCAAAAAGGGAAAAAGAAAGACAGATATAATAATATTAACATAAAATAAAAATCGGAAAAAGGTATGTACAAAGCGTGAGCTAGATAACTACTTCCTATTTTAATATAAGGTCAGCGAAACAAAAACTGGGAGAGTGATTGGGCAATTGAACAGATTCACCAAGAAGTTCTTTCGAATTGGTGGGGCTTCCAGGGGTCTTCTCTTTAATATCTCTTTTTCTTTTTTCCTTTTAATTTCTTAGATTTTTTTTCCACTAAAGAGCCAATTAGAATGATTTGAAAAGGTCATCTCACCAATGAGCGTCATCATGTAAACGTAATTAATAGAACGTACATAAAAGGGAAATTGTAATTTGCCCCCTAAAAATGCTCTTATATCAACCTGCTCCCTAGAGTTCCATCTGTCCAAGTTTATTCCCTGAATTCTCGCTCGGGCCATAGACATCTATTATATATCCATTATCCATTATATAAATGTAAAGCATACGCATTTTTAGAATCCTGGTGGAGAGTATAAAGTGAAAGCATTTGGAGAATTCTGGTGGAGAGCACGATACTTTTTCATACTCTCACGACTTTCTTTTATTTTTATAATATAAAAATGATAATTTTTTTTCTAAATTTCTGATATAAAATAATGTAAAAATGTATACATGACTTGATAATAATAATAATAATAATAATAATAATAATACAATAATATACATTTACTTAACTATGAAGTAAACAATATTAATATATATTTTCACTTTTTTTTATTGAACTTTTCCATAAATAATAAACTTGAATTAATTTTATCACTACTATATACATTATTAAAAGTCGAGACAACAAGTCGACAAGCGCCATGTAGGATTCAAGAGTGTTCTCCTTACATGACCTCTCGTATGACCACCAATAGTAACGTGAAAGTGACACAACACTGTGATGTCACCTCGCTTTTCAAAGCCAAAATTACCTGCATTGGAAGATGAAAATACAAATTAATAATAAATCTATTAAATTGCCACTTTGAATCTTCTAAGATACAGAATGGTGCTTCACACTTTTATTGAACGCTAGCCACTTGCTTCTCATAAATTTGTTTCATTTTCTTCACATTGTGATGTTGGGAGTGAGATTCTTCCAAATTTAGATCGCACTATAAGTTTATAATTTTAACTTGAGAGTGGGAGAAATTTTTCACAATTATGTGAAGCATTCTATCCTCTACAAGTTGGTGTCATCTTAGTCCTTTCGATTATAAAGGAACAAATAATGTATGTTCATTGGATCAATTATTATGTAATGCTTCTATTGTTTTTACAAAGAGCAAATCACAAAATCTTACTCATAGACAAAACTGTTGGACCTATATATTCATTCCAATAGTGATTGTTGGTTTTCTTAAGATGCCCGATGATTCTAGTCTGTGCATATGCACATGCCTTTCATCTAGTTTACTTAGTTACGAAGTAAGTTTCAGTTAACTATGAAAAAAATTACAAGCTGAGTCTTATGTGAGTCCTTAATTCAATCTTACATGGCGGTTTGTAAAGCATTTAAATATGGATGTTAATTATGGATCTTGAATAAACCAACAATAATTAAAAAGAAAAAAGAAAAAAATTATATGCGGTTGGGTTGTCTATGATAGCAACCAAGTGAGGTAATCCATGAGCGCTATTCTATTATAGATAAGATACATTAATGTGATGGTGCAGTAAGGGTTAGTTAAAGAGTACAAAATATATTTTTACAAGAGGAAACACGACAAGTTGAACATAATATATTTACTAAGTTTAACAAGTATAAACTGTTATGTGCATACTTAGAAATATGATTCCTCGGTTTTCTAATATGAAATGAAGTCATGTGTATAAGACGAGTTTAATTTCAATTTTAAAGCTAATGAGGTGGTGAAAATTTGCTCCAATGAAATTCAATCTTTTATGCTAGTGACAGTACTTAAATAGGGAGTATCACTGATAGATTATAAATGAGCCAATAACAACTAAAAATAAAGGAGAAATTATGTTAGCAATGGAATGGATCAACGTGATGTCAAAAATAAACGAAAGGGCAAACACACACACACACACACATATATATATATATATACACATTAAAAGGGTTATTAAATTGTCAAGCTGAATAGAATTAGTTTCAAGAAAATAAACTAATTAATGAGATTTTCTGCACATGCACTTAAAAAATATGATTTATGCTTTTAAAACTTTTTCACAACGGCATTGAATCATCAATACTTTTAGTTTCCTCTACATGCACGGGATCTTTCATTAGTTACTATTTATATTTGAAAACGACAGAAGTTTTCGCGTGAGACCCATATAGGAACACAACACAAGAGACCGAGTTTAGCCACCATGGATGATGGGTGGGATCCATGAATCTCTATTTGAGTCTCACGAGCTTATAATCTTGTAGTTATTTCATGTTTAGTTACGCTAATCCTATTTTTGACCTTCACGTGGTGGATCTCTTACGACATAGAGTTGCTAGGCGTGCCAGGGCATAGTCCCTAAAATTTGCAGCGAAACCACTAGCCGACCTTTCTGTGCTCAAGTATACCGCCACGGCCTGAGATGTTTATAAGCCTAGTCGGCAACAGAATATTAATGAGTCAATCGATTGGAAATGAGATAGATGTTGTGATTAGACAATTTCGTGGCCCAAGGTTATGGCGTATTTGATTCTTCCCAATGTGAGCGAGTGCTGGCAATCAAATTGCAACGTTGAGATGACCCGAGAGTCAACCTAAGACGGCAATTGCCTCACAACCCATGTTGTTCTATGAGGATGTGGTTCTCGGCTAGTGGTAGCCGAAAGGGTGAGCCTAAGCCGAAAGTTTAGTTCATAAAATGCCTCATAGATCTTGTGAATCTAGGCAGGTACAAATCAACGGACCGACAACCAAACAATCTTGGAAGGTCGAACCAGTTTGCTCTAGAGAGCTGGTTAATGCATAGTAAGGATAAAGGTGCGGAAAGGTAACCGTGATAATGTAGGTATGCGAATGTAAAAGTTTGATAAAACTAAAGACATAAACGGTAAGTGCGATTGTTTAATATGCTAAATGGGGTTTACAAAGTATCCGAATTCAATTATTTATGGCATCATCTAACAATCTCCTATATGGCATAAACATAGAAACGATAATAAAGTAAAAGATCTACCCTAGAAAATTACTAACCTATTTGGAGTTATTCTCTCCCATTATCATTTAAACACTAAATTATGATAAAAAGGAAGAAATATCCTAGTAATCTTAGAGGATAAATCTCTAGTTATTTCTAAATGCTGAAATTAAAATCTAAAACAAGGAAAATTAATGAAAAGGAAACTCCTTATACTGATGCATCTCCATATCCATTCCCATGCATTGTTCATTTTCCAATTTGGTGGGCATAAAATCTCGTCCATGTGGCAATCTTCGACTATCTTGTACTTCTAGAAGTCAACCTTCCAATTGTGTTCTATGTAGGGTTGGTTTGGTTCTGGAGTTGGAATCCAATTCCACTCCATTCCAGCCACTAGGGATAAAACAGGTAAATAAGAGAATTTATTACTAAAAAATTGGTTGTAATAATAATTAGGAAAAAGTCGATGTAAAAATTTATTATTAAATGAGAGAAAAGGATAAAAAAAATATGTATATATATGGATGTAAAAGTAGATGGTGAATTTATTATTAAAAAATTGATTGTAGTAAATGCTCGAAAAAAGTAGATGTGCGAATTTATTATTAAATTGAAGAAAAAAATAAAAAAGTAATAATTGTGTTGTTGAATTTGTGGAATGAAGTGGGGTGAAGTATGGTAGAATTTATATTCCAAAACCAAAAAGCCACCGAATCTTTTCCAACCAATTTAGCACCAATGGCACTTCATGCATGAGATGGAAGAAAATAATAAATTTCTCAAAATTGTATGGGATCAAGCTGCACATCCATAACTTCCATGTAAGATGAATACATGATCTTGTCTTTCTCGGCAACTCCCAGGGACGGATTCAAGATTTGAATTTTGGGGGGCGAGATCCTAGAGGGCGAATAATGAGGTAGTTTTTCTGAATCAGGGGGGCAAATATGATAAATTTCATCAAAATTTGAAGAATTATATGTAAATTTTCTCAAGGTGTGAAAATTTTAGAGGGGGTTACTGCCACCCACAACCCCCTTGGTATATCCCTGGCATCTCCATATATGTCTCTTGCATGGAAATTTCCCAATTGACAAGATCTTGTAACATGTCCTGAATTATTGTCAATTGCACAATTCTTGCCATCTCTACATCCTAACCGGGTTGGGCAGAATCAGCCGAGTTGTACCGATGATTTTGAGACGGGTCGAGTCTTCCTTTGTTTTTTCACCCTAAAACTAAGTGGGATCTTGCCACCTCCATCCCTGATTGTCACGCCCTTATCTTTGGTGGACCAATTTGGGCGTTGTCGTTAGCTTCGGTCCTGACCTTGCATGGGTTCCTAATTGAAAACCTGATTTCAGCAGGCTTCCTTCTTCGTTGTGCCTCTTCATGGAACTAAGCCTCGCAATTGGCACTCGATCTTCCAACCCTAAGGTCCTCAAGTGCTCAGATATTATACATTGTGACCCAAATTCTGCGAAGTGCGGAAAATAAGTGTAAATATTAATAAACAGGGTGATTGCTTCAAGCCAAATCATACATCCAATTGGTCCTATTTATGTAGATGGTGATATAAATGGAAAATATAAGTTTGGAATCACTTAATCGCATGGACTATGAGAATATGTTATAATTTTAGTGTAAACATGGTAAGCCTAAACTTTATAAGAAATCTCGAAATTTTTGGGATTCTTGATACTAATTGCCATGGAACAATGCTCGTGTTATCTATTCTTCTGGACGTTCTCTGCCACAACATGCTAACTATTTGGGCATTGCGGGAAGTTCTAATTAGTCAGGGATCAAATTATAATAGACTAAAGCATGAGGACCAATAGCTCGAGCATCACAAACTTGGGGATCACATGGTAGAAGTGGAAAGGGCCTATCATCCCAACTTTTGTCATTCCGAGAGAATCTATTTATATGGCTCTTGAAGGCTCAAACGACGAGAGACCTCTGTTCGATAAATGAGAGCTTGCCACGTCAGCTTTTTCTCTCCTTTCTTGGATCCGCATCGCATGTCCCTTCAAATGCATCTATATGGAAATATATTTATTGCAATAAAGATCAATTTATTTTCTCTGGTTTTCCCTATGGAAATAAATTGCTCTACACTATTAATTTCTTAAGCTAATTATTATTTCTCTAATAATAAATTAGTATACAATGTGTAACTGAAATAATTAGTCAACAATATTTCTTCTTATTTGTGTCATTTTCATTTGTTTTCAAAGGACGAGGGAGGATCAAAATTATGGGCCGGGACCGGAGCTGGATTATGGCCGGCAACGTCAATCCCATTAGTGAGCACCAAACCCTCTCCTATGTATATTCTCGATCCCGATCTGCTAGAGAGAGTCATGAAGGTCAGGGGAGTGACAGTGTCGCGGCCAGAGATGACATGCATAAGGCTTTCGTAGCAAGCGGGTGGTATAATTGAGGAGAATGGTAGTGGTAATTGCTTGGCGATGTAAGGTGGCTACAGTGACGGAAATGATGAGGCGGAGGAGCTCATGGACTAGGGATCACTATTAGTGGAAATGGACTCGATGGAGGTGGTTCAACCCGTGACCTGCTCACACCAGTGACAAAGCCTCAGGCGTCCCCTAGATTTTTTTACTCGGAAATCTTATCTTTTAGCAAAATCTCCCGAGGTAGGTATTAACTCGATGTTTGATCAAAACAATTTTCCATATTTAATTCCTTTGTTTGCCTCGCCGCTGGCGATGGTCGTCGTTGATGAGGTACTCGAATTCCTGTCATTTTAATTTGAGCAGAGAAGTATCTATAATTTTTAATAAAAATAAAAATTGTATTTAAATGTTAACTTAACTATTTGTTTTTTTTCCCATTTATTTTAGGTAGTAGAGCTCCGAGAGCGTGAGATTTCGAGCGGCATGAAATGATGGAGGCGACATGGAAGGCAATCATGGAGAGGCGGGCGATAACACCGTCGCCGACAATGACATACCCAAATTTCTGCCATTTTGAGCTAAGAAGTATCTATAAATTTTAGTAAAAATAAAAAAAATTATATTTAAATGTTAATTTAATTATTTGTTGTTATTTTCCATTTAATTCAAGTAATAGAGCTCCAAGAGTGCGAGATTTCGAGCGGGATGGTGGAATAGTGGAAGGAGAGGATGGGCGGTGGACATGCTTGGTGCGCCAAAAGCCCATGACTTTTTAGTTATAAAAAAATATTATTATATAATTAATTAGTATATAAAATATTATATATACTTTTTATTAGTATTATACTAACTTTATAAATGTTCTCAATACTTTACATAATCCATTTTGTCCATCATTATTAATAAAACATAAACTAACAATAGTATGAGCCATCATTCCATTGTACTTTTTAAATATTTTTAACAAAGATTACAAAATTTAGAGATGTTAATGCCGTGTAATGCGTGCTCTTTTGTAAGAGATCTCCCCCAAAAAGTTCGGATATATTTTAATATCTAGAGATACCTATTATGTCGGGTAAAAGGACTATGATATTTTAATGTCCCTGGTAATAATTATGTTTCCAATTAAGTAATTAGACATAAAAAAATAAAAACAGAAAATATACTATAGATATTTATTTAAAATAAAAGAATGTAAAGAAATTCAGAGTATTTGGGAGAAATCCAACCTACTGTTCATAGGTTGTATATTGGTATTTATATTGTAATTGTGTACAAAATATGAATACAAGTATGGAAAGTGTATCAAATTGATTATACACAATTAATGACTTGTTATCTATGGCTATCTTTCCCTATACTCCCCCGCAAGCACAACGGGGAGGGAACAACGTTGAGCTTGGACCGAAGTGCTGAGAAGCGAGAACTAGTAAGTCCTTTGGTAAGACAGTTGGCAAGTTGATCATTGGTGCTGATGAAGCGGATGAGCAGCTGCCTGTGAGATACACGTTCGCGAACAAAATGATAGTCTATTTCAATATGCTTGGTCCGAGCATGAAACACTGGATTAGCTGTGAGATAGATAGCCGAGAGATTGTCACACCATAGAATTGGTGGACTTGATAACCAAACTCCCAATTCCGAAAGTAAGGATTGAATCCAAGTGACTTCAGCAGTGACATTAGCCAGACTTTATATTCTGACTCAGTGCTGGAGCGGGCTACAATTCGCTGCTTCTTGGAACTCCAAGAACTCGGATTGGGACCAAGAAAAATAGCGAAACCACTGATAGAGGACGGTCATCTGGATTGCCCGCCCAATCTGCATCAGAAAAACCATGTAGGGAGGATATAGAGCCCGGTTTAAAATGAAGTCCAGTAGTAATAGTACCCTTGAGATACCGAAGAATGCGCTTTACCGCAGACCAGTGAACTGTAGTAGGTTTATGCATGAATTGGCACACTTGGTTGACAGCAAATGCAATATCGGGTCTCGTGAGAGTCAAATATTGAAGGCTCCCAACAACACTCCGATATAGAGAAGGATTATCAAAAGGGTCACCATCATGGAGAGAAAGACGAGCACCTGAGGTAACAGGTGAACTAATGGGCTTACAATCCAACATGGAACCCCGTGAAAGAATATCATGGATATATTTCGCCTGAGTGAGATGGAGTCCTGTCTTGTCAAACTTAGCCTCCATACCAAGAAAATAGTTGACCGGTCCTAAGTCCTTCATTGCAAATTCCTGATGAAGAGCAGTCATCAGTGAATCAAAAGGAGCACCCGGAGTTCCCGTGAGAATAATGTCGTCAACATACACAAGGAGAAGAATAGTGTAATTCCTGCCCCGTAAGATAAATAGTGACGAGTCTGCAATTGAGCCAGTAAATCCCAAGCTCATAAGAAAATTACTCAGACGTTGGAACCAAGCTCGGGGAGCTTGCTTAAGACCATAGAGAGAGCGTCTCAGGCGACAGACAAAGTCTGAACGAAGAGGATCGATAAATCCAGGAGATTGACTCATATAAACTTCCTCACTGAGATGACCATGAAGAAAGGCGTTCTTCACATCCAGCTGTCTAATAGGCCACTGAAGAGAGACAGTTATAGAAAGAACAACTCTAATAGTAACTGGCTTGATGACAGGGCTGAATGTCTCCTCATAGTCAATGCCTTCCCGCTGATTAGAGCCCTTGGCAACAAGACGAGCTTTATACCTATCAATTGTGCCATCAGCCTTCTGCTTGATCCTGTAAACCCATTTGCAGCCAACGATATTCCTCGAAGGAGGAGCAAGAACTAGGTCCCATGTATGATTAGTAATGAGAGCTTGGAACTCTTCTTCCATGGCGACTCTCCAACGTGGATCTTGTTGTGCTTTAGAGAAGGTACGAGGTTCCTGTAGATCAGCAGAAACAGAGAAGGCAGTTGGATGCCGAGATATGACGAAACGAGGAGCAGGAAGAGTCCCATCACAAGACCTGGTCACCATAGAATGAGTCCTCTGAGATGCAAGATTATTAGCCTGAGCAACCTGTGCAGAGTCCATGGAATCATCAGACTGATTGATGACTCGAGAAGCCGGAGATGCCACATCACCATCATGTCCAGGAAAATCTGCAAGTTCATGAGAGCCAATATTCTTGGGTGATGGTAAATCTTTACCTGTAGTAGCTACAGGTTCCTCTAATTTTCCATCCTATATTCGTCCTTTACACATGAAAAATATTCTTCATTGCCCTCAAATTTCGAAAAATCTCCTATCCATTTCTAAATTTGCTCGAGATAATATCTGTTTCTTTGAATTTCATCCTAATTTCTTTGTAGTAAAGGACCTTCACACGCACCGGGAGCTCATGCGGGGACCAGTTAGAGACAGCCTGTACTGTTTCCAACTGGAAGACAGATGTACCCGTGCTCCATATGCTCTCCTTACTACCACCAAGTCTACTATATTATGGCATCAACAACTTGGACATCCTTCCTTTCCTATTGTTTGTCGTACTTTGCCTGCGTTTATTTCCTTGAATAATGACAATAGCGGTCATGTCTGCTCCGCTTGTCAACAAGGGAAAATTGTGAACCACTCTTTTCCACTTACTCTTAATAAAAGTGATGTCTTTCTTGAACTCATTCATACTGATATCTGGGGGCCCGCACCTATTACTTCTGACAATGGGTATCGATATTATATTCACTTTCTTGATGATTGTAGCAAATTCTCCTGGCTCTATATGATGAAATCTCGTTCCGAAGTCCTATCTATTTTTCGTGCATTTCGATTACAGGTTGAAAATCTATTTGACCGTAAAATCAAATTCTTACAGTTTGATGGAGCTAAAGAATTTCTTTCTCACGCCTTTCAAGCTGAGCTTCAAAACAATGGCATATTCCATCGTATCTCGTGTCCTCACGTTCCTTAACAAAACGGCTCAGCAGAACGTAAGCATAGACACATTGTTGAAATGGGTCTTACTTTACTTTTCCATGCCTCTTTACCTCCAAAGTTCTGGAATTATGCCTTTGAAACTGCAGTTTATCTCATCAATCGTCTTCCTGTTAAATCGCTCAAATTTAAGTCTCCATTTGAACTTGTCTATGCACGACCTCCTAATTATTCTGCCTTAAGGGTTTTCGGGTGACTTTGCTTTCCTTATCTACGTCCCTATACTCGTCACAAATTAGAGCGTCGGTCTGTCCCTTGTGTTTTCCTTGGTTATCCACCTCATTATCAAGGATATCAATGTCTAGATCCTGTATCTAGTCGTATCTTTATATCCTCCCAGGTTATCTTTGATGAACAGTCATTCCCATATCATTCTGGGTCATCTGTCCCGGTGGGTTCCAGGCAGACTCCCCTTTCACCCGTACGTGCTCCAGGTACGACATCGTTAACTCCACATAATGTCCCTTCTAGAGATACCCATTTATCCCACATTCCTCTTCCAGTCTTTTCCGTACCTATGTCCACTAATAATACAGGAGATCCTTCCAGGCATACTGGCTCTGATACCATAAAAAAATTCAGAGTATTTGGGAGAAATCCAACCTACTGTTCATAGGTTGTATATTGGTATTTATATTGTAATTGTGTACAAAATATGAATACAAGTATGGAAAGTGTATCAAATTGATTATACACAATTAATGACTTGTTATCTATGGCTATCTTTCCCTATAGAATGTAAATATCCACCTATGGTACATGTTACAATACTATTTTTTTCGAGCCAGAAAAATATACCATACTATTTTTAAAATCTATTCTCAACGTTATTACATATTATATGCTCAGATGCTCTCCATTATTAGTGTTCAATTCGTAAATGTAATTTATCAAATATCAGTTATAAGAACTACAAGCCATTATTTCATTGTATGTCTAAAATGTATTTCCAAAATATTAATTAAAATATATGAAAGAAAAGGCCTGTGCGTGGCACTAGTATGTATAATCATGGGGGCTCCCAAGAATTCCATAACTTGCTTGGGAAGTTGACGACTCAGAGAGTGGACTCAGCCTTTGACTCGGAGCTCGGCGACCACGACGATTTGAGCATTGCGGGAAGCTCTAATTAATCAGGGATCAAATCATAATAAAGTAAAGCATGAGGATCAACAGATGAGGGTCACAAACTTGGCGATCACATGGTAGAAGTGGCTGGGGCCCACCGAAGGGAATCCCGGACTTTTGTCCTTCCGAGGGGAAATATAATCAGAGAGGCTGCCAAGAAATTCCATAACTTGCTTGGGAAGTTGACTCAAGAGAGAAGCAGCGAGAGAAGCCAGAGAGTGGACTCAGCCTTGACTCGGAGCTCGGCGATAGCGACGACCTCACTCCGCCTCTTCCTCTCCGTCGCCGGCATTATATTCGTCCCCTCAGCTTCTCCATCCACTGGTGAGTGGCTCCCTTTCTTGCACTGACAATCCTCTGTAGCTTGGAATCCATGCCTGTCACTGTAGATACTACTGATAGAGGCTTGGACGAAGAACGAAGCTTGTTTTGTGCTTTAGTCTCTGATCTTGCCACTTTGACTATGAGCCATTAAACGACTGTGTTTGATGATCATGATCGGGCTTAATCCGCTGGAGTTCCTAAATTTAGCTCGCATTCTGATGATTCCGACGGTTAGCCTTTTCAATAACTTTTGAGTCTGAGTCCGCCACAAGTCAGAAAAGGGAAAAGATTCAGGCCTGCTTTACGTCTCCTTATGTTCCCTCCTCAACTGGGTTTAGTTTCCTTAAATTCACTGCCATTTCCCCTTCTTTAGTATATATGTTTCTGGGGGGCTACCCTTTGTTCCTTCTGATATCCTCTGCTAGAGTAAATCTGGCAACTTTTTCAGCACGAGCTCAGTCGCCATTCATGGGACTGTGCACTCAAGCGTTTCCGACTGAACTTGCAGGTTACTGTTTACCTTATATCGAGGTACTGAGCAGTTCAGCTCTGTTTCAGCTGCTGTGTTGCTCCATTTTTGCCGAAGCTCACTCTCTTGTCCCTTTTATTATCTTGGATAATTACAATTCAAGTTCGATTCATGAGGACCACATATATCCATATATAATTGCATCATTAACCCATTAAGAATTATGTTTTGCAGCATCTATTAATTCATAATTAATTATTTTCAAAACCATCCTTGTATATATCCAATAGGATGTCAGGCTTTGTTTGGTCCAAATTTTTTTTTTAACTCTACTCCATTTAACTCCACTTGTCTTCAATTCAACAACACAATTATTACTTTTTCATTTTTTTTCAATTTTTTAATCATTCAATTTAATTTTTAATACTAAATTATATTAACTATTCATTACTTTTTCCACAATTTAATAATATAATCATTATTTTCTCTCAACTATTCATTACTTTTTTACACATTTTTCTCATAATTTAACAACACAATCATTACAAATAAATTAAAACTAAAACTCAATTCAACTCAACCCTAAAATTAAACACAACTAGATAATCACAAGAGTTAAGGATTAATAATAACCACACATATCTAAATATGTATACTTACATTATTTATCCTTAAGGACCAATGTTTGGAATTTTAATCAATTCACTATTAATTAATTGCAAACAAACCCTCGTGAATTTCCAAGACTTCTCTTTAGTCCAAAAGAGAGTCCGAACTGCCCTCGAAACACCTGGCTCTGATACCAATTCAAGGTGAGGCTAGGAAATTCAAACAGATTAATGGTGAGGGATTTGAGAGTCGGAACTATGCCTTCTAGCGAGCTTTACAGCCACCTTAGGCATATGCTCAAGCCTATGCTCTGCTTTGAAACCTCAATTCCCTTATCATTAATTCATCTGGTTTCCTAGGATTACCTTGGATCTTATTGGAGAAACTGTATTTCTGATGTGCAGGATCCTCATAAGAGGTAAGCATGGAGTATACTTAGATTAGTTCTTAATTTTGAAGAAACTATTGTGAGTTTCAAACCCCTAGCCTAGAAAGAGAAAGCTTCAGAATGTCATTGAGAGGAATTATGTATATTAGAAAATATCTTTTATTCTTTGATCTCAATACAACGAAAAGGTGCCATTATATAGTTACAGTTTACATATAAAGACAGACAGATACTTTGATTATTGTGGCCGACATTGGTGTGGCCAACAACCGAAAACACATTAATAACACATTTTGAGACTAAAACATACTTTAATAATGCATATATTGACAGCATGGCGGGACAGTCTTGCGGAATCTTCTTTATGACTCACTGCCCATGGAATGGTGAATGAGATGGTGACATGTTTGGGTCTGACCACTCAGAGTCAGTGTCAGGCTCGTACCTCCATGGCTTTTTGAAATACCATTATTCTACTATGTCTATCCGTTCATCGTCCATCATGTAGCGCCAACGATCATTATGAATCATACACTACAAATCTATCCATTGGGGCCATTCGAACGTGTTTGTAGGATTACGAGAGGAACCTGGTCCTACTTGGCCGATGGCTAATGATGAGATAGGTGGTGGTGGAGTCAGGTCCAATTGCATCACCTAATTCAGATCAAGGGAATTTGGATCTTGGGAATCTAATGGAGGGATCAAATGATCCATGTTATACTCCTACAAAGCTTGTTGAATCTCCGGTTTGGTCTGATGATAGTCTGCTGGATAATCCCATGGCAAATCTATGGTAGCAAGTGGCCATATGACTTGGCGAATTACTCAATTCTTTTCACAGATTATCCTCTGAAACTCTCGATACTGATCTTCGAGATCGAAAATATCTGTAGGAAGAGTTTTCTAGACTTCAGAAGAGTAGGTCCATTGAAAACATGTCGGCGTTCATTGTGCTCCAGGAGGTCTTCCTAGAGGACACACCATACTCTAGGGTTGTTTGAAAATGATAACAATGTGCTTGTTTAGCAGAGGATGAGGGGTAGCTTTTGAGTTTCTTCTTCAAAGAGCTGCTTCCACTATTGAATGGAGCGAAACCATTCTAAAAATCGAATAAAATGGGTGTCCGGGTTTCTATCTTCAATGGGATAGCTAAGTACCTCCCTGTCAAGGAGATTGCGATTGAAAAAGTTGAGCATCAATTCCGAATGAAATTGGATTCCAATGGAGTAGTTATGGCGTAAGTACCAAAACAACCATTTCATGTCTTCAGGATAGGGTTTGTTGAACGAGTATTGGAATGGATGGATGAAAGGATATCGAGGATGCATTCCGGAGGGGTAGAGAGTAAGGCTCCATGGTTTCAGAAGATCTTTAGTTGATACTCCCAGATGAATTCTTTGGATTTTGAGAGAAAAGTCTTTCTCCCAGATGAGCTATCTTAAGCTCGAAAGGCATGACCTTCCATTAGCAGTGGCCATTTGGAATATAGAACCCAGTCTTGGCCCTCTCTTCAAGATGGATTCATAGCTGCTAGAAGCCAGCTTTCAGGTTAAACTTCGAGATTACTTCTGCCTGTGATAGGCTAGTGAATAGGGCTTTTTTATTGGGCAACGGGAACTTGTCATCTTGGAGGAATTGATTCAGTGACTGGTACTTGATTAATAGCCTGAGCTCGCCTCTGACCTGCTCTGATCTCTTGTTGACATAAAAGGCCTCACATGTCCATGGTGAGTTGGAGGGTTTTATGAGGTCATGTTGCAGAAGTTCCGCGCATTCGGTGGAGACAAGTTCTACGTGGTTTGGACTCATGCTGGAGTGGCTAGCTTTAGTGGGATTAATGTCCTCATTTTTCTTAAAAGGCAATCGAACAAAGAACCGTTCATTCTTCCACAAGGGGTGATGACATTTCTTGAGGAATTCTTGATGAGAGTCTGCGCAAACCAGCTGTTTGAGGCTTTTTGCGAGCTGCTCAATCTTAGCTTGTTGTGGCACTAAGAGTCTAGGTATTTGCATGTACAACTGAAAGTATTGCTTAAACTGAACTCATTTGGGCAACTTTCTCAGCTTAGCCATCCAAGTGATAATATCCCATCCAACCATAATATTTTTCCTAGGCAAAGTTGATCTCAAAACCTTGGTCACAAGTGAACACCCTAGAAGTGTCCAGAACACTTCGCTGGAGGTAGCGCTAAAGTGCTTTATATGAGACTTCCAGCATAGAAGATTGCGCTAGACTGTCCCGCCAGGCTATCAATGTATGCGTTATTAGTATGTTTCAGTCTCAACACGTGTTATTAGTATATTGTCGGTTGTCAGCTACGCCTATGCCGGCCACAATAATCAAAGTATCTGTCTGTCTTTATGTGTAAGTTGTGCCTGTATAATGGCACCCTCTTGTTTTATTGAGATTAAGGAATAAAAGATATTTTATAATATACACTATCTCTCTCAATGACGCTCTAAAGCTTTCTCTTTCTAGGTTAGGGGTTTGAAACTCACAATAGTTTTTTCAATATCAAGAGCTAACCTAAGTATACTATGTGCTTGTCTCTTATGAGTATCCTGCACATCAGAAATATAGTTTCTCTGATACAATCTGAGATAATCCTAGGAAACCAGATGAATTAATAATAAGGGAACTGAGGTTTCGAAGCAAAGCCTAGGCTTGAGCATATGCCTAGGGTGGCTGTGAAGCTCGCTAGAAGGCATAGTTTCGACTATATAGACTTTCTATTTATGGTGACTTTCCAAATAAGTAAACTAATATATCTCATAATAATTACTTATGAGAATCCACCTCCTAATTAGATTTGACTTCGGGAAGTGCTAGCAACCTTGCAATCTGATTGCAAGTTTAATTCGATAATTTATTCCTAGTTAACTGCCTTAATTAGAATCAATTTATTTTTGGCTTGAATGTATCCTATTGTGTCTGACTAGCTAGAATCATCATTAATTGGCAATGAGAATATAATGTCAACTACTTTGACATTACTGGAAACTCATTTCCGCACCAAAAGGCAAAATTCCCATAATGCCCCTTCTTTCCATAAGTCATAGGTAACGTCTACCACAACATGTCATGACCACCCAAGTAATGACAAATATGCGATTAAGACATTCTGATGAAAGCAATGACCATATTTACTATGCACTCAAATCCATTCATTACAAGATCTTGATCAAGCCAAGGTTGTGGTTAATGTCGAACCTTATGGCTGATCTTATGGAGTCTCTAGGTTTCCATTCTTAGATCAACATGACTTAAAATAGAAACTGCTTTCTATTTAAGTCCAACTACCTTGGCTAAGAATTTCTCAATCAAGAATCAACCTCATATCCATAGGATTTTTGGTCACCTACCTCCATACACTAGCTAAAGCCATGTACTGGTGGATACCATGCTGGGCAGTAGTATATAAACAGTAGCAAACTCTGGCCACCTATGCAAAAGATAACTGTGCCATTTCAAGTCTAAGGATTCTATGTACTAATACAGTCTAGATAATATTCAATGACAACATTAAAGCACCACGTGAATATTACCTGTGTATCGCGGTCGACCTACTTAACATATAAGCGACCACATGTCTATTTCGGCATCTAATGTCATATAGCATGGGACTCGACATTCCATAATTCATTTGTATCACATAACTAATCATGGAGACAGACAAAGTGACGATCTTCTGAAGTGATAATGAACTTTTTTAAGAAACTTGTACCAGATTACTCTGTCACTCATATTCTCAGCTTATTGAAAATGAAGCATCTAACTAGAATCTTTTGGACTTATTTAATAAACATAGTCATATAATGAATAATAGAAGAATAACTGTAATAATTAAAGAATTATCAGAGCATATATATCGACTTTGGGGCATATAACTAATAATGGGATCGCTGGTTTCCTATCACTATAGGTGGCTAGGCCTATCTTCCATGTTACCAAGCTACCGGGCCTTGGGTGGGCCGGGTTTATGATTCCATTGTTTCTTCCTTTTTATTTTTTCTTTATTTTTATTTATTCCTTTTAAACTTTAAGAAGTTTTAACCTTTAATCCTAAAGGACTGGGTGCCTACATACCTAGTAGTTATTTAGTCTAAGGAGCAATATACCTCTCTTAGGACTTTTCAAAGGACCAACATAATGTTATTGCCATATGTTTCGCCTGAAATTCGATATCCACTCTCCGGCTGCTGCGTGGTGGTTAGATTGCCAGGCGTGCCAAGAAGCTGTCCTAAGGTGTGAGTGAGAGCGAAATCACCAGCAGTCCTCACCGGGCTAAAGCATTGCAACATGGTCCTTGGGGTCTGTAGGATTAGTTGGTGATTGGATTTTCGATGTAATGATATCGGTTGGGAGATGATAGAGTTGTGCAGATGATGTCACATCTTCGAGGGTTAAGCCGGTCTTATGGTGTTGAGATTGCCCAGAAGTCGGTCTAAGAGGATGATAATCATGGCCTAAGGAAAGTCCGTGAAGATAAGTCTGGACTAGTGGCAACCGAAAAGGAGCTAATTTTGGCCCGAAAGCCTCGACTAGTGGTATGCCTCCTCGAAGGTGGGTCTCGGCTGGAGGCAGCGGAAAATGATGAATCCTAGGCCGGGACCTGGACTCGAATGGTGGTCACTGCTCTGAGGCAAATCATAGAAGGATAAGGATCAAGGATCATTGATTTACTTTGTTGCTCTTTTGTTGCAGGGAAGTTGACAAAGGTCAGTAGCAACATATGCCAGATTGGGCAAATTTACTTTTCTAGGCCTGTCATGCTATGTTTCCTCAATTAATGGGGCAAATAGCCCAGGGAAAATTTCAAATCTAAAACTGAAAAGAATTTAGACTTCATTACCCTTTGGGTAGTAGATCATATCTATATACATATATGCATATAAACATACTATGTGCGTGTGCATGTATATTAATATATGTGTTTTACTGTCTACATAATATCATACTTACTTTCTTATGACTTGCTTTCTGGACCATTCTATTCGTTTCATCAACATATCCATACTAAATGTTATTGTAACAGAGGAGTTGACTATCATTTCTTTTTGGTTTTCTTGGTAGGGTGCAAACAAAGTGCAAGTATGCCTGCACAGTAATTATGGGAAAGACAGTCAATTTACACGGCTTCCCTTCTTCTACGTCAGCACAAAGAGTTCAGGGATTTTTAGAACAAATAACGGGCGAGGGAACTGTTTATGCCATTAAAGTTAGACCAGCCAAAAGCGACAATCGATTATACGCGATTGTGCAGTTCATGACAGCTGAAGATGCTGATAGAATAATCCGTTTGGCCAGTACACAATTGTGGTACGGAAAATCATATCTGACTGCTCGCAAGGTGGACCATGATATTGTACCGAAACCGAGAATCCTGTCACATAGTATAGAAGGTGTAACATTGCACTTTGGGTGTCAGATTTCCGAGCAGAAGTTCTCCTCCCTGTGGAAAGTGCAGAATGTTTCTGTTGATTTTGGGGCTGGATTAAGAAGATTCTACTTTGTTTTGTTTTATAATCAAGTGGAATATAAGCTTGACCTGTCATATGAGAACATCTGGCAAATTAAGCTTCAACGTCAACGAGGCCGTGGCTCCTTTTATCTGCTAATTCAGGTTCTTCCATGGTTTTCAATAGTTAATATTCTTAGTTTTCTTCATTTGCTGAGCATAAATTATGGGATAATAATCTCTGTTACTACCATCGGTCTTGCACAAGTAGAGTCTCTTTTCATCCCCTATAATGTAATTCTGCATCTTTTTAATTTTGAGGGGCTATATAGCACTAGTGACGCATGACATGTTGAGAATCCATTATATATCTTGTACTGTAATGGTTTTAGCCACCCATTTTACAAATGATTTTAGCTTTTCTCCTGTTTGTAATTAGGAATGGCATTGGCCACGCAGACACAGTTCTTACTTTAGATCGTTTAGATGTTATATGGCTTCTAAATTAGTGGAGAGGCAGAAATGCTGTTGTAACCCTTTCTCGTTTGATAATTTTCAGCTGTTCGGTGCTCCTCGTATTTTCAGAAAAGATGCAAACCCTTCAAGTAATGTACACGAGAGTCGTCTTTATAACTATTGCAAGGATGGTTCAAATGACCAATGGGTGAGAACAACCGATTTTACTCCATCTGCTTTTATCGGGCAATCTTCCGTAATGTGCCTCGAGATCTTTCATACGTCTAAGCTCCCAGATTTTCAGGAGAATTTCGCTGCTTATAAGGAAATTAAATGCATATTTGCTATGGAGAGTGGCTCCAGTTTCTCTTGCAATCTGAACCTAGTTCCTACTGTGGAGGCCCCCATAGGTGTTGATATACCCTACAAGATCCTTTTCAAGATCAATCTGTTGGTACAGAATGGGTGTCTTCCTGGACCCTGTCTCGACTCTTCCTTCTATCGACTCGTAGATCCAAGGAGAGAGAACATCAGTTTCATAGAGTATGCTCTAGAGAAACTGTATTATCTAAAAGAATGTTGTTACCATCCGAAGAGGTGGCTTGAGAAGCAGTATGCGATCTTCAGGAAGAATAAGCATCTGATATGGCAGCATAGTATGCGGTCGCCTTTGATATCTTTGGATGAGGGCCTGATGTATGTTCACAGGGTTCAGGTAACTCCTTGTAAAATTTACTTTTCCGGTCCAGAGGTTAATGTGTCAAATCGAGTTCTGCGGAGGTATTCTAAGTATACTGATAATTTCCTCCGGATCTCTTTCGTGGACGAAGATCTCGATAAAGTTTATTCCACAGTTTTATCTCCTCGTGGTTCTATGGCCGACCGTGGTATGAGAACAGAAATTTTTACAAGAATTCTGTCTACCCTTCAGAATGGAATAACCATAGGTGATAAGAAGTTTGAATTCCTTGCTTTCTCCTCCAGTCAGCTACGTGAAAGTTCTGCATGGATGTTTGCTCCAATAGATGGATGCACAGCTGATGCTATAAGGGAATCCTTGGGTGAGTTCCATCAGATCAGGAATGTGGCAAAATATGCTGCACGACTAGGCCAATCCTTAAGCTCATCCACTGAAACTCGTTCTGTGGAATGGTATGAAACTGAAGAAATTCCTGATATTGAGGTTATTCGTGGCAACAAGCGCTATAATTTTTCTGATGGGATCGGGAAGATATCTGAAGATTTTGCAAAGAAAGTGGCAAAAAAATGCGGCCTTAAAGGTTATACTCCATCAGCGTTTCAGATACGGTACAGAGGATACAAAGGTGTTGTGGCCATTGACCCGACGTTGCCTGTGAAGTTATCACTGCGCCAGAGCATGAGAAAGTACGAATCCTCAGACAAGAAACTGAATGTCTTGGCATGGAGCAAGTACCAACCCTGCTTTCTGAACCGGCAGATCATCACTCTCCTATCAACTCTAGGTGTTCCTGATGAAGTTTTTGAGCGAAAGCACAGAGAAGCTGTGGATCAGTTAGACTCTATTCTAACAGATCCTTTGAAGGCGCAGGAAGCTCTAGATCTCATGGCTCCTCGTGAGAATACTCAGGTCCTCAAGCAGATGCTTGTGTGTGGGTACGAACCGGACAAGGAACCATTCCTCTCAATGATGCTTCGTACTTTCCGTGCTTCGAAGCTGTTTGACCTGAGAACAAGGACCAGGATTTTTATACCTAAAGGGAGATTAATGATGGGTTGCCTAGACGAGACCAGGACCTTAGAGTATGGACAGGTATTTGTGAAGTTTTCGGGTCGAAAACAGGAACAGTTGTGGGATAATACCTACATGCACACTGGTACCGCGACAGATGAATCTTTTGTCTTCCAGGGACAAGTAGTGGTCGCAAAGAACCCTTGCCACCATCCTGGTGATGTCCGAGTTCTCAGAGCTGTGAATGTGCCAGCTTTGCACCATATGGTGGATTGTGTTGTTTTCCCCCAGAAAGGAAAAAGGTACTTAGGTTGCATGTCTCTTTTCTTTTTATGCTATGTATATGGTATGTTGGCACAGACTTTCTACTTGGAGCCTATAGTCATTCAGCTATTGCAAAATTGTCAGTCCCTCTTTGAGATCTGTTTTAACAGAAGCTAGCATTAATATGCTTGCTATAGTATGTACTTGCTTCTGAATATGTCAGTCCCTGGATCAGCCAAAAGAAAAATCCAGTCTTTGCTCTTCAACTGTGAAACAACCTCACTAGCAGACCAAAAATTGAGCTTTATGACAATTTAGATGATATGCTGTGCTGAAAGTTAGCCGGTTATATGTTAGAGTTGCTGAGATGGTCATATACTTAGTTTCTTGTGACTATAGTACGAAATGGGTTGCTAATCAACTATGCCTTTTGAACTGGATCTTGAATTCAGGCCACACCCAAATGAATGCTCGGGGAGTGATCTGGATGGAGATATTTATTTTGTCTCTTGGGACTCCGAATTGATTCCGCCTGATCAAGATCGGCCTATGGACTATAAACCAGCCCCGACGGTTGAATTAGACCACAATGTTAGGATTGAGGTACCACTGACTTTTTATATCTAGCTCCTCCATCTGACAATCTTGAAGATCTTTACAATTTATTCGTTGGGTAGTTTGCCCTCTGGTCACATGATACAGCATATTACTTAGACATTGCTTAATAGAATCATTCATGTAATTGGTGTAGAATAATAAATTGGCAAGTTGTGATTTGGTTCAGTTAATCAGCTAATCAATAAATCATTGTGAATGCACATTGTTATGTATCCTGAAGAATACAAGATTAGAAAATCGGGAATAATATGTGATCATATTTAGTTTAAATGTTGGGAGTCACAAAAATCTATCGTCAATACTTTGCTTATTTTTAGTCCGGCTTGCTTGAACAGGAAGTGGAAGAGTACTTCGTGAACTACATTCTCAATGACAGCCAGGGAATAATAGGTAATGCCCACCTTGTGTTTGCTGATCGGAGCAGTGCAAAGGCAAGATGTCCGGAGTGTATTGAACTTGCAAAGCTATTCTCTATTGCCGTTGATTTCCCAAAAACAGGCGTGCCTGCCCAGATCCCTCCCAATCTGTATGCTAAAGAATTTCCTGACTTCATGGAGAAGCTCGACAAGCCCACCTATGAATCCAAGAACGTAATTGGGAAGCTTTTCCGAAAGGTGAGGAACATAGCTCCCAATTCCACTTCCCTCCATACCTTCACGAAGGAAGATGCTAGGCATTCCTATGATCGTGATATGGAAGTTGAGGACTTCGAGGATTACGTGGATGATGCTTTCTTTTACAAGGACAACTACGACTTCAAATTGGGCAACATCATGGACTACTATGGTATCAGGACTGAGGCGGAGATACTTAGTGGAAACATCATGAAGATGTCAAAGTCATTCAATAAGAGGAACCCGAAGCAGATCACCGTGGCTGTCGAGGCCCTGAGCAAGGAAGCAAGGTCATGGTTCAGTGAGAAGGCAACAGGTTCAGACCGTTCAGAACCTGAGAATCTGTACGCGAAGGCATCGGCTTGGTACTATGTCACATATCACCCGAGTTACTGGGGAGCCTATAACGAGGGCCTGAAGCGGGACCATTACCTGAGCTTCCCTTGGTGTGTTTATGATAGGCTGATCGAAATAAAAAAGAAGAAGATCAATATAATGCGAGGACGTATGTTCCATTCTTTTGGAGACATCTTCACTCGTAGACTGCACTTGTCTTGATATTGCATCTTCTCGGGTTTGATTTGTATTATATTTATGGGAGTTACTGATGTGTGAGGTTGCCGCTAGTGATTCTCTTTCGAGATGAGCTTTCCCTATGGGAAGTCTTGATTTGTGGCCCTTTTTGGGCTAAACTATATATTAAGGCTTGTATTCTGCATGGATTTTATAATTATATTGTTGAGTTTCCTATTTTATAACAATTCAAGAAAGAAAAATATAAGTAGTAAAATTAAAGGAAGAATTATGTTTGTATGATAAATGAAATCCAGTTGGAATTGGAAACTTCAATATGCATTGATCTACAGCTGGCTGAGACTTAGTTATTATTGTTAAATAATCAGTGGAATATGACATATAAGTAATGAAATTTTAAATTTTAATTACGCTTTACCAATCGATATTGACATGATTCGACTTCCAAATAAAAAATCATACCAGCGTGAACTCAAGTGATGAATCAATATGTTTAATCAATTCATAATCTTTTCAACTAGATCTATTCCTACTCAAAATATGCAGGACTCTAAAAAAAGGTTTAGTTCAAGAAACCAAAAAAAAAACTTAAATTCTTTTTTTATTTTATAAAAAAATTATAAAACTCAAAACTTCATTAATGATGATGGTAAATGCAATCAAACACAGACACAAGCCAAGTTCAAGAAAACCTCTAACTAAAACATATGAATACAATCACTAAAATCGTCATTTGAACATGGACCAATTCAACATTAATTTTCATTAAGTCAAGCCACGATCTAACTCACATAAAAACCTAAACGCAACCAGAAACAAGAAACCTTTTTTTCTCTGAACATCAACAATTCAAATCCCCAAACCTATTCTGAGCTTTATCAGCAAACATCATCAACTATCACCACATCATCTCAAATCAGCGAGTATTAAGGGTATCAAATCACTCAAAAAGTAAAATAGCACCCTCAAGGCTAACTAAAACATTGTCCTCAATGTTTTGACAAAATTATAAGGAGAATAGAATACTCCCCTCTTATGAAGTCTATGTTTTCCTCGGTATTTGAGCTTCCATTGTTTCTTTGATTGCCGCTTAAACTCACTCCTTCAATTGAGGACTCTGTCTTTCAGCTCTTGATAAAGCCACTTGAACATATTTCTTCGCCAAGCCTCACATTCCTTAAATTCTCGCTTCACCTGCGGAGGAACAAAATTTTTAATTGGTTTAGGCAAATAGCAAATTTCTTGCAATTCACATTGATTCATCGCGTTTGACACAGTTTGTATCGGTTCTAGCCATTTAAGTGCTTGAAGGAAATCAACATCTTCCATTGCCCCTTGGAATGATACATTAATTTCATTGTCGGGGCATGTCATCTCGAGTGTTGGACCTGAGTAATTGTCAAGAACACTAATAGAAAAGCACTGATTAGATTCTCTTGAGAGATTCATAGGTTTGAAGACACTAAATGTTACCTCCTTGTCATTGACTTTCATAGTTAGTTTGTCATTTTGAACATCTATGAGAGCATGCCCTATAGCTAAGAATGGTCTCCCTAAAATAATCAGTATCTCTTGATCCTCTTCAAAATCATGTACTACAAAATCATCAGGGAATATAAGGGTGCGTTTGGATTCAGAGTTAAAGTAAATTTGATTTTGATTTTGATTTTGATTATAAAAAAGGACAAATGAGATGTGATTATAAATTTGACTTGAGAAACGTGTGTTTTTATTGTGTAGTGTGTTGAGTTAAAGTTAAAATTAAAAATTTTGACTTGGAAAATGTGTATTTTTGTTATGTAGTGTGTTGAGTTAAAGTTAAAGTTAAAATTTTTTGTTCCCGAATCCAAACAGGGCCTAAGTTTATCCACTTTAACAAGTACACGCTCAATAATTCTCCTTGGATAAGTATAGACTTATCGGCTAACTGCAAAGTCACAGATGTAGACTTAACCTCCCCCAAATCTAATTCTCGATAAGCAGATAAAGGCATCAAATTAATGCTAGCACCAAGATCACGCAATACCTTACCGAAGAACTGAGAACCAATTGAACAAGGAATAGTGAAGCTACTTGGATCCTTTAGTTTAGGAGGTAATTTTCTCTACAAAACAGCACTTCATTCTTATGTCAAAGCCACAGTTTCATACTCACCTAATCGCTTCTTCCTGGAAAGCACATCCTTCTTAAATTTGGCATAGCTAGGCATATGTTCAAGAGCTTCAGCAAAAGGGATATTAATATGTAATTTCTTAAAAATATCAAGAAATTTACGAAATTGAGACTCATCTTTTTGTTTACGAGCTCTATGAGGAAATGGGAGTGGTGGGTAACTCCTCTCTACTCTGAACCTCTCATCCTATTTCTTAGCCTTCGAAGTTTCAATAATTCCAGTCGGAATCTCACTTGGAAGCTGTTCAAACTCTTTTGAAGCTACATCTTTGGACTCATGTTCTGCTTCTTTGGCCTCTTGATCAACTTTGTTGGGTTGTTCCGCATCCAAGTCCCATCCATTCATCAATGTCACCGCATTAACATGCTCTCTTGGGTTAATGTTGGTGTCATTAGGAAGCGATCTTTGTGGTCTCAACTTTAAAGCTTCGGCAAGTTGTCCAAGCTGAGTTCCAATGTTCCAAATAGATGAAGCTTGAGATCCAATTTGATTTTCATGTTTCGGAGGGATGTGGCATGGTCACGAAGAGATGAGACGTGTTCGTGCAACATAGTATCAGTTTTAGTACAGTATTTCAGCAAAACTTCTTCTAAAGCAAACTTTGTCTCTTGAGGTTACGGGTTAGGCTGCTAAAATCCTGGCAATAAATTAACTCTTGTTCCGATAGTTTGTTGATTCAACCAGGAGAAATTAGTATGATTCCTCCACATTGGATTATACGTGTTGGAGTAAGGGTAGTTCCTATTATTCCCTCGCTAACATGCAATTTTCAGTCATGTGTCCTTCTCCATAACTCCCGTAAGAAGTAACCGCCACCAATGAAGCTTGAAGCTAGAAAGTATCCATCGTCTTACCTAGAGTTGATACTTGTACTGTGAGTGCTGTTGTAGGATCCATGTTGTGAATTCTAGCAACGCTTCTTGATGTAGTTCGATCAACCTACCAAGAAGAGGAAGAACTTTTATCAGATAATTTTTCAAGTAAATCAAATGCTCCATTTGTCTTCTTATCAAATATATCTCCTCCTGCCACAGGGTCAACTGTCGCTCGATGAGTTGGAGTTAGGCCATTATAGAATGTCTTTAGGATAAGCCACTTCTGTAATCCATGGTGTGGACACTTCCTCTACAACACCTTATACCTATCCCAAGCCTCATGAAAAGTTTCGTTATCATGCTGCCTGAATGATGTGATTTCATTCCTTAGTTGCACCGCTTTGCTTGATGGAAAAACTTAGTGAGGAACTGCCATGGCATCTCTTCCCATTTAGTGAGTGAATTTGGTGGAAGAGAATACAACCACTCCTCGACATCATCTTTCAGGGAGAATGGAAATAACCGAAGACGTATAGCGTCATCAGAAACCTCGTTGCACTTCAGCGTGCCACAGATATCCGGGAAGTGCTTTATGTGAATATTCGATTCTCATTTGGTCTTCCTCCAAATGTTGAATTCGCCACCATCGTGACGATACTCGAGTTCAGCTTGAAGTTGTTGGCCTAGATGGGTGGATATTGGATGCTCTAGTGGAATCCTTCGGGCGATGGATCATCATATTCCCTTAAGAACCTGTCTTCTCAGGATTTGCCCGATTGATTCAGTTGCCCTGATTATTCAAGTTGATGAGTTCTTCACCGTTTACCATGGCCAAGTTCGCTGCTTGAGCTATCCTTTGTTCTCTTAGTAGCCTACGAAGAGTCCTCTCAATTTTAGGATCTAATGGAAGTAACTCAGCACTTCGAGAGCAGTGCATGTAATGATCAGGAACACCTACAATTAAAACAATAAAAGAACAAAAATGTCTGAACTAAGAGTAATTGCTTAATCTCGATATTAATGAATAGTCTAGAAACAATCCATGGCAACGACGCCAAAAACTTATTGTGATGAAAATCGTCAATTCACGCAAGTGCACGTATCGCCTCAAGTAATACATCAGAGTAAGATTATCATCCCACGGAGACTGATCTAAACCTCACTAAGTACCAAAACTATCACATCTAGCTTTTATCCAGACAATTGGGTTTTGAAAGAGTGGATTAAACTAAATCTAAAAACTAAACGAGAGGTATAAAATAAACACGAGTCAAGTCAATGGAGATGAATCTATGACTTTCAATTTCCCTTAGTACGTTATAAAAAATCGATCATTCTCTCTCTATTCTATCAAATTCATGAATTACTAAATATGGTTCTATTATCTTTCTACTCCTCTTCCGAGCACTGCACAAACGAATTCCCTATATTGAATTAACTACTCTATTTCTAAGTAATTAATAAGCGAGAACCCATTAATTATCAACCCTAATTGGCTATCTAAGGCGATCAAGTGTATTCCTACCCCTCACACGAATTAGTCGGTTTTCCAGCTCAAACTAAACTTAGGCTATCCTATCCACGGCCTAACCTAGAATCCTCTCCCGAGGTAATTTAGATTTCCTAATCAAATTAATTGGTGATCAAGCAATCAATTGCCTTAAGAATAAGATAGGCTAAGCAATTTAATCGAATTTCATAGACATAAAGAAGAGAAATCACAATTCTATATAAAAATACTAGGTTCCATTTAAGCCCTAGATAAGAGAGTTTAGCTCATGATCGTAACGTTAAACATCAAATCCCTAGAAGAAAACATAAACATGATAACAAGGATTGGAAGAAAAATGAGAAAGAATGATGTAGCTGGTCTTCTAACATGAACTACAGTCACCATGATCTCGATCTCCACCTCAAGCTTGCTCTCAAAGTTCCGTTCTCTCCCTTGTTTGTTTCCTGTGAATGAACGTTCAGCCCCTAATTTCTTAGGTAAATAAAGTGAAAAAAAATCCCCTAAAAAAATCTCCAAAGATCTCCTTATCTAGAAGATGTAGTTTCCTAATTTAACCATCCCAATTAAATTCTCGTATCTCCAAAAATATTATGGTTAATTACTCTAGTGGTCCAAAAAGTTTCATACATGTTACAAGTTAGTAATATTTTTGGTAACTTGTTGATACATTAAGTTTCAAAACCGTTTCGATGTAGTACATTCTGTTAATTCATGATTGATGCCATTAGCAAAATGCTGATGTGGCAAGAATATTATAATAAAAAATATTTTTAAATTTTAATTAAAACTCCAAATATTTTTTAATTTCAAAACGACCTAACTTTTTTGAACTTTTTCAATTTTGCCCCAATCCTCTCTCTCCTCCACTATTCATCGTCTTCCTCCTCCCCCATCCACTGTTCATCGTCTCCTGCTCGCAAGCTTCGGCGTCGACTCATCTGGTGCAATAAGATTGCCGAAAGATCAAACCTTTAGCTGCTTCTGTGTGGAGAATTCTAGGGATTATTTGAATTTTGAGGGTTTTGGATCTTTTCCGCTTCAGATCTGGTGGTTGCCAGTTCGAGGTTTTAATCAGGAGGGTGTTCTAGGGTTGCTGGGAGTGGGATTGCAGTGAAGAATCTCGACCAGGTCTCTCGATCTTGACCAACCTCTCCCCGAACCTCTTGAACGCCTCCCTTGGCTCGTCATCCTTGGTCCAGTCCTCAGAGTCCTCTCTCTGCCCCACGTAGATCTCGTCACTCGCTACCACCATAGCTCGTGCTATGGTATGAAGTGTCATCTGGTATGAAGTGAGAAGGAGGAGGGAGGAGGTCGGAGGTTGGAGGAGGCAGAGATCAAGGAGTTGGCGAGGGCGAGGGCGTCATCGGCGAAGATCAGGTGAGGTGAAGAGAGAGAGAGAACTTGCAGAAGAGAGAGAAAGTCGAGAAGGAAGAGAGAGAGAAGGTGGGGTACATTTTGAAAAATTTTAAAAAATTTAGGTCATTTTGCAATTTTAAAAAGTTTAGAGTAGAAACGGCGTCAAATACAGATGACGAAATATACTACATCGAAATGATTTTGAAACTTAATGTACCAACAAGTTACCAAAAAAACATTTTAGACCAATTTGAAACATTCATGAAACCTTTTAGCCCACCAGTGCAATTAATCCAAAATATTATAGCTATCTAATTACAAATAGTTAAGTATCTCTCCAATAATAACCTCCTCTTAGAATCCTTAAGGCTTGAGAAAAATCCGAAATAAGCATTATCAGGTCGGATCGGACTGATTTGGAGGGTTACAGCCCTTCGTTTTCACGACTAGGACCGCTCGGGTCAGTAATTCCTAGTCGCGCACTAAACTTCGATCGATCATATCTTCCTCGTTTGAACTCTAATTGACAAAATGTTTAAACCGCTACGCACTTGACTCAATGAGCTTTCTATTTATATGTAATTTGCACCATTTAACTCCAATTTAACCTGTTCAAAACACCGAAAACATAGAGGCTGCAAAAACTCAATTCATGAACTCCCAAAATATCTAAGAAAATCAAAAAGCACTTAAAACTCTAAACTCCTATCAAAACACAAATGAATGCTAATTAAACTATAAACCTACTAAAACTAACCTAAACTCGAGAATCTAACTCTAAATAAATGCATAAAAGGTACTGAATAACTCCATTTTTATAGAGTTAACAGCAACCACTGTAGTTTCACCTTCTTGTCCATAATGGATTGGTAATATAAAATCTTTATTGATCCTTGAGCTTGCTGATGCTCAGATTTGGCAGCTTTCAAATAGTATTGGGCGACTACGAAAAGTCAAACGCCTATCACTGAAGTGGCGTCACCGGCTTAAGAAACTCCCAGGAATGCTCAAACCCATGAAGTCATTCGTTGGACTCGATCTGTCATATACAGGTATCACAGAGTTACTGAATTCGCTCAGAGGCCTCATGAAACTCGAGTGACTTTCTCTCATGGGCTGTCCTAAGATTGTGAAACTTCCAGACTCATTTGATGCTCTGAAATCTTTAATTGAGTTGGACATATTATCTGCACAACTAATCGAGTTACCCGACTCCATTGGGAATCTAGAGGGATTGAAAGTCCTAAAGATGGATAATTGCTGGGATGGAGAGTTACCTCGGTCCATTGGAACAATGAAGAAGCTTGAAGAGTTACATGCTAATCATAGTTCTTTGGAAGAAGAAATTCCAATTGAAATCGGGATGCTGTCTTGCTTAAGAATCTTAGAGTTGTCAAATACCTAGATATGCTTATTGCCCTCGACCATCGGCCAGCATTTTGCACTCCAGGTACTCTACTTAAGCACCTGTGTTATTCTTGAAGGGAATCAAAGGGAATCATCAGGCTGAAATAGGACCAACCAACGTAAAAGTATCCAGCAAATCATAATCTCCAAACCCCAGCAGAAGGATGAGGCAAGAGTGGGCCATGAAGAGAAGATTTGGTTGGTTAAGGGATCTGTAGAAACTGGAGAGTCTAGGGCCTCTTGTTGAAAATGTCTCCAGCCTACCAGCAGAGTTGAGCGCTCTATCTCAAGTCAAGCATCTTGGAATTGGTGGGCCACATTTAAGACGTATCCCTCCACTTCCCTCCGGTCTGTCGCTTTTGCATTTCATTAGGGTACCAAATGCGAAGCTACCAAGCCTCTCTCACTTGAAGCATCAGTTGACGGATCTATGCTTCTATGACTGCTCGATGGGAAAAGATGGATTTGAAAGTCTTGGAGTTGGAGAGCTCAAGCAACTGGAGCTTCTCGACATAATCAATGATTAGACTGAGCTCAATGGGCTTCGCCTGCCTGTGAGTCTGAAGATTCTGAGTGTAACTAGTTGCATGCATGTCAAGAAATTACCGGATCTTTCCCACCTGAATAATCTGCAGATGTTGTGCTTAAAAGTCTGCAAGGAGCTCATGGAGGTTCCAGGCCTTGCAGGGCTAGAACCAATGATAAAAGTGTCTATTGTTTCATGCGTTCACTGAAAATTTCAGAGATCAGAGCGGAGCGATGAAAGGTTACAATGGACAATATATAATTGTGGGATCATCATCATAAAATAGCCATTTTGGCTCATCGCTAGATGGTTTCTTGTTGGTGAGTTCCCAACTCTCTTCGAAAGAATAAATGATTGGACACTTCTCAATCAGTTTTTCTTTTTTTTCCTCCTAAATTTATCGTTCTTAATGTCCCGTTTTTCAATTTCCCTTCTATTTTCCCTTATCCTATTCAAGGACAGCATATTGGTTTGCAAACATCTCAACTTAAAATTTCATGCCAGTCATGGCAATGAACCCTTTCAGAAGCATGGGACTGTGACAGGAAGGAAACGTTTTACTCCACCGGTCACCGGTCGAGGTATGGCTCTGGTACGATAGCCTTCCGCCACAATTCAAAAAGAAAGTTGAAGCCGCCAGTTTTGGTCATTTCATGCTTCCCCAGCACTTCCACAAGGATGAGGTTGACAAGGCTGGTATTCATGCACTCGTCGAACGGTGGTGTGACATTACTCATACCTTCCATGTCCTATGTGGTGAGTTCACCTTGTCGCCCCTTCACTTCAGTGCAATCACAGGGCTCCGAGTTGGAGGAGAGCGCATCCCCTTTGACGTTAGCATTAAGGACAAACCCCTATATATTCTTTGCCAGCTCGGGTTCCTTCTGACAGGTTATGAAGATGGTTATGCAATGTATGAACAACTTAGAAAGGATGCGTTTGATCGTCCATGCAACACTGATGACTTGAGCAAGTGGACCAGTACACCCCGTTGCTTTCTCCTGTACACGATCGCGAATGCGATTCTTAGATGCGGCAATCACAAGGTCGGCGTTTACATCCTTGAAGCACTTCGGGATGTCAATGCTATATCTAGATATGATTGGGGAGGTGTCGCTCTTTCTCATTTATATGCCCACCTCGACTGCATTACCTGAGGAGCCAAGAGAGGCATCGGTGGCCTCTATCAAGCTACTGAGGTGAGAATGTAAATCTCTGCAGTATGAGTGCTTTCCTTATTGCTGAGTGTTGTCTTCCATTGCTTGGTCTGCAGGTGTGGGCGTACAAGATGGGGTTCATTAGATCCCCAACCAACGAAACCGAGGGTGAGAATTCAACGGCGTTACCTGCCGGCAGAAGCTACACACACACTGGAAGTAGCTCAAAGTCATATGATGTTGACTTGTACAGTAAAGAGCTCAATTCCCTTGAGTTTTCTAAGGTAATGTTCTATAATTACTCAGGTACTTCTCACGAAAATTGACTGCAAAATTCACAATCCAGTCTATTGTGTTACTTCGTAGATTAAGAGGAAGTAATGGGGTCAATCAGATTTTGACTAGCCTGCCTATATGGTTGCCTCTGCAAATCCTGAAGGCAAGCGAATCCTGCTTGAGGGCCCCTAGACTCGATCTTGGGACTTGGGTGAGAGGGTAAGGAAAATGGAAGTGCATCCTGATAACTGCAGGATCCCAAAAGACCCGCCAGAGACTATGTTATGCTCTCAAGAGCTTCAAAGAGAAGACTTGGTCCATGCCTTAAGAGGATGTGATGCTCGAGACTTCATCTTGGATACAGAAATGACCTATCCTACATTCATTCAAGAGAGGCTCTGCCACTGGAAAGACTCTAAAGTAGCAGATAAGCGTGTTGCTAAACCGCCAGCTTCCACTCCGGTTTTGGTTCCACCAGAACCAGAGGGCTCTTTGCAGGCAAGTTTTTGTTTTGTAATTCCCTTGCGAATGTGATAGCAGTCCTCTCTTTCCATCGACAACAATATGCTTTTTGGACCTGTGAAGAATGATTCAAGCACAGGGGTCCACATAAGTCCTGGCATGGACTCGAACTCAACCTTGATATAGTAATAACCTATGTCCCTGCAATAATTGCAGGCGAGCCTGGAAAAGTCCTTTCAAGATCCTCGCACTATGGCATCTCCTGCAGGAAGGCCACCTCCTAATGTGCTTCGCCTTCACCAGATATGTGGTTTAGTGGCGGCTTACTCGCCGGGTGGAAAATTGGGCCATTACCCAATCGAACCAAGTGAAGATGAGTCCTTGGATGGTACTATAACCATAAACAGGACAAGTTACATACTTCGGGCAGAGTGAGTGCATTTTGGTTCATTAGAATGAGCTGTCTGGTTGCCCCTTGTGTTTGGTAGGTTACGCTTAGAATTGCTATGCGATGATATTTCAGGTATTCATCGTCGAGGTCAATGATCTGCTCCGGTATTACTTGGGTTTGCGGTCGTTCATACTTGAACACGTCAAACAAATGTATGACGAGGCAGCTGCTGTAAGGCAGAAAGAAAGAAGAGTTTGTAAGACAAGCAACAGAGGATAGATGTTGTGGTTGTGCTTTTGAGGTCCGAGGTGTTCTATGGCTCGGAGTTTCTTAGCGGGAATAGCTTACCACCAAAGTTTAGTGACAACGATATGGGGATAACAATATTTGAGGGACAATGATGCTCGGTGCCGAGTTTTGATTTATGTTTCCCTTGACCTGCCTAACTCCTTTTGGCGTAGAAACCGGATAGGATCGGTGAACCAGGGTAATTGTCCACAACACTTAATAATATTGAATCACCGTTTCTTTTTGCTTCAATGTTTAGAACTTAATAGCAGGTCTATGCCATCATCAGTATTTTAGAAGTACCAACTTTCTTGAATCGTTCTCTTATATCGAAACAGTTATCTTAAAACTGATCGAGCTTAGGCAAACTAATGAGCTTGCTCGATCGGTAGGTACTAAGCTGCATGCTGATACTATCTATCCTGTTTTAGTACTTTGGCCTTCTGATCCGACAAATTAAACCAGCAGACCACTATGGTCCCAATCCAATCAAAACATCAGTATGTGAAGAATGCACACAGATCAGAGTCCAGTATGAACAGATCAGTTAAGATGCTGAATGAAATGCGTGTGCAATGTGCCTTATTACAAGTCCCAATCAAACTTGAATAATGGATAGACAGGTATTACTTCACAACGTCAGTTCTTCACTCGTAAATATATATATATATATATATATATATATATATGTAGGAGTTTCACACACAGTTCGTAAATCTCTCTCTTTTCTTTTTTACTTTTCCCCTTTAAGCTTTCCTTTCTACATGACAAAACCTTAAAAGGAAAAAATTAGCAAATTAAATAAAAAGAAAATAGTAATCTGCCGTATCATGCGATCCATTAAAAGAAGATCCAGACCTTTCCAAGAACGAAAAATGCATGTGCTGTTCTTCCCCACCGAGATTTAAAAAAAAAAAAAAAGAAAGCTTAATACTTCCCCACAGCTTGAAGACACCTTTAATTAGGAGGATCGATGATTACGGTGATGATATTCTAGTCTCTGTCACACGGTATTAACAGCAACTGGCTTCCCCCGGCCCATCACAAAACCTCTTGTACCATCGGGCATTCTCGGTCCTGGTGGCTGCTGCTTTGCTAAAGTAGTCGCCTCACTTGTGCCCAGATTACTTGCTGAATTATTATAATTAGAATTTCCTCCACGATTGTTGTGATAATGGTATTGACCTCGGCCACGGCCTCTCCCTCGACCCCTTCCCCGTCCTTTTCTCTGCCCACCTTCCTTCTCATTGGCATTCTCCTCTCCCTGTTGAACAACAGCACAAATGTGTATGACAAGGCAGAGTAAGTTTCCATTTCTTGTATTAGCAGCAACCTATGGGAGGAATCATTTTAAGCAGCAATAATGATATCTCAATTTATGCTCCCAGTTATGATGGTTATACCAAGAAACATTTAAGGTCTACCATAACTATCAGCAAGTTGTATACAAGAGACTCTCTTCATGCTATAATGCCATTTCTACTTGACTCGTGTATCAGTTTGCTGTTGTGAATGATCACTTACAGGTTGCATTCAGGAGTATTGATTCCTTTTAGGAGGAATCCACAAGATTAAATTGTATAAATGTTTATTAAAAGATCTCATGTCCACTCAATTCATAATTCACGAACATCAAGGGAAAAGCACTCACTGTTTGCCCAGGCAAGTGACCATCAGGTTGCTCGATGGAATCATCCAATTGTTTCTCACTCGGCTGTTGCTCAGATGCAGGACCATCATCTTCCTCAGCATGTTCTTCTCCTTCGTGGCCCTTCCTACCTCGTGCTTGAGCAGGTTTTGACTGGTAGAAAAGTAGAATGAGCTACATTAATATTGTGGGTTTTTTAGGGAGTTTCAGATCCAAAGTATTTATCAAACAGCATGCTGCTAGAAAAGATTGCTAATACTGTCTCTGAACAATGGCTATTGTTATGAACATACAGACATAGGCAGCCAAGATCAAATACAAATTTCTTTTATTAGGGTATGGGGAAAGCCGAAATGGTGAGCAAAGGGGACAGAACCACAGTGAAACCAAGACACCAGATACGGAGTTTCAGTCCAAATTTTTATATCAAAGGAGTAAGATTTCTCAGGTCATTCCGTACGTGCCAATCAAGAAGCACTTGGCTGGTTCTCTGTAGATCCCATCATGGACCATCAATATGTGAAATCCAGTTGAAACAGCTGGCACTTTGGAAGTTCAAAAACTTTCATGACTAAATGGGAACAAGTGACAAATGGAAATCCTTAACAATGTGTATCTTTCAATGGACAAAAAATTAATACTTCCAACACCCAACAAAAGTATAAAGCGGACGATACATACCCCACGCCTAAGCATTAATCGTACCCTGAGGCCACTTCTCCAATTATCCTCGTCATTTAGGTCCTCAACCTGAAAATTTCAATGCATACATCTCACCAAAAATGGAGCGTACTACGCAAATATAAACGATTGAAGAGGAGATAAGAGTGCTTACTGCTTTCTCAGCCAGTTCGACAGAATCATATTCCACAAAAGCATGCAACTACATGAACACAGAGCATTAACATATCAGTCTACTGCAAACATTTGGCACCGGATACGTTTTGCTATTTCTCAGTAAGAAATAGGAAATCAATTGATACTGAGAGTAGAAATGCACGACGTAAATTATCCAATAACTATAACTAGCAAGAAATTATTCATGGTTCAGCTATTAAATTGTTGCATGCTGTATAGACAATGCATAAAACAAGTTGGACAATTCAGATAAGTCTTCCCAAAATTAAGAATTACAAAGAGTGATCATTTCAAAATTTCCATTGGCCTACATGGACATGATAGAATACCATAAACAACTTAAAAGCGAAACAGTGACGAACATACAGAAGAGTATCCAATATATCAACCTCATATTTTCAAGAGCCTAAAAAGGCCACTTCACTCACTTATCCCCAAAAATAAAAAGTCACTTTACAGAATTTCAAAGGCACAAAAATGAAAGCCAGCTTTTATTTGAATGAATTCTGCCAAGTTTCTTCACATACTAAAAATGCAATCAGGATCACTCGTATAGAATAGATAAATATTCCAACTAAAATGATGTGTGACCACTGAAGTTGAGCTCAGCAGCCAGAGATGGGCTAAAAAGCATTATCCAAGAAGCATTATCCAGCTCTATTCGTCCTCTAGATAACTGCACTACTTCCCCTTGTTTCAAAAAAAAAAAAAAAAAGAGGAAAGCTATTCACCCAAAAGAGAGAGCCAAGAATTTTCACCTCATATAAAAATATTTAAAAAAAAAAAAACCGTGCAGAGAATGACAAGAAATTTTACACATACTCACAACAGCAGAAAATAGAACATATGACGATACAAGAGAATGGTATGTTATATGGAGACATAAAAGTAAAAGAGAGACAACACTCACATATTCAGTCATCAGGGACATGTAGTTACCTTGTTACTGTAAAGCATTCCATCGCCCTTACCAGACCTGGACGCTGAAGCTCCAGCATTCGATGCCTGGGGCTGACAGGTCCGGATAGCTTTCACACTAGCCACATCGCCATCCAAATTATCATATTTCAGTGACTATCTCTAATATAAACAATAAAATCTGAAAAGCTATGAATTACATCCAGAGTACTGAAGTGGGAAATGATCCCTTACCTCCCAACAGCAGAGAAAATTTTCATCAGGTTTTGGTGGCAGTGATCTTCAGGTAAATTCTCAGCTACGACAACACGTGACTGGACATCAAAATAACAAACATAGAAGATTTTAAAAAAGATGTAAGAAAATGGTAATAAACATGCGAGAGCTATTCCAAAGCAGGGAAGATGAATAATCTTGGCACTCATCTTACAAACATAACCAAGAGTAGGAAGCTTTTGTGCTAAGTTTTTCTCTTATTTTTTGGTAAACTAAAACTATTAAGGTAAGTTGATTTCATAAAACAAATGAGTTCATCATTTATTCATGATCAAACAGACCATTATATTGGTGGACTAACAAAGAAAGAACTGCCATATAAAAAGCTTGCACTACTGTATCAAAGAGTCCATAGTCCTGTAGATAACCTACTTGTAGCTCTTCCATATCAGATTCACTCAAGAGATGCAACCGCCGAACCTTTTTTCCATCTTCACTAACTACCTGTCAAGATGCAGCAATGATCAGAGAAATGGTGCTAAGAAATTAAATCCTGAAGAGTAAGAAGCCACAAAATGCAGTAGTTCAAACATGATCATGACTCACAAGCTTTGATGAGTTACGGAGGACAGAAGCCAGCTGGGAATTGCTACTTATAAGAGCCTTGATCTTCTTGAAAGAGGCAACAATAGAAATTGGCACTGCCATGATGGATAAATCCATTACAATTACAAGATAAATCTCATAAAATAAGAATTAAGTAACTCTAGCTCTTAACAACAGTATTTGGACGAAGATACATAGAAAATATAGTCATGACATGGAATGGATCATTAAAAAGAAAGAAAAATAAAATCTTAAACTTTTGATATTAAGTTAATATTTGAAAAAATGGAAAAGGGGCTCACCGTAGCCTTCAGGATCTTTATTGATGAACCTCATTAGGTGATCAGTGGTAGCCAAGTTTAAATCACTGAAATAATATTCCACCTACAATTCGCAATTGTAAAGATCAAAGAACTAAAAAACAAGATAAACAATTACAGCTGAAGATATCAAAGTAACAAAACAACATTGTACACTCCCAGGCGAAAACTCCGACATCTGCTTTGCAGATCCCAATTACTAATACAATGCAACTACACCCCACTTTCCAGAAGCCCACGAACAATATGAACACTCAGAGCAAATTACACACGGCATAACATCAAAATTACACCATTGGAAGGTTCAGTACTGATAATCCATCATCGTTCAGAATATCAGTTCTGTTGCCTACTAGTAGAGCTTAGTACATGATAAAGGGTCGTCCAGCTCAAATTCTGTTTTACACCAGATGAGGCTAACGAGCACTCTATACAGTTTAAATTCGATATGTGCATAACTAAAGTGTTACTGTCGAAGTAAAACCTGATTCAGAATCTTCTGAATAGCTTCATCAGACAGTCCGTTCTTAGACGGGGCACCATGATCGTGCTCGGCCTGAGCTTGATTTTGATGGTGCTGTCTCTGATGGTGGTGGTGATGGTGCTGCTGCTGATTACTATGATTCTGGTGGTGCTGGTGGTGGTGAGGGTTGTGGTACTGAACAGGAGAGTGGTGGGGATGGAACTGGTGCTGATTCACCACGGGGTGCTGAACGGGGACATAGACATGGACCATCCCGGGAGGAGGCGGAGGGGGGACGGCGCCCATCCGCGGCGCCTGGGCCAGATCAGGCCGGGCCTGCTGCGGCGGCGGCGATGGCGGCGGCGGCTGCGGCCGAGGGGAGGGGACGAACTCCGGGGCCTTAGCGTTGAGGCGGCTGAAGGACGAGTTCCGGGAGAGAGATGGATCGGAGGAAGAGGAACTGTCAGGGGAAGGGCCGCGGGATCGATCGCTGGAATCTAGGGTTTCGGATAGGGGTTCCTGCGCCATAATAGGTTGGGGGAAGGATCAAGTGATCGGACTGCTTAGATGGGTGGGGAAGGGCGAGGGAGAGTGGGGGGGTAGGGGGGAGTAGCTTGGTGTTAAGAGTCTTCTTCTTTCTTCGAGCTTCCTCCTCCTTCAATGGAGGGGGGAAGTGACAGAGACGATGGGGAAGCACACACAGAGAGAAGACAATGGAGAGGATGTCTCGGTTTGCAGGGGCTGCGAGGGTCGGCTATTTATACTTCCATACATATAATATATATTTATATAAAAATATAAGTACGTAAATGCGAGTAGATTATATGCGGTATGCGGCCACGTGTTATGTGTATGTTTCCCAAGGTCATGCCCATCGGTTCTCTCTCTCAATCGATCGATAGCCTTTTGGTTTTGATTCGTCGGATTTTGATGGACGTCAAAATTATAGCATGATTGCCATCATTGTCATTGGTAGAGAGATAGATCGATATTCCTTTTCTGCTTTGGATTAATAGATAGATCTAAGTCAACGTGTATTGTTTAGGTATGTAATCTGTAAGATCTATATGGAGTCGTCGACCCTTGTAGCTTTAGTTATATGCGGTTAGACTTACCTTTTTTATGATACAAAACATTCATTTGATGGTATACGGATCCACGATTAGACACAATTCATGACTGTAAAAGAAATAATTATACATCGTTATACGACATATTTAAAACAGTCTCTCTTCATAGGGATCCTCGCGTATAGAGGTGACAATATGTGTCGTGTTGTGTTCAAACGAGTCGTGTCTAAACGGATTCGTATCAGAAAGATCTAAACCCGAACACGACACGTTTAATAAACGTGTTTAGATTTTCAAACACGAACACAATACGTTTAATCACGGGTTACCACGGACAAGACACGTCTATCCCGTTTAACTAAGTGTCTAAATATGTATGTATACTTATCTACAAGATATGACATTACCTTTAAGTACATATTATACCTAGATGATATGACACTATTAACTTTAATTACACATTATTACACGATTGACATGATAAAAATATCATAAACTGGTGATTTATATAAACAAATTTAGATGATTTTAGTGTATTTTCTTTTATAAATTGATACAATATGTTAAACAAATTTATTAACATGATAACACATAATGTAAACCGATTTAACTGTGTCTAAACGGGTGACAATGGTTGAACCCGTTTACACACGATTATTATCGTGTCTAAACGGGTTTAACCTATTTAGATACGAAACACATTTAGTATTAATCTAAATCCGTTTAACTCCGTATCGTATCTATGTCGTGTTATTATGTCGTGTCAAATATTACCGATCATACTCATATGTGGAGCTTCTCTATGGCTTTTTTCTTTTTTCTTTTTTTATGCACGCTTCTTCTTTTTTTTCTCTCTCTCTTTTTAAGATGACGAGGGATGTCTCAATTTTGTCTGACTATTACCCATCCTCCTCATCAACACTCCATAAGTTCACAAGATATGTCTTTGACCCTAGGGAGCATGCAAGTGGCCTGATAGAAAATATTGTCTTATATGGTTTAATGGGAGTATTCTATATATATTTCTCTAAATTGCCTTTTTTAAAAATATTTTCTTTATTTTCAATTAAGTATCGGATAGGAAAATCAATGACATACTCCCAAGCTCCCTTCATGCACGTATAGAGCAGCATTCAACTTCGACCTAGGAGTAAGAAGACAATCAAGGCTTTGGGAATTAGGATTGGACTCTGACTCCATCACAAATAATATTATTCTAACTAAAAAATAACAATTGATTAACTTTCCAAATAAATTAAAATGATATATAATGGATTTAAAATATGTAAAAATTGAGAAAGGCTCATTGTAGTGACATGCGCTCTTAACTAACAACCAAAAGTTTAAAATTTCATTTTCGTCAATAGGACTACCTATGCCCCTTCTATTTAGATTTATATATCCTTGTATTAAGGCCCATAAGTTCTTCCATAACTAAACAAAAAAAAAAAGTAAGAAAAAATAAGTTTATAGGAAGAAATTGCACCATCTTTTTTGTTTCCTTTCATTTTTCTTGTCCGAAAATGTGTGTTGGGAGAGGGGGAAGCTTAATGAGCTAAATCCGAAAATGTGTGTTGGGAGAGGGGGAAGCTTAATGAGCTAAATGAGAAGGGACGAGGTTGAGAAAAAATGGTTATTGTCGATGAGTTTGTCTTTAATTTCCATAGAAATTAATTAATTAAACTGGTTATATATGTGGTCTCTTGATAGGTTGTAAGTTTTTTTGAAAAAAAATGAAGCATTTTCTTGGTAATTCATTTAATATTTTTATTATAGTAATAGATATTCGAAAATGATTTTGAGAGCTATATATTTTACTTAGACCATCAAAATCAAGTTATAAATATTATCATTTATTACGTTTAGATTTTTATTATATCTATCTATGTATAATGAATTTTTGAAATGGCTTTTTCCTGCCTTCTTCTCAAAGTTGGATCTGAGACAACAAACACTTTAATGACATACCTGGCCATCTCAGGTTGCCATATTATGCCATCAGTTCTTTTACCATTTTCAATTTTTTTTCAAAATTATGACATGAAACCTTCAAAAAAATGAAAATATTCTTTGTTTTAGAAATATTTTGCCTTTTTTTTACCAATATACTCGACATTTTTTAGTATGTAACCTATTCCATTGTAAACATTTTCATTTTCATATATTAATCAAATAATTGTAAAGAACTTTCTCCTCTTCGTTGTAAAGTTTTATTTTTTGATTTTTTCTATAAAGAGGTTGACGTTTCCTTTAAGCACTCTTGTAATCATATTTCATCTTCCTATTTTATAATCATGAATTTCAGTTACTAATCAAACTGTAATTTTAGTATAGTTTACAAATTCTTTACGACACTTTCTGAATATATAACCATTTCTTATTTATCATACTAGTTTTCTTCTTATTAAAGATATAAAACAAATTCTTTCTTCTATTTCAATATCCTAAAGAACGTTGGTTGAGCAAATTGACCTAATAACATCAAAAAATGGCTTTCTAACTATTACAAATGATGCTTGGACGAACCATATTTGCTTTTATATGTAACATAAATTATTCAATATAACATATAAGTCTAGAATTTTACCAACAATTTAAGAGTTCATGATTTTTAATTCTATTACTATATATTGAGGTTATGGACTATATCAAGCACTGCATAAATTACTATTACTATATTATTGGTTAAAAAATTTCAACCCAGCGACACCACGTGGGCACTTTGCTAGCAATTGAATAATTTTACATTCTACATGTTGCATAGGCAAAAGTATGTGGCTAATAGTTTTAGGTGGCGTTTGATAACATAGTAGAATATGATTATACTTAACTCCACGAAATGAAGACAAAAGTAGCTTGGAAAATTTATTATTAAAAAATTAATTGTAATTATGGTTAAGAAAAATGGATTAATTTCACAAAAAATCATGAACTTCCATCATTTTTTCATATCTAGCAGTAAGTCTTTTTTCCCCACATCTAGCATCAACTTGCCAATATTAATCCAAATCTAACATTTGTCCCCAAGTCCATCAATTTTGTTGACGTGGCAAGATAACAGCGGTGACATGGCTAACAGAATCCAACGTGGCAGTGGTAGAGCTTCTTTCTTCAGTTTTTGGGTCCCACTAAAAGCAAAAAGACATTTTCAACCTAAACTTTCTTCTTTGTACCATTTAATCGAGGGGCAATACCGTAAATTTGTCGTAATCCTTCCACCAACTCCTATGATGACCTCCTTCCGGAGCACCAACAACTGCTGTCGCCGCCTTCCATTGCAATTTACGCTCCCCGGTCCTCGCTGTGTAAGTCTCCCGGTACTGAGACCGACCCCAATGTAGCCGCTTCCGGCTTCTCAGACGACGAGGGCGATGAAGAGGACGAGTCTTCCGAGGCCACCCTAGAGACACAGAACAATGAAAGTGCGTTGCTTTCCGGACACCGCCACCACTGGGTTGGCAAGTCGAGTTTGGAGATTAGTCCCGAACCAGAGAGGCATCCATGGCGCTATGGATATTTTGCTCGAATGTCATAGAAGAGCGTGAGGTCTTGGACTAAGATGATCTCGGGCAACCCCGTTCCCTATTTTTTTAATCGAAAACGGAGGATGGTTTGAGAACAAGTGGCGGCATGCAGCAGCAGCTCAGCTAGTAGAGGAGGAACTTCGACAAAGCAGCGAGATGAAGTTCATGTCTATTATCCAAGGAAGAAAGAGGTAGCAGTAGGAGTGAGTTCGTGTGTCCCCCTCTATGTGTTTGTCTCCATTTTCGAGCTCAAGCCCTCTCTATCCTCTTATCCTTAAGGCCATAAGAAGAAGAAAGAAGAAGAGGAAGATGGGAAAGTTAGCATGTGCAGATATCGTGAAGGAAAAGGGAAACAAAGGAGATGTCGTGAAGAAAGGAGTGGGATGAGGAAGTGAAGGTGTTGTAATGAGGATGGGAGATGGCAGGGGATGCGTGAAGAATAGAACGCGAGCAGAAAGGAAGCATGGGGAAGATGGTGATGGAATTGACAGGAAGGGGAGGAAGTAGCCGTGACTGTGGATCTGTATGCTGTGGAGGAGAGAGAAATGGTAAGAACAGTGGCCGGGGAAAACCCCAACCAGGTTGGATTTTAGTGGGATCTACAAACTGAAAAATAAAGCTCTACCATTACCACGTCGGATTCAATTAGCCATGTCATCGCCGTTACCTTGCCACGTCAAGAAAATTGACGGACTTGGAATGGATGTTAGATTTGGACTAGCGTTGACAAGTTGATGCTAGATGTAGGGAAAAGAAAAAGTTAATACTAGTATGGGAAAATGGTGAACGTTCATAATTTTTTGTGAAATTAATCATAAAAAAAGTATGTGAGCGAATTTATTATTGAAAAAGAATATAAAAAAGTAATAATTATGTTGTTGAATTGAGGAAAAAGTAATGAATAGTTGGAAAATTTTAGTATTAAAAAATTACTTGTAATAATGGTTAAGAAAATATATGTAAGAGAATTTATTGTTAAATTGAAAAACAAGATAAAATAATAATAATTGTATTGTTGAATTGAGGGAAAAGTAAAGTGGAGTTAAATAGAGTCAAGTATAATTTAATAAACAAACAAAGCATTAATCACCATCATATAAAGCCACATCCGCAGAGATAAGAGATGTCTAGTGGTGGTCTGGCACCGGCCACTACCATGCCAGTGAATCTTGAAGGTCGTCGACAATTGCGATTGGGTGCTACTATGAATCGAACCACCATTGCGCAATTTGTACACCATTTGAATATAAAGGAAATGTAGGAAAGGAGAGATAAAGTTGTATAGAATTTTTAAAAACTCTGATACAACTTTTCCTCCCCTCCCTTTCCTTTCCTTCCATTTTTTTCAATCCAAATGAGCTCCATGCGAATATGAACCCCCTTCCTTTTACTTTCCTTCCATTTTTCTCAATCCATGGACAACCTAAATTTGAGAGAGAGAGGGGAGAAAGAGAGAGAATAATGGTATCCTGATGTCAGCCATCACAATTTCAGTCAAGGTTATCCAGGGCTTCTAGTCACCAACAACATCGATTTATGGGTGCTAATCAGCATCAAGACACCACGGCCTCTCCTTCCTCTTTCTCCCTTTAAGTGAAGAGTGGAGTAGAGTACTATTCTAGGACAGTATGGCCTGACGCCAACCACACCACCCATTCGAGGACATAGTCAAACCTTTAAGGCCGCCAAGGCAATGGTGACTAGCATCAGGTCCTAACCGCCCATCTATGAGTGACGCAGCATACACGCGAAGAACCTGTCACAGATCCGTTGATTCCGCAAAATACCGGAACTACGAACTTCAATTCCCTATTGATTCTTCGAATTCCTACAAAATCGGCATCTAACTCAAATCAAATTCGAGAATAGGCAAAAGAGCACAGTAGCTCCGAAACTTTATTAGATGATAAAAAAAAAAGGTTTTAGTCCTAGGGCTTACAACACTTAAATAAGGTTAAACAAAATTACAACGTAAGAAATAAACTTCCTAAAATTTGCAAAAACGCCCAAATAACATAAAATTACCCATTTGAGACCCTAAATAAAGGAACTCGGCCTTAATCACATCTAGTCACAACCAAAGGCAATGAGTTGTGATCCGGAGGTCGTTTCCCTCGAGACAGGGTTGTCATAGCCTAATTTTCTCGAGATACCGATTTGTCACGTCTTCTATCGCATCATTCTCCCATGGGTAGAGAGAATTCGTTCTTGAATCGTCATCATCCAAGCTATCACCTACATAAGGAATCATGTGCTTCACATTAAACATATCTGCAGCACGAATGTGGCTGGAAAGTTTACGCCGATATGCATTCGAATTGATTTTCTCTACGACCTCCATAGGACCAATCTTTCTAACCGCAAGCTTGTGGTAGTCATCAGCAAGAAAACAATCCTTGGTAAGGACAGCCCATACAAAATCGCCAATTTCAAATTCCATGTGCCTTATCATTCGATTAGCAGCGGCCTTGTATTTTCCGGCAGCCTTCTCCAAATTATTCTTCACTGCCTCATGAATCTCTTGCAACCGATGAATGAAGCCAGCCGCCTTCCCATGGACCCTGGTCTTATCCAGCATGATTAACATATCAAGGGGACCCCTAGGAGTAACAGAGTACACCACTTGGATGGGACTAAAACCGGTGTTGCGATTAACAACGTGATTGTGCACAAACTCAGCTTAGCACAACTTGAGGTCCCAACTCTTTTACATGCTCTCCCACCAAACTTCGCAGTAGATTACCCAGGGATCAGTTCACGACCTCAGTTTGCCCGTCGGTTTAGGAATGATAAGCATTGCTGAATTGCAGCTCTGTATCCACCATCTTCCATAAGTTGCACCAAAAGTGGCTAAAGAACCAGGTATTCTAATAAGAAACAATGGACTTCGGTAAACCATGAAGATGGTACACCTCGTGAAAGTACAGTTTGGCCACTCGAACAACATATATCATCTTCTTGCAAGGAATAAAATGCACCAACTTAGAGAATCGATCAACAACAACACAGATGGAATCATTATCTCGTTAAGTTCGCGGTAAACCCAGTACAAAATCCATGCTAACATCCTCTCAAGGCCAAGATGGAATTGATAATAGCATATACAACCTAGCATTAGTAGCCGTCCCTTTGGACACGTTGCAAACCCGACACCTTTGCACGTACTTTTCCACTTTTTTACGTATGGTCGGCCAAAACTACGAGCCTTGCACTAACTGTAATGTTCGGTCTCGCTCAACATGGCCTAAAATTCCTTAATAATTTACAAACGGAGGCTGCAATATGGAATACACAATTGATTGTCCTTGAACAAAAACCCATCATGCAGCAAAAATTATGATTTCTCTCCAACACCAACATTCCCCAAAACATTAGAGAAATAATGATTAGTTTCAAGCAAATCACGAATACAGTCAAAACCAAGTACCTCTATACGCATGTTGACTAAGAAATTGCTCATGCGGCTCAATGCGTTAGCCACTCGATTTGTCACCCCCGCCTCGTGCTTCACCACGAAGGTAAAACATTGTAAGTAAGTAATCCATGTGGCATGCCATGGAGACACTTTATCTTGGCGGTGTAGGTATTTCAATGCCTCGCGATCAGTATAAAGCACGAACTCCCAATGGAACAAATAATGCTGCCAATACTTGACTGCTTGCACTACCACATAGAACTCCACATCATAGGTGCTGTAATTTAACTTGGCTCCAAACAGCTTCTCACTAAAATATGCGACAGAAATGTAGTTTTGGCTTAAGACTGCTCCAATGCCCACTTTAGAAGCATCACTATGCAATTCAAAGGGTTGGGCAAAATCAAACAAAACTAATATTGGGGCAGTCGTAAGACGCATTTTGATAAGCTAGAATGCCTTATCCGCTTCCTCCGTCTACGCGAACTTTCCACCTTCTATGCAATCTGTTATAGGCGTCATAATTTTGCTGAAGCGAGGGATGACACGCCTATAGAAAGAAGCAAGTCCCTGGAAGCTGCGAACTTTAGTAATTGTCTTCGATTACGACCATTGCTTCGTCACTTCGACCTTGGACTCATCTACTTGTAATCCCTCGCCGGAGACCACATATCCAAGGAACAAGACCTTTGATGTCATGAATACACACTTTTTAAGGGTAGCATAGAATTTGTCCCTGCGAAGCACACACAAAACCGCCCGTAGGTGCTGGAGATGCTTTGCATTGTTAGCACTATAAATCAGAATATCATCGAAATAAACAACAATACACTTGCCAATGAATGGTCGCAAGGCCTGATTCATCACACGTATAAAAGTGCTTGGTGTGTTAGACAACCCAATAGGCATCACCAATCACTCATACAACCCTTCGCGTATCTTGAAAGTTGTCTTCCACTCACCGTCGGGCCTTATGCGAATCTAACGGTATCCATTATTCAAATCCAGTCTGGTCAACATCGTTGCACCACTAATTTGATCAAGCAGATCATCCAATCGTGGAATTGGAAATATGTACCGCACCGTAATTTATTAATGGCTCGACTATCCACAAACATGCGCCACGAACCATCTTTCTTGGGTGTAAGCAAGGCTGGAACTGCACAAGGACTCAAGCTCTCACGAACATGTCCTTTGGCCAGTAATTCCTCAACCCGCCTCCTCAACTCCTCATGCTCGCTAGGACTCATCCTGTAATGGGGTTTATTTGGCAGTGCCGCTCCTAGCTCCAGGTCAATTTGGTGCTGAATATTATGCAAAGGTGGTAAGCCGTCGGGAAGCTCATTGGGGAAGACATCAATAAACTCAGAAACTAGTGGTGCGACTGCGGTTGAAATTGTCACCTCAGTGGCCACCTCTTTTCCAATTAGCACATAAACTAGTTGTGACTTGCTCAACTCTTCTTCGAACCTGGCCAATGACAAGAGCTTCGTTTCTCCACCCATAGATGTCAGCTTCTATGTCTCTTTGGTGGGCACTAGCACAATCTTTACATTCTCAAATACAAAACTGTATGAGTTAATCTGCTCATCATGAATTATATGGCGGTCATACTACCTAAGCCTCCCCAACAATAAATGACATGCATCCATCGCAACCACATCACACCACACAACATTTTTATATTTCATGCCAATAGAGAAAGAAACCAATGCACGTTGTGATACAGTTACCTCGCCTCCCTTTTTCCACCATGCTAGTTTATAAAGCTTATGATGCTTCTCCGTTTTGAGGCCCAATTATGCACTGCCTCTACAGACACAATATTCTCACAACTACCAGCATCAATAACAAAATGACAAACCTTACCGAGGATAGTATACGTGGATTGAAAAATATTGTACCTCGGCCAATTGTTGTCAGTAACCTTAGGCGTTAAACATGAACGCCTAACAACCAGTGCCGTTCATGTGTCTCTAGTCACTACTTCTTCGTCGACGACATCCTCACAATCAAATATAGGATCTTCGGATTCCTCCACATCCTCTTCATCGCCCTCTTCCATATCAACGAAGAATGTCTTTTCGCCAACGGCTTTCTAGCACTCGAACTGCCTGTGACCTACCTCGCCACATCCAAAGCATCTCACCCCATTACCCGTTGGTCTATTTAATTGGCTTGTGTTAACAGTATTTCTGTTGGCTCCCCTTCCAGGGCGGTTCGCTCCGCTACTATTACCACCACCTACAGAACGATCCGCACCACTACTGCTCCCTACATTGGAGGAATTCCCAAAATTGTTATTGCGTCAAGATTGCTTTTCAACTTGTAGAGCCCCTTGATGTGCTCTCGATACACTGAGTGAATCAAACATATTAACGGTGTCTTGAATCTGCATCCGCAACCCTCCAATATACCTCGCCACCAGTTGGTCTTCAATCTCATGTACCTTATTCTGGGCTATGAGTTAGACAAACACCGTGGTATACTCATCCACCGTTCGAGTTCCTTGCCGTAAATTTTGCAACCGCTGGTACATCAATCTTTGAAAATTGTATGGCAGAAAATTGGCTCACAAGTGTTTCTTTATTTTCTCCCATGTCTCAATTTTTGGCTTGCCCAATTTGCTTTTGGTTAATTTGACTTGCTGCCACCATGCCGTGGCTCTGTCTCGCAATCTGGTTGCCTCCAAAGGTACACGTTTATTTTCGGGCACTCCTTTAAATTCCAAGATATCCTCGATTGTGGCCAGCTAATCAAGAAACTCCTTGGGTTTAAGGCTGCCAGGAAATTCTGGAATTTTACTTCGTATCCTAGACTCCCAACGCCTCCTGTCATCCTCGATAGGACCCATTTGCTGCCTACCTATTCTGATTCCTTAAGATACACGAGCCTTGCACTAATTGTAATGTCCGGTCTTGCTCAACATGGCCTGCAATTCCCTAATAATTTGCAAGCAGATGCTGCAATCTGAGATATACAATTGATTGTCCTTGAACAAAAACCCATCATGCAGCAAAAATTATGATTTCTCTCCAACACCAACTTTCCCCAAAACATTAGAGAAATAATGATCAGTTTCAAGCAAATCACGAATACAGTCAAAACCAGGAACCTCTATACGCATGTTGACTAAGAAATTGCTCATGCGGCTCAATGCGTTAGCCACCCAATTTGTCACCCCCGCCTCTTGATTCACCACGAAAGTAAAACGTTGTAAGTAAGTAATCCATGTGGGATGCCATGGAGACACCTTATCCTGGTGGTGTAGGCATTTCAATGCCTCGTGATCAGTATAAAGCACGAACTATCGATGGAATAAATAATGCCACCAATGCTTGACTGCTTGCACCACCGCATAGAACTCCACATCATAGGTGCTGTAATTTAACTTGGCTCCAAACAGCTTCTCACTAAAATATGTGACAGGCATGTGGTTTTGGCTTAAGACTGTTCCAATGCCCACTTTAGAAGCATCACTGTGCAATTCAAAGAGTTGGGCAAAATCATACAAAACTAGTATTGGGGCAATCGTAAGAGGCATTTTTATAAGCTAGAATGCCTTATCCGCTTCCTCCGTCTACGCGAACTTTCCACCCTTTATGTAATCTGTTATAGGCGTCATAATTGTGCTGAAGCGAGGGATGACACGCCTATAGAAAAAAGCAAGTCCATTGAAGCTGCGAATTTTAGTAATTGTCTTTGATTGCGATCATTGCTTCGCCATTTCGACCTTGGACTCATCTACTTGTAATCCTTCGCCGGAGACCACATATCCAAGGAACAAGACCTTTGATGTCATGAATACACACTTCTTAAGGGTAGCATAGAATTTGTCCCGGCGAAGCACACACACAAAACCGCCGTAGGTGCTGGAGATGCTCTGCATTGTGAGCACTATAAATCAGAATATCATCGAAATAAACAACAACACACTTGCCAATGAATGGTCGCAAGGCTTAATTCATCACACGTATAAAAGTGCTTGATGCGTTAGACAACTCAATAGGCATCACCAACCACTCATACAACCCTTCGTGTATCTTGAAAACTATCTTCCACTCACCGCCGAGCCTTATGCGAATTTGATGGTATCCACTCTTCAAATCTAGTTTGGTAAACACCGTTGCACCGCTAATTTGATCAAGCAAATCATCCAATCGTGGAATTGGAAATATGTACTGCACCGTAATTTATTAATGGTTCGACTATCCACACACACACGCCACAAACCATCTTTCTTGGGTGTAAGCAAGGCTGGAACTGCACAAGGACTCAAGCTCTCACGGACATGTCCTTTGGCCAGTAATTCCTCAACCCGCCTCCTCAACTCCTCATGCTCGCTAGGACTCATCCTATAATGGGGTCTATTTGGCAGTGCCACTCTTAGCTTTAGGTCAATTTGGTTCTGAATATCATGCAAAGGTGGTAAGCCGTCGGGAAGCTCATTGGGGAAGACATCAATAAACTCAGAAACTATTGGTTCGACTGCGGTTGAGATTGTCACCTCAGCGGCCTCCTCTTTTCCAATTAGCACATAAGCTAGTTGTGACTTGTTCAACTCTTCTTCGAACCTGGCCAATGACAAGAGCTTCATTTCTCCACCCATAGATGTCAGCTTCTATGTCTCTTTGCTTGGCACTAGCACAATCTTTACATTCTCAAACACAAAATTGTATGAGTTAATCCACTCGTCATGAATTACATGGCGGTCATACTGCCTAGGCTTCCCCAACAATAAATGACATGCACCCATTGCAACCACATCACACCACACAACAATTTTATATTCCATGCCAATAGAGAAAGAAACCGATGCACGTTGTGATACAATTACCTCGCCTCCCTTTTTCCACCATGCTAGTTTATAAGGCTTAGGATGCTTCTTTGTTTTGAGGCCCAATTATGCACTGCCTCTACAGACACAATATTCTCACAACTACCAACATCAATAACAAAATGACAAACCTTACCGAGGACAGTGCACGTGAATTGGAAAATATTGTGCCTCAGCCAATTGTTGTCTGCAACCTTAGGCATTAAACATGAATGCCTAATAACCAGTGTCGTTCCTGTGTCTCAAGTCACTACTTCTTCGTCGATGACCTCCTCACAATCAAATATAGGATCTTCGGATTCCTCCACATCCTCTTCGTCACCCTCTTCCGTATCAACGAAGAATGTCTTTTCGCCAGCGGCTTTCTTGTACTCGGACTGCCTGTGACCTACCTCGCCACATTCAAAGCATCTCACCCCATTACCCGTTGGTCTATTTAACTGGCTTGTGTTAGCAGTATTTCTATTGGCTCCCCCTCTAGGGCGGTTCGCTCTGCTACTACTATCACCACCTTCAGAACGATTCGCACCACTACTGCTCCCTACATTGGAGGAATTCTCGAAATTGTTGTTGCGTCAAGACTGCTTCTCAACTTGTAGAGCCCTTTGATGTGCTGTCAAGACACTGAGTGGATCAAACATATTAATGGTGTCTTGAATCTGCATCCGCAACCCTCCAATATACCACGCCACCAATTGGTCTTCAGTCTCATGTACCTCATTTCGGGCTATGAGTTAGAAAAACTCCGTGGTATACTCATCCACCGTTCGAGTTCATTGCCGTAAATTTTGCAGTCGCTGGTACATCAATCTCTGAAAATTGTATGGCAGAAAATTGGCTCGCAAGTGTTTTTTCATTTTCTCTTACGTCTCAATTTTTGGCTTGCCCAATCTGCTTCTGGTTAATTTAACTTGCTGCCATCATGTTGTGGCTCTGTCTCGCAATCTGGTTGCCTCCAAAGGTACACGTTTATCTTTGGGCACTCCTTTAAATTCCAAGATATCCTCGATTGTGGCCAGCCAATCAAGAAACTCCTCGTGGTTTAAGGCTGCCATGAAATTTTGGAATTTTACTTCACATCCCAGACTCCCAACGCCTCTTGTCATCCTCGAAAGGACCCATTTGCTGCCTACCTATTCTGGTTTCCCATAAGTGTAGCCATCCTCTGCATTAACTGCTCCATCATACGATCCATCCTCTCATCCACAATTTGCTCCAGCCTCTGTTCTAGGTGTCGCAGGTTGTCACGGTCATAAATATCGTCCCCATGCTCCCTTCTCCTAGGTGGCATGGTTGTTCAAGATCAAACCGTAGGCTCTAATACCAACTGACGCAGTGTACACGCAAAGAATCTGTCACAGATCCGTTGATTCCGCAGAATACTAGAACTACGACCTTCAATTCCCTATTGAATCTTCGAATTCCTAGGAAATCAACATCCAACTCGAATCAAATCCGAGAAGGGGCGAAAAAGCACGATAGCTTCGAAACTTTATTAGATAATAAAAAAAACTGTCTTTATCCCTAGGGCTTACAACACTTAAATAAGGTTAAACAAAATTACAACGAGAGAAATAAACTTCCTAAAATTTGTAAAAACGCTCAAATAAAATAAAATTGCTCGTTTGATGCCATAAATGAAGGAATTCGGCCTAAATCACATCTAGTCATAGCCAAAGGCAGTGAGTTATTCTCTGGAAGCCGTTTCCCTCGAGATAAGATTATCATAACCTATTTTTCTCGAGATGCCGATTTGCCACGTCTTCTGCCTCATCAATGAGGCATATATCACATTATACTATGCCCCTTTTCTTAACTCTCTATTGATCATCCTAATTACCTTTCAGTCAGCTGCTTGGCTTGCATAGGGCAGGCTCCAATTAATTTCTGCATCGTGTATATATACATATATATGTGTGTGTGTGTGTGTGTTTTTTTTTTTTTAAGCTCGGAAAAGCCCATCATATTGGGTAACTTCTTTTGAAAATCATGATTTATTTTTCCAGTGAAGCTACAGTGTCATTGATCTGTTAGCTAAGCCAAATCTTGCTCGACCATAAGCTTAGACCAGCCATGACGATACTTTCCTTTTGGTAGTAAAAGAGGCCAACAAGTCGGGAAGATAAGGAATGGGAAAAATAAAATATCAGTAATCGGGGGCTACCACACTAAATCTATTTTCTCTATCATGCATATTTTTTTTTTTGAATATGACGGTGACATTTCTTAGAATATTTGAATAAGTTGTTCGATATCATTTTTAAGGGAATTTACCTAAAATGACCTATGCTTTACCTGTTTTGTCAAATCTATCATATATTTTTTTTGTCAAATCTATCACATGGTTTACTTTTTGCATCAAATATATTCCGGCGTAATCTTTTCCGTCGACATCTAACGGTCGTGCTAACGTGGCGCCCACGTGGCAAGTGTCACCCACTATCTCTCCACTTGCCACATCAGCACGACCATTAAATGTTGACGGAAAAGATAACGGTGTGATAGATTTGATGCAAAAAGTAAACCATATGATAGATTTCACCAAAAAAAAGCATATGATAGATTTGACAAAATGGGTAAACTATGGGTCATTTGGGGTAAAAACCCCTTATTTTTATACGTTTTTGTTTCACCTAAAACAGCGTAACTCCCCTCTGACTTACATGCGGCAGGAAACAAGTTGTCAAGGGTGCTAAGGCACTGTCCCAAGAGCTATGAATAATAGTCGTCACTGGAAAAGAACGTTGAGTGCCATGGTTTAAGAGATCTGCAGGTCTAACCAACAGCTAGGTTTCCTTGATGATATGAATATGTAACGTATGTGTGGCTATTGATGGATCAGACTTTGTCACGGCCACGAGAGTAAGGCCGTTTTGATTCTCCCAACACGTGTGCTTAGTTTTAACCCAAAAAAGATAAGATTAGCCCAAAAGCCAATTCAATAGGTCCGACCACTATGAATCCCAAAAGACTCAAGTTGTATGAATCCCGGTCTCATAAAGCCAAGAGAAACACACGTCAGGACCCCGAAGCCAAGTCGAGGATGGAACTCCATCTTTGCCCTGGAGCTAGGATGGAGGTAGATGGATAATCCGAGAAGCTCAATGGGTTCTATGATCCTAAGTGCGAAATGAAAGTGCAAGAATTCAAGAATGATAAGTAAAGTATAAGATAAAGTGCAAAGGAATGAAAAGTAGGAAAAATAGATATTAATAAAAAAGGGGTGCAAATGTCCTGTTGTCGAAGAAGAACCCACAATGATCCACATTGCTAGCGTACATAGCTGAGCCTGGGATAGCTAACAATTAGTTAGGGCTGAATCTTATTGCAAAATATGCCCAAAACTTAACTAAAGGAGACAAGAAATATAGTTCCTTATAACCATGCTCCAAACGAGCAATAAAATAAATAAATATGGTAATGTCCATCTTAACACATCCTTGCCTTCTCGAAGATTACTCTAGCTTGCAATTTCCCTAGATCCAAATATCTCCCCACCTTTTCCATTTTGAGGCCATCAACCCTAGGCACGACAGGCCTAAGCTGGATACAGTTGCCTCTCTAGGGCTGCGCCGGCCTAAAAAACTTCCTTCGCGAGCCTCTCGTCTTTCCTTGGATCCTTCCAAGCCTGAGTCCATCAATTTCCCCGCGTGGATTATCTATGTCTTACTTGGGCCAAATCCTCGTCAATCCAAACCTCATTTAATTCTTAATCTTGGTCAATAATCCACAGCTCCCATGATTAACGCGACATACAAAAATCTAGTGTAAACAGATTTATTTTATGAAATAAAAATTAAGCTTGAAAAAAAAAAATCAAGGGCCCGGACATGGGTGTGCAATGGTGGGCACGCGGGTGATCTCGCCACTATTGTGTCCAAGGTTGCCGCTGGCCTCAAAGGTCACCGCTGGCCTTAGAGGTCGTCGCTGGCCTCAGACCAAATGGATAGTCCGGCATAGCCCTGTCCCCGGAATCAGGATCCAATAAGGCGCATTTCAATTTGAATATTTTCTCGGGGGTTGAAAAGCCTTTTCTTTAGGAAAATAGAAGTTCAATGTGGTGAATCAGAAGACAACAAACATAGATCTGTGGAGGATGGGATATTCTTATTATGACTTGAATTTATGCCTTATGTATGTACATACTTAGCGGATCAACCAATTTGAAGATGCCGACACATACTATCGAGATTTGCAGAAATAATTGGACAGCACGTTCAATTCGCTTTGCGGAAAAACTAATACCATAGGGAAACTTTTCAGAGAGCACACACATCTGCATATTCGTGAAGATCGTTAGGTTGAGCCTCTAACTCCTCATGAGTCATCAACTCATCGTGTGCTTCATCAACCTACTTTGCCAGGGATCAAATAAAGAGTTTGGCTCGGGCTTCTTATTCATCTAAAATGTGTAGCAATCTGTATCAGAATCCGCAGCAGCACAGGAAAAATATATAACAGAATATCCCAAGATCGAACGGTTAAACTCACATAAATCGATGTACATACAAATTGGCAGCAAAAAATGCATATTGCAGGAGAATCACCCTAGCTACTTCTTGTCATTTTGAATACCTGCATGATATAGACTCTGAATTGAGTATTTGTTTTGTAAATATAATTAGTAGATTAGTACTATACTTCATTGGGTGATAAGAAGCCTTTTCTTTTCTTTTTTCTTTTTTCCTTTTTTTTTTGGCAAAGAAGAGTGTGTCATTTATGTTTGTAAGCAAATTGTTTTAAAATATTTTAAAAAAGTACATGTGCAATTGGATTACAGCTGTCTAACATTTCTTTTAAGCCTTCAACGATAGATTCATCCAGATTTTCAGCTATTTCTCCATTTTGCAAAGAACGCAATCTATTTTGCACTTCATTTGATGGGTCATGTACGTAGAGTTGTGCGAACTTAGGCTGTTTTCCATCCATTGGCAACAATGATCCGATCTTTGACAATTCTGACCACTGATTCCGAGTATGTAGGGACCAGCTATACTATTGACCATGTTGTCTATTTTGGCTCCCATAGAGGTAAAAGCAAATATTGAATTGTAGGCTCGAATATTTTCTCGAAACTTTCTTGACAATCGACCCCCTTGATAACTGGGAAGAATTTGTAGAAACTGTGGTGGATCTTGGATCAAAGATAGTTTAGCCTTCCCTTGCTGGCAACAGAGGGAGAATTGTGGGTTTTTTGATCGATGCGGCTTATTAGCTCTCTCATCATACCACATCAGACTTCTGCGATGTGCGAATTCATAACTTGGCTTTCCCAGATCACAATATTGAAGGGGCACATCTACAAGTTTTCTGAAAATTTTTGTTAATAATATTAAAAAGTTCATCCCTTGTAAATACAAATGGTATGTCACATAGAAATATGAGAATTTACACAATCCTCTGTATTTTACTCACAGGTTCTCTTTGCTGAAGCAAATGGCTCAGTTTTTTGGGCAGAACTTCTTCTCCTTTTCCTGGTTTTGTTACTTTCTGCAATATTTGTAAGAATAAAATGTAGATAAGTTAGGTTTTAATCTTTGAGTTTGGCGAAACTCAAAATTGAAACATATATGTAGAGTTGATGAAACATTAGTTTTGGTGAAACCATTCGAGTTTGGTTATAATCTGAGTTTGCAAGACTGATCAGATAGCAAGACTGATTCAAATTGCCTTATATATGTGTATATATTTATATATTATTCGGGGTCAACTATGGAAGAAATTTTGGTAGAGTTGATTTACGTAAAGAATGTACAGATGGTTGATTTCGAATTATGATGCCATGAAATCTTTGAAATGTTCCATCTGATCGGAATATGAGGTGAGACTTAATTTGCAATTCTTCATTTGGTTGAAATCACGGGAATGATCTATAAACATAAAGGTTAAAAACTTATGTTATAAAAAGGCAAAGAATAGATCCTATAATGGACTTGGTAATACAGATTAGTAGATGATAAGTCATACTGTTCATTGCTAATACAGATTCGTTGTTTCTCTCCGGAGATCTTCAATAGAGCAGAATTTTGCAGCTTTTTCGATGTTGAGCGAACATTGGTTCGTTACATTTCTCTAGACCAATCTTTAATTATTCATACAAAAAGGTTGTTTTGACTTCGGATTGATGGAATCGGAGAACGAAGTTGGTGATTTGGATCTTGTGTAGTTATTAAATTTTATCTAGGGACTATAATAACTTTTGCGTAGTAGTAATTAATTATGTTTATTTCACCGAAGATTGTGTAATATATATTGAGTAGTTCAATGGGTTTTTTTGGGTGTACTCTGTTTTCTCATCTTTTAAAATGATTCATTCTTATGGGAAAATTAAATTTTAGTTCACCACCAATCAAAATAAACGATACCTTTTTAATGCATTTCCCTGCATCGAATATAATGTTTCAACCACACTCAAATCTCTCCTAATCTGTTTACTGTCTCAAATATTAAAATTTTTTTGTTTGTTCTGATAATACTTAAGTATTTGTTTATACTGCTGTAATTATTGAAATATGATATTGTTAGGCAAATTCTCGGATTTGGCAAACTGAAGAAAAGTGTTTCTACAAATGTGTTCAATTGCCGAAAGGATGCTTGAAGAGGCGTTAAAGGGAAGACAAAGGAAGCATGTAGATTTGGTGCAGTCTGAATTATGAAGATTTTTAAGATGTACAGTTTCGAAGCATTCCTAGTCATAAGTAGAAAATATATGATTGATACCATAATATCAATCGAAAAGCAAGAATACAATGACACTTAATATCTTTTGAAGAAATTGACTCATCAAGAAGTTAAAGTTTATAGACCCATCAGTATATAGTTTCAAAATGGAAATATCTGACAAATAGTATTTAATAAAGAAACACTTATATCCACCATTGTATTATACAAAAGTTTGTAATACTCAAATCCAATCAAAATTCTAAAACTTAATCTAATGGAAATTAATTCTTCAATCTTAAAGATATATAAGGACCCTCATGCTTCTGCATTTTCTGATTCTTCTACTGGAAATTAATTCTTCAATCTTCAAGGACATCAAACGACCCTCCTTCTGCATGTTCTGATTCTTCATCCAGCAACCTACCAAAGAAAGACAGGATTCGTATTACCAAGATTCAAAAAAAAAAAAGTAAACTATTTTTAAATTTGGAGGTGATTTAATTGTCTTATCTTACATTAGCTTCCGTTTTTTTTTTTTTTTTTTTTTTGTGGTGGTGGATCAGGGGGTAGCAATAGCGAAAGCTCCATTTCGAGGACTTCTTCTTACCGATCCTTTCTACAGGAATTTCAACAGGAGCTACCAGCAGTGACCTGTTAACGGAATTCTCAGACTTACTTGCGGTGAAACTTTGTCGTCCACGACTTTCAAAGTAAGAGTTCATCTTTGCTTGGAACACATAGGTGGAGCCAATAATCTTAAGGAGCACTGTAGGCATGGTACAGCCATGATCATCACCCTATTATGAATTACCCAAATTCTACGGTACAGATTTTGAGTTTTTTCAAACTATACAAAACTAATCGGACCCTTAGATTTCCTTCAATCTAATCTGACAGTCCATCTTTATAAGTTTTAAAATTTTAAAAACATTCTTGAAAAATCACCATATGATTTCTTTATTATATAAAATGTGATTTTCGCTCACAATTCTTTTCGTCGGTGTTCGATCCCATTGATTTTAATATTTAATCATAATTTTTGAAATTAAGAAAATAAAACAATAATAATAATAATAATTATTATTATTATTAAAAAAAAGAAAAAAAAAAGGAAGAACTTAACAAGGAAGAGAAAGTGGGAGGGCCACGGGAGACTCTAAGTCAGTAAGCATCGTTGACTGTCGGCCCCTCCCATGCGAGATAAGAGAGACTCTTTTTCTGATGAAGAGTTCCAGTTTGTGCTGGTGGAAGAAATGCTCGATCTCAGCCTTCAAACATTTATAATGCTCGATCTCAATTTGTGTTTTGGATATTTTGCATCATAATACGTAAGGTTTTTACAGCTAAAAGTTTTAATAGATAGCATTTTAGTAGCATCCCCCCTCCCGATCCTCTATTACTGAATTCCAGTAGGGTTCTATTTTTTATTTTTAAATTTCAAAAATTATAATTAAATGTTAAATATATTTTTTTAAAATTTTTATGATAGATGGCGTGGCTCTACCTCAATGGTCCATGCATGAGGACTAATTTGTAACACTAGTGAATGTTTGTAGGAGGAAAATAGGAAAGTGAAGAATGGAAATACTTACAAAAATTATGTACTGTCAACATCCCGTTTTCGTCCACCGGCTCTTGAGGACCATCAAAGGATCCCCAACTACGACCTCTCGAAACTCTAATAGAAAGCAGCCCAGTAGATCTCGAGTTACTATTTATAGTTGGGTCAACAGAGGCAACCAAACGACCCTGGAGCATGGCAATATAGAAGGCCTCACGGTTCCCCTACAATCCTGAAGAGCAATCAGAGAGTTCAAACAACGAGTGATCTTGGGCTAGCCGAAACCAACTCCAGCAGTACTATTCATCACCGGATTACTGGATTATTCAAAGGTATCCAATATGAGGTTTTAAAAATCCCTCATCGTGCCAAAATGATGAAGAGTACCTCTGAGTACATTCCATAAATCATCAGCTTGAGCTGAAGCACTCTCGAGTAATTGCAGACGGTTTCCAAGGAGGATCCCCAAGTCATCAGCTCGTCAGGCGAATCTAGGGCACCTGAGCTCAGGTTTGGCCAGGCCCATGGTTTCTCAGGACCATGGAGCACGCTTCAAGACTGCTCTTCGGAAATCATCTTTGGTTCATGAATGACTCCGGAGTGGAAAAAAGGACCCTTTTAGCGAGATTCCCGAGCTATGGCCCATCAGGCGAAATGTTAACACCCGTGGTCAAGCCCGGTTAGTCCCAATGACCCAAAGACTAGGGAGGACATTTCATATCAGACTGTACAGGTCATTCAGGCTCCCCGAGTAGCTCCAGAAGGGCCCTAAATGCCGCCCTGGAAACTTTTGGGGTCTGTTTTCGACAAACGAAGAATACAATGGGTTCCGGACACTTCAAGACACTCGGGAAACAGTCAGAGAAATCCCACTATAGGTTCCCAGGTCTTCTCCAATTTGTCATTTGTAGCAGAGCCCCAACAGCAAAGCATATTAAAATAACCAACGCCGAACGCAGACATGCAGAAGGTCGATAGAAACAGTTAACTTCGCTTAGATCACTTAAATCGAGCAAAAGTGACTCCCGAGCCTCCGAGCCCTCAAGTTATTGGTCTAAGTGAAACATGTCGATATTAGACTCGTTGGAATCCCCTCTTCGCCAACATCGACAATGCATCGCCCATTCGGGAAAGAAAACTAGAAAGCGCAACCGATCGACACCCAAGCTTCCCTCAACTCCCCATGACCACCGTGGGCCCCTCCGTCATCATTTCTTCTTCTTTTCCTCAATTCATGGTGCCTTGCCTCATATCAAGAGCACCAAGGACACCATCAAATCCATCCATTCTTCTTCTTTTCCATGGACTATAGATCTTGCTCCCCCCTTGCTCCATTGAATTTTCGGTAGTCAACCCAACCACCATCTCTTCAATTTGATTTTCTTTGCATTCTTGAAGACACGCATAAGGCAAAATGGAAGATAATTCTTTCACTGTCTACATCACTTTCTTTCTCAAGCTCTCAAGCACTCTCTCAACCCTTTCATTTTCGGCCAGCAGGCAGCAACCCCTTCCCATGGCTGAAACCACTTTGTTTTACTGGTAAACCATCCCGGTTTTCCGGTGACTGCCTCCCAACCCGACCTGAACTTCAAACAAACCACATATTCCGCACGTATTGGACCTCCTAAGTCCATTGTCGACATCCATTTTTCCATTTGAGGCCTCCTTCAGCCTGCACCAGCTCAGCACAGTAGCCCCTCCCTTGAGTTTTGTCGGTTTTTCGGTGAGCTTCCTTCCTCCACGACTTTGGCGAGTCGTGCCCACATGTGCAGGAGAGCCACCTGCAGTTCACACCCTTCCCATGACTAGGAGAGTCATGGACCAAGGGCCCAACCCCTCATCTTCCCGACATGCCCTGCTCTCCTCTTGGGTCTCCTTCCCTATCTCTCTCGGCTTACCCTCACACGGGTCAGTCCGTGACCCTACAGCTCGTGCGCCACCCGCATCCAGGGGTCCCTCAGCTGCCCCGAGCCATTGAGCACGCGCGCCACAGCCTCCTCCCTCGCCCGTTGAGCTGAGCCAACTCTCGGCTCTTGTGCGGTTGATTTTGTGTTTTCAATTGGCCAAATTATGAAACTTTCTTGTGCTTCCCTCTGGTTGTACTACCAAAGAGATGCTGTGAATTACAACACAAATCGATTTAGATGGCCGGGAATGGTAGTAGTGTTCTCTTTGTCTCTAGGCTGATAACGAGTTGTAATCAACATTTCTTCTTGTGCTATTGATTGAAAAACGAAAAGTTCTTAAGGAAATTCTTTTAAACTGAAGCAAAGTAATGAACTTTGATCGGCAAATTGTCTTATTGCAACCCTAATTTATATTGTCTGTATTAAAAAACCAGTGAATGAAATTACACTTCATAATCATTTGAGATAAAATAATTTTTTTAGAAAGGTTTTCTTGCCCCCAGTTTTACATGTTCTCATTAGGCTATGCAGTCATGATATATTTTTTTAGGTAGACAGATTATTTTTTAGGTAGATTCAGTCATGATATTTTTTAATATACAATATATAGCTGCTTTGTTCCCTCTTAGTGACTGATGTCCCATCTGTTATTTCGCATTTACAAAGTGATTATTGCTATGAGACTCTTCTTTTAGTATCCTTTCAAAATTTTATGATTCGTATTTGACTCAAGCAATTAGAGGTCCTGTCAAAAGAATTAACCACAAACTATTTGCTTGTTTAAGTAGACAAGGAGTTTTTAAAATCTTTTTGCTTGTGAGAAATTATATTCGCTTATATGCAATTAACCGACATTCTCTATTTCTTTATGAACCTTTTCTGCCACATTTAAGTATAGGTGCTCTTACAGTAACGTCTATTATGCATGTTCAACCCTATAACGACAAAGGGTGCGTACAAAACCTGCAATTAAAATCCAAAAACGAGCACGAGCATTTTTCTCGGCTGCTACCTCATAATAGCAATCTTGCACTGTTGAAGGTATGTGCATAGTTACACTTTTGAAATTACTTTTGAAAGGTAAACAGTACTTTCCCCAACGTTTTTCTTTCTTCTGGTCACTTACCTGACCCTTCACAGCTTTCGTTTTTTTCACATTTGACCTCACTACCCACTGAATGCCCGCGCCTTCCATTTGCATGTTCGACAAAATTCATTTCCTTTCCTCTTTTAGGGGCAGGTATTATTGCCCGACCTGGTGTTAGTTGCCCTAACGGTCCTCACATGCTCTTCCACACTAACTTATTACTTTTGTGGCATCACCAGATGCAAGAATGACGCTACTCTGTTTGTCGATATTATTTATATTCAAGTTTGGCTTGCTGTTGTCTGTGGTTGACCATGAAAGCAATAACTGGTCCCCGTGTTCCATGATTCCTTTGCTTGTATCTGTTTTTATGTCTGTCTTTGTGGCCTCATTAGTTTAGTGGCTGCCTAAATTTTCGCCCCATACATGTTCAGCTCCTCTGATGCTTTTGTTACAAAAATTAATGTGGAGAGGCATGCTAGGTGTTGTTCTGTCTGTCTCTCTTTTTCATACATCTGTTTGTCATTGGGCTATCATTTAAAATTATTTGTGATTATTTGTGTGCACTTAGCTTTCTCAGATTAAGAATATGTTCCATGTATACTTCAATGACAGCACATTTTGGCATGAATTCAGTGGGCTAATCACTTGCATTCGGTGAAGGGCTTTCTCAATAATTGGTATCTATTTGTACCATTCTTACACTCTTTATATTAGCAGCATAATTAGCACTCTGCTCATGTATTGGGATAGTTCTTTTTTGATTGACTACTGACTATTCATTTATATTTCATTGCATTATGTCTTTGATTTGAGAAAAAGTCGGGTGGCCTGTTTATCGATTGAACTATACTTAATCATGCCATTGCCTTTTCGACATTAAGCTCTATTGCTATATGTAATACATTAATGCAATATTTTCCTTTGATTTACTCACATGTTTTTTCTAGCATGGGAATTACCATTGCAGTTGAAATATATTCACCATCTATCTACGTGATTCTAATCTTTGCAAGTGTTATTGATCTTTCTAGCTTTTTTTTAGTTTGTTGTTCCTGATTCCCTCGGGTCCATGCAATGGCCACATTAAGAGGAGGTACCTTCTTGATCCCACCTTTTCCTCTTCTCATTTTCATGCGACATCATGCTTTTATTCGATATGCATGTTAGTTATCTCATTGTTAGTGGCTTTTGCCTATAATTTCCATTTGCATTTTCCTATGTTGCTACAGCTATTAGGCTCTTCTTTCGGCATTTTCTAGAAATTATGTGAAATGTCGTGTGCCTCGGACAATTAGACCCCCCTATAAATGGTTTGTTTTGTTTTTAGTACAATTATTTCAACAAACAAATTTTAATTTTTCTGTTCATTCCTCATTAGTTTTTTTATCGGGGGTTGAGTCACTTTCTGGTAACTCAAGACCAAAAAAGTGTGTACAGATAGCCACCAAGACAACCAAGAATAGCAGAAAAATAGAGCCCACCCAAGTACATTTCAACCTCAGTGCTAATCACTCAAACCACCAATTTACACTGCTGAAACGTTTGTATTGCATCATATCTAAAAGGTCTCCCTCATTGCTTCTCATTGACCCCTTGTGAGATGTAGATAAAGGGTCTCCTTGCCTCGCCCCATTTTTTCCTAGGTGATGTCTTGCCAATGTGTTACTACCATAGACAAATGAGTTGTGATGCAATCTTCAATCCACCTAAAAAAAAAATATTGAACCCCACAGCATCCATAGTTTTCCACAAAAAAAATCCCAGGTTTATAAGGCACTCCTTGTATTTGTAATTAGCTATTTGTGAGAAGCACCTTCCACTATACATGAAACTTACAAGAACACTATCTGTAAGCCACTTTCAACAAGTCCCTCTTTTATCACCAATACATAAAGCTATGGTCTATATAGTGACTTTTTGCAAGGAGGAAGACATTGATTGTGTCACTAAGCAGCGGGATAACAGCAGCACAGTGAGAGCGGGTTTTCATAAAATTTTCTCTTCTGACGTAGTTTGCCTATGATTTGATTGGGAATGGAATATTCTTGCATGCCAAATAATGATAAGGCCCTATAGTTGTAATAATGCATAATTATTCAATTTTTCTTTAAACAGGACAAAAGTCGTGACTTCGTAATTTGTGTATCTTTGCAACAAAATTGAAGAGCAAATTGATTCAAGTCACACATGGGGAAGGATCATTGCTTCTGGGATTGCTGAAGAAGGCTATTTCTCTTGCTCGAAATAATTGCTTCCAAAATAAGTATTTCACTATGAAAATATACTCTCTCTCTGTCTCTATATATATATATGCCCGTATACACTCATCTGTTTGTCATTGTTATATTTGGATATTTTGTTTGTTTAGATGTATTTTACTATTCTTAATTCTAATTCATAGTAAACAATACTTTTGCTCTCTTCCAATTGAAATATGGTCTGTTCATATAGGGAGGCAAACCACGTGCAATACACGTGACCTCCAACTAGTAGTGAAGAAAAAGGAAAAGCTTGAGTCGGAGTTCCCTCATTCAAAGTGGAGCTAATATGAAGTTATGCTCTAATTTAGGGATGGACTGATATGGAGTTAGTCGCCCTTTCTAAACTATTGATTTCTTATTAGGATTTCGCATGCTTCATGAGTTTTCTGCCTGTAACATCAATTTACATCCTCATATATTCGTGAATAAATTTGATTCTTCATATTGTCTGTTGGGGTCATAAAGAATCGGGTCTTGATCACGTGCAAGTCACGAGCCTCGAGCTTCCACGAATACCACACGAACAACCTGCAATGGGTGAGGTCGAGAGGGAATCTTGATTTTCCTCTTTGATGCTTAAATGAGAGTGTGTATGAGAAAGAATAGAGAATTGAACTTAGGGTTTAGGAATACCCGGAGAAATATTTATAGAGATGTACAGGATATCTATATCGGGATATTGTAATATGTATCAAATATGTAATTGCATACAAAGATATACTTGCAAAATATAAGGTTGGAGATAGCATAATACCTTGGAAAAATATTGATAGAACATTCAAGAGATATAGAGAGAGAAATATCCATAATGGGATTTAATTACCAATTTGGGTGTGAGTGGTAAGACAAACTGGACTGGTCGGGTTGATTTTCCAATCTCTAACACAGCCCCCCAGTCCAGTGAGCTCAAGAGGTTGTGGGAAGTGGATCAATTCACAACTATCGTCATTGCGCCGTGAGCAATGTCTTGGTGCGAAGATAGACTTTGTATCACTTATTCAATTCTATGAAAAGAAAACCTGCCCTTGGTTATCAGACGTTGTCACGTCCACAAAGGAAGACTCCGTCCTTGGTTGTCGGACGTTCATGCTTCCGCGAAGGAAGGCTCTGCTCTTGATTATCAAGCGTTGTTCATCACTTGGTTATCGAGATGTGGTCCTTGTTTATCGAACTCATTTTTGCTTAGCCTTTGGTTATCAGGCGTCATCCCATCGTTAGTTATCAGATATTATTCATCCCTTGGTTATCGGGATCTAGTCCTTGGTTATCGGACTCCATCGAGACCCTTGGTTTTCGGGTTTTGCCCTTGGTTATTGGGCGTGATGGAGACTCTTGGCTATCGGGTTTGGCCCTTGGTTATCAGGCGTAATCATTGTTAAGAGCGCAACCCCCCAGCGAAGGAAGATGTTCAAGCGTGTTACTTTTCTGTGCATGAAGAGATAACGAACCAGAACATGCCTCATAATTATAATAGATGTTCATCAATCAAAATCTCATAAAAATATTCATTCCAAATTATCCGTATCATGCAAAAGAGGGAAAAGACAGTAAATTGTGACAATAGCTTAACACCTTTTATTAATCACTCCTTGTAGGGTATCCAAGCGTGCATCTCTATGCTCACAATCATGAAGAGATTCACTCTGGACAAAGGACTTTAGGTGTCCTTGTCGAATCGGCTTCTTAATTTCAAACTTAAGCATGTGACAACGCTCAATGTCATGTCTACATGCCTTTGTGAAACCTGCAATATTGATCTACATTATTACCCAAAGACTTATCTTTTTTTCAGCGGAGGGGGCTTCGCTAGACGAAGTCGCTCCATCTCTTGGAGGATAACCGCCTTAGGTGCATTGAGGGGTGTTAGCTTCTCAAATTGGAAGAGCGGTCACTTCTCATTGGACCGATTGTCATGAGGTTCCTTTCGTTTTTCACCCACGTGCTCCTTCTTCTTCCTTGTCGAGATGGACTCCTCGACGGTAATGAACTTTCGTGCACGAGCAAAGATGTCGGCGAAGCTACTTGGTGGTGTGATGACCAAGCTCTTTGCGAGGTCCTCGTTCCTCAAGCCCCTTTGGAAGGCAGTCATTGCCTCGCATTGCGTTAATCCTTCCACCATAGTCAAAACCTTAAAAAATCGATCATACCAGTCGCAAAGGGATTCCTTCTCCCTTTGCTCCGTAGAAAACAACTCAACAATACTCATCTTTGCCTATCACATGCTCGCGAACTTTTGCTGGAACAATTCTTTCATTGCTTGAAACTTGTTATAAAGCCAAGTTGCAAAGAGTGGAACCAATTTTTTGTGGCTCCAGTAAGAGTTCCTGGGAACATAAGGCATTGCACTTGCTCCGACACTCTTCCTAAGAGCGAAGCTACGTGGCTGTGAACATGGTTCATCAGTCTATCTTCCCATCATACAAAGCAATATGAGGGGAGTAAACTTATGGGCCACTTTAGCGTGAAGAATCTCCTTGAAAATGGGCGACTTAGAATCCTCTTCAATAAGGGGTAAGCCCTTGCTGTTGCTGCTCTATAGCCAGCAATACCCTAATTACATGTTCTGCCGCTAGACCCTGGATATCCTTTGGAGAAAGAACCGCACCTGGTCCAGGAGGAATTGTTATCAGCGAAGGTATGTCACCGGCAGCTTCTCAAAGTCCCCTTTGGAGGGAGATTTAGGCCGATGCTGGGAGGAGACAGCATCGTCTTCGACTCGATTCGTCACCGCACGATCTTCCAAGTTAACCTGGGGGGTATCAGAGATCACGATGATTGCCTCCACCATTGATCAAACATCTGGTGCTAGCTAATCCAGTCGAATCACGTTCAAGTTGTGCTGTGGCGGCGACGGATTTGGACAAGTCGACTGCACCTGGTTGTTTGTTGCAACCTATTGTGAAGGGTCAAGAGTCCCCTGAGATTTGTCGTTCCCAGCTTGGGAGTTTGCTGCATTTTTTGGTCAAATCCATAATTTCTTCTCAGTGGTGAAAAATAGCCGATGGAGATGATTTTTTGTGTCGTTTCCCACGGACGTCGGCAATGTTGGGGTTGTGACAAATCGGGTCTTGATCATGTGCAAGGCACGAGCTTCGAGCTTCCATTAATACCACACGAACAACCTGCAAAAGGGGAGATCGAGAGGGAATCTCGATTTCTCTCTCTGATGCTTAAATGAGAGCGTGTGCGAGAAAGAATAGAGAATTGAATTTAGGGTTTAGGGATACCTAGAGAAGTATTTATAGAGATGTATAGGATATCCGTATCTGGATATTGTAATCTGCATCAAATATTTGATTGCATACAACATGTAGATATATTTGTCAAATATAAGAGTAGAGATATCTCATAAAGATATTGATAGAACATTCTAGAAATATAGATAGATAAATATCCTTAATAGGATTTAATTACCAATATGGGCGTATCAAGATGGACCCATAGTGGTAAAATAAACCGGACGGATCGGGTCGATTTTCCGATCCTTAACACTGTCGAACTGAAGCAGAGCGGGTGCTATACGCATCAATTGCCTTTTTCATGCAGAACTGAACTCGAAAATCACCGCAATCAAAGGAAATAACGCAAATAAATTCCAGTTCATCTTTCGATGCGTCGACAAGCATTCTACTATCAATAAGTGGCAAGAATCTTTATTTGAATTACGCTTATATGGTTCTGTTGTCTAGAAATATTTTCAAGGAAAGTTCTCTAAGAATTGTACATTATAAATTTGGTTTCAAGAATCTTCACCATGAGAATCTTCACCATGACCCCCATGGGCAGATCCAAACGATGAATTCGGCTCTTCTTCATAATTGCATATCATATGGATATTACTTAAACCTGAAAGCCTAACTCAAGCAACGAAGGGGCAAGGACTAAATAGCTCATCCGGGCTGGTGGTGGCCGCAGTTGGAGCCTTCATCTCCCCCCTTCTGATCAATAAATTAATCATTTTTTTATACTAAACAAACAAGTTAAATTTAGTTAAGTGTTGAAATTGGTGTTATTAAGTCCTACCTGGACATTACTGATTCAATTATGAGAATCCGCGTCGCATAGGTAGATCATAAGATGAAACCAATTATCTTCATAAATATCATACCTGGATATATTACCAGAATTGGAGATAGAACCCGACTCAAGCATGGGAGGCACTAGAACTTAGCCTGTCCAGAGGAAGTCCAAAGTCGGATTAGGACATGGTCAGATCGTGCCCACTTAAGAAGGCTGCAGGGACAATTCAAAGGGCAAGCCTGACCGCTAAATAGCATCATGGGTTTAATTAAGCTAGCGTTTTTGAAAGGAAGCATTCATGTATAGTGGGTTAAGTTCTTGGTTTCGGAGAGGACACATCGATCAGCACCAGGTAGGATATGAATACATGGGTCGACATTCAACAACAGGTAATTCTAATTGAATCCTCTCATTTTTTTCCTTCCAAACTTTCTTTCTCTTCTCCAACTCTCTCTCAATTGTGTTTCTGGCTCTCTACCATTGCCATCGCTCATTTGACAAGCTGGAGGGCCAAGTCTGACCCTTTAACACAACCCCCAATCTTGGCTTCTCCGCTTGGTTTCAAGGGTGCTGAGGTCTTACCTAATCGCCATTGGAGCAGCCTGGAGCTCTGGAAGCATGGAGGCATTCAATAGAATACACATCCAATGTATGTGAACAAGTGCCTGCAGACCATCCCCGGGCCATCTATCAAATGATCTATCTCAACATTGCTAAAAATGGAGAATTATTCATTCTCTTCGTGAAAAATATGATGTTAGAAGAGAAAAGTATCAGGTGAGATAAACCACTTATAAAAGCAAATCAAATACCTTTACATGAAATTAGAAAAATTAAGGGTAAGTTGTGTGACTTGCCAGATGAAAAGGTCAATTTGGCGACAACCAAAATGGAATAGAGAGAATCATATCAGTAATGATTCTAAGTAAATGCAGTCGGGTGGAGGTGTTTGTTGATGGTCATCTAACCCATATGGAACCCCAGCCATATCGCATACGAATCGATCGATCATAAGCTAAGATGAGCTCGAATGATCCCAAAAGCATGCCCCATGGAGAAAGAGCGCCGGCGACTAAATGACCATCAACAAACATCTCCATGGCTGCAACACTACAAGTAGATAAAACAGTAATATAGGTGAACAACCAACTCATAGAATGCTTGTCCATAGCTTCCCAGTCGAGAAAAGCACATACATACATATATATATATATATATGTATGTATGTAAATATATATATATATAAGGTTGAGGAATCCTCAATTCGCTTTCTCAAAGTGAATATTCCTTGGAATAAACCCTTGCGTTTACTGGTTGTTATACGGATGAAGGTTAGGTGCCGCTATAAATCTAGCAGGACTACCAAATAGCCACATAAAAATAGTAAGTTTTGTATTATATATCTCATGAATAGGCGACACTATGTAATTAATTAATTTACTTGACTATAGTGCTATATTCAACCCAAAATGGATAAACGAGAAAAATAACTGCCCTAGTAGTATGTACTAATTAATATTGATCTGCCATGTCGAGTCATATTAATTTATGATACAAGGTAGTATTGAATTGTTGCAGAAAAGTGATCGATCAAGATTCTTGATTTCAGGATGGCTTAATACGATTGTAATGCTCTTACTATCTATGACTTTTTTAAGTCTATTTTCCTTTGTAATTTCTTCAGCGGGCCAGCCGAGTTTCCTATTCTTGTAATTCATGTGTAGTGCTTGGGTATTTCCTATGTATCCGTTTTTGCAGTGGACCGATATATTCATTTGGATGTCAATGAAGGATTCTTGTTACCTTTCAACAAAAAGAAAAGGGGAGAGAAGTTTGGGAAGGGATGGTTTTTACCGAATAGAAGCTTGGGTGTGTTTGATATCGAATTAAGTGTAAAAATTTGTTTGATGATCAAAATAAAGTGTCGAAAATTATTTTTTAAGTAATTAATTTGATTCCAGAGAGTTTGATAACATAGATTTCATTCAGTTAACGTAGTAAATTAAGTCAATAATTAAGTAATGGGAGACCTAACTTATTTTTTGTAAACTGATTCGCTTAATTAAGAACTTTGAGCTTTTTGTACCGGTGCCTTTTTTCATAATTACGAACAAGTCCCATTTTCCTCTCAGCAAGGGAGAGAGAGCGCAGGAAGCGACTGAGCTTAAGGGTAAGGAGAGTGCTCCCGAGGTGCCTTGACGGTGACCTCTGTGGCCAACGGCTACCTCACTTTGGGCGGTACCCGTGGCCAGGTATGAGCTATATGAGCCACCACTGCCCCCCTCCCTGTCTATTCATTCTTTGTTTCTCCTTTTCAAATTTAATTTTATAAAATAAAATAATATTGCATAATATGGTAGGCCAAAAGTGAAAGAAACGGAAAGTACGAGGCCATCAAGCAAGATACAAATAGAGTTTCTTATTTTTGTTACCAAACAATTATTACTTCATATTTTAAGTACTTAGGTGGCATTTGGTAACAAAATAAAATATAATTCTACTTAACTCTATGGGATGAAGAAAAAGTATGAGATATAATTTTTTATTAAATTGAAGAAAAAATAAAAAAGAAATGATTGTGTTGTTGAATTGAGGGAAAAGTAATGAATAATTGGAAAATTTTAGTTTTAAAAAAATTAATTGTAATTACAGTTAAGAAAAGTATGTGAGAGAATTTATTAATAAATTAAAGAAAAAGATACAAAACGTAATGATTGTGTTATTGAATTAAAGGGAAAATTAAATCAAAGTTAGTAGAGTATGATTTAACTCCATTGTCGAACAAATTACCTGCTTTTAAGTCTTATGTTTTAGTATTTATAGTTAAATAAATACAAACACATACTCTTTTTTATTTTGTGAATAAACAAACATGCATATACTTAGTTGTACGATGTTTGAAGGATTTATATCAAACTAGCTCAGAACGGATGCATTTTTTTTTTTTTGTGTTCCTTCCCAAGGTGTCGACTATTTAGAAATTTTGAGTATCTATTATTACAGAACAATAATAGCTGGATTAATTTTAAAAAAAAAATCAAACTTTACTCTCTTTGTTTTTTTCAGTAGTAAGCGAGGCTAGAACCTGAAAATACATTAAATCAAACAGCTGGGTGCAAACCATGATTTTTCTAGTCTTAGAAATATATAACCTGAACATTGATTTCATAATATCATTATGATTTTTGTTATATCCGCTCCTAATTATCCTCCATATCAACATTCAAGGGTTAATTTTTTTTTATAAATAAGTGTTGTTTATTAAATGTATATATATATTTAGTAAATAAGTTAACCTACAATATATGATGGTTTAATTTATTTGTAATATTATGTGCGAAAAATATCACCAAAATGGAAAATTAGCCTATTAATTATATATTAAAGCATTTTATAATTGCCCTATTTATATTAGTTTAGAGAGAAATGAATAATATCATCTCCACTTGACCGCATAATTTTATATTTTTCACGTGTGAAGGAGTGTATGTGAAGGAAAAAAGTGGGTCCAAATTGCATTTTTTTTTACTATATTTTGTAATTTACTAAAACATTGAACTTAAAGTGCAAAAGATGAAATTCTTGTTTTAAGATTTTTACCAAATTCAAGGGGGATCAGTTGACTCCACTTCCATCGATGTGGATCCGCCACTAAAATCAAACTAAAAATTACGGAGTGCAAAAACGGGATATGGCAGTCCCAACACAATCGCCCGCAAGTAAGGGCTTGATACCAGCAGGAGAAGGATGGTAAATCTCTAGGCCAACAGGTAGAGACAAAGCCTCCTCGTCATCCTATCTGCGCAAAAATTACCCTCACATACGTGTGCACCACCTTAACAACCCACTCCCTTTGCAACAGAGATCTGACGCTCCTGATGGAGGAAGCAAACTTGCTGTGTCCCCGAGTCATCGCCCATCACTAAATGACAAATAATTTCCGAGTCCAGCTCCAGAATTATCTTTCGGAACCCAATCTAGGGGTATAAATGAGATGAGACTATTAACGAACGGTTAGAACTTGGCTCGATAAAAGCTCGTATTCGGTTCGCTCTTGTTAAGCTCAAGCTCAGCTCGGACTCGAGCTCGCCAATTAAACAAGCTGAGCCGAACATAATAGCATTCGGCTCGGTAAGCTCGCGAGCCTAAATAAGTTATTATTATTATTATTATTTAGGAAAATAACAAAAGGAAACCCTAACTGCAAAATTAATATTGATAGTGACACGAATCTTTCACTACACTTTCCGCTAAATCCACTATCAAGTTGTAAGCAATATTTTTGGATTATATTTTGTATAGCATTTGTTGTTTTAAAATTTTAGTTTATAGTCTTTTTCTTATCCGAGCCCATATGAGCCAAACTCAAGTCTAAGCTCGACTCGAGCTCGTTCTCAAGCTCGAGTCCGAGCCGAGCTTGACCCTGACTTTTCTACTGAACTTGGCCCATTGACCGAGCCATATACGAGCCAAGCCCAAGCCTTTGATTTGTCAAACAAGCCGAGCTCAAGTTCGGGCTTTCAGGCTCGATCAAGCTCAAGCTCAAGCTTGAGCCAATGAAAAGTTTGACAAGCTCAAGCTTGAACCTTGTCTATTCAAGCTCGGCTCGGCTCGTTCACGCCCCTAATCCAAACTCCCATACCTGTTCCAACCCAGACAGGACGCCCCAAAGCTCGGCTATGAAGGCTAATGCCCATCCAATATTCTGAGAGAATCCGTATAACCAGTGCCCTTCCTCGTCCCTAGCGACACCGCTAGCGCCTTCAGCCCCGAATTACCCCGAGACGCCCCGTCAGTGTTGATCTTAACTTTACTTTCTTTCTTGAATATGTAGCACAACACAAAACTTATTAGAAATTAATGTACTTTCAAAATAGTTTCATTTATAGCCATTTGAAACAACCTTTCCATTAGAAAAATATTATTTTTTTCAATTTTAGAAAGATTAAAAAAATTAAAATACAAAGTTGAAAAGAAAAAAAAAATAAAGTGATCAGAGAGGAATCTATGGGCAACAGTGAGGGGCTAATGCAACTGTCAACCTCCATCAAAATTTAATAATATTGGAAAATTCACGAAACTACACGGACTTAAATTTATCCGCAATCTAAAAACTTTAACTCTATAGATTATTGGATCTTGTCACATATAAGTCCATTCCTTTCTATCTTGGGGCTAGTGTGGAACAATTACATTTGTCCCTCACGTCCATTGCTTGGCCTCACGTGGCAATGTGTAATCTTACACGTATCACGTGCCCTTAACTGCCTAACCTAACCACGGGGTCCCATACTATAATCCAACTGAACTACAGGCCACCCCCTTTTGGGTTACAGACGCCTGCCCTCACAAAAGAGGTCCTGGCCTAGGCCACCATTGACTTACCTCGAGGTCCCATCCTGACTATGGATGCCTACTCGAGACGCATTACTTGCGGCACTGGAGCCTAGGTTCGTGTCAAGCGTGATGCGGGCCCCACACAGTGCGCGTGTCACCTCAAGATCATCTCCCTTTTAATTCTGATACCACTTGCTAGAAAATCCACAAACCTAATCGGATTTGTACCCATTTGGAATCTAAAAAGTTAAACTTATAGGATAGTGGGCATTGCCCCTTATAAGCGAATTCCTTTTTTATCTTGGGGCAGTATGGGAGAATTACACTTGTCCCTCACCTCCATCAAATAGAGATTGAGGAGAAAATATCGGCGGTTTCGAGCTAATGCCGCCACTACCCAAGGTTGTGGCGCACTCGACGCTGTAGCCAGACCTCTGCTCTCTTCATCCCCCTCCCTTTGTACTTTTTTTATTTTAATGTTTCTATAATATCATTTTATTTTATTTTTTAAAATTTCAATGAAAAACTAATAAAAAACGGATGAAAAATGGAAAACTTAACGGAAAAATGAAAAGCTTATCGGAAATAACGGAATTGACTATAAACAAATCAATTCTAAAACTACGGTGGTGTTTGGTTTCATAGTAGGATTTTAGAATTGTGATTTTGATTTTGATTTTGAGTGGTATAAATGGGGCCCACCCTTTGACTTTGTAAGAGTTATGTTGTTTTGTTGTGGGAAAAAGTAATATAAATGGGACCCACTCTTTGACTTTGTATGAGTTATTTTGTTTTGTAGTGGGTAGAATTAAGTTAGAATTGTGATTCTAAAATACAACTCTGAAACCAAACAGAGCCACATGTTTTAATTTCTAACCTTTTTTTTTGTTATATTTATGAAAGAGAGTAGAGTTGTGACTAACTCACAACAATTATGCAAAACTAATAAATCTATGTCCAAGTAGGAGTATGTCGTGTTAGAATCACGATATCGCTAAATGTATCCTGTCAATAGGCTGACCAATAGTCTCTCCTCGTAGGGAGAGACTCGTCGAGCCCCCTTGCGTGTGGGAGGGGTTCGCCGAGTCTCTCCCTTCGAGGAGAGGCTCACCGTGCCCCTAACATGAGGGCGTGCTCGTAGAGCTCCATCCTTGGGGGAGGGGCTCTCCTCCATCCTACGGGAGGGTCTCGGCAAGTCCACTGGCACAGCGGAGGGCCCTGCCAAGCCTCTCCCTCAAGTGAGGGGCCTGACAAGCCTCCTCTTTGGGGAAGGGGCTAGCTGCAGAGTGCAGCCCCTTGCCCTACAGGAGTGGCTTGCCGAGTCCCTTGGCCTGGAGGAGGGCTTGCCGAGACCCTGATATCTCAATCAGGGGATGGCTTGGTAGATCCCACGACGTTAGCCTCAGGTGCTGGGTTCATTTCATTGGTCCGGAGGCCCTCTTGATCGCTCTCAAGAGACGGAGAGGTGAATCCAGTCCGATCCATATAGAACTACCTTATCAATCATGAAGTTTATTAATCGTAAATCCAAGATCTTGACCAAGTAATTTCTCAAAGTAAGACAAACTTGATGTAGAAGACAACTCAACTTTTTAACAGTAATCCATTATTACAATACAAATCTTTATCTTACAGTAATTTTTTTTTTGGTAAGTCTTATAGTAATTAATTCACACTGATGGTTTTGTCCCCACCTCTGCTTCAACTCATGTTTTTCAATTCTTGGTCAATTCTTGATCGTTGGAGGCAAAATATTATGATTATGATAGCCAACTAAGAGTGATCCGATTGAAATTGCAGAAGAAAGGGAAAGGGAAGTCCTCCTTTCCCCGTTGATTGACTGCATTAGAGGAATATCCATTGTCCACTAAGCCAGCTCGCCATTTTAAGATTTCCTTCGACCTTCGTATACTGGGGTCCGACGCATATAATGAGAGTAGCAGCCAATCAATATATAGAGTTGGGCATAGAAAATAAATTTTCAGACCGCGTTGATAGAAAATTAAGCGAGCGACCGGTTAAAATCAAGAAATGGATTAAGAGAGAAAGAAAAGGGTTGAGAATTTTCGTTAACTTGCTCATTTAAAACAAAATCCGTGGGCAACATGAACCTCACAAGTTCGTTCAAAGTAGTGCACCGGAGATCAATTGTCGTCACATAATTGTAGATTTTTTTTATTTTTTATTTTTCCTTGGAAGTAAATGTTAATTAAGGTCCCGCGAGTGAATTGACAAAAGAGCCCGTAAGAGATTGGGCTATATTGACTCGTTCAACCTCATGTGGGAGTCCAATAAAGGCCCAACGCGATTTGAATTAGAGGAGAGAACTTATTGTAAAATAAGTAAAAAAAAAAATGAGAGTGAATGAATGTCGGCTTTCAATTGGGTGTTTCACCTCTTTCCCAAGTGGATTCATCCTCAAAAATAGGAGAACGTAGGCAACTTATATATTTTTGTATTTTACTTAATCTCGGTTTTGATTTTTATGAAAATTTTATTATATTTAAGGGAATTATAATTTATTTTTATGGATATTTGATGGTTGTAACTAATTAAGTAAAAGTATGGAATTTTTTTTTAATAAAAAGAATGGGATCGAATCTAAAATCTTATTTTAATTAAGAAGATATTAATCATCTAAACCAAACCAACCCACGATTTTATCAAATTACACTCACTAATTTCACCTATTGATCAAATAGAAAATGTTTATGCTCTTTCCTCTCTCCCAGTCCGCATATTTGTTTCTCCACTTTACTCTCTCTCTCCCCATTTCACTCCCTTTGTCTCCCCCATTTCTTCCTCCGCTCAGCCTCGATTTTGTATTTTCATTTTTATTGTTCATTTCCACTCGCTAACTTTTCAAATATTTATTTGAGTGAACGGAATTTTCTAGTATTTTGCCGCTAAAGGTTCAGCCACACATGCCCATGCGAAATGCTTTCATACTAAAAAAAACGATGTTTCGTATTTGCACTAAAACAAGCTGATGAGACAATCGATTGTATGTACAATGCAGTCAACTGTATACAATGCAATGGACTATACGTACAATGCCACCAAATATATGTACAATGCAGTCGATTGTATGTACAATTTTTCGTACTTGTAAGAAATATTTTTGTATTCGAAAAATAATATTTCATACCTGTATACAATAAAATGACGAGACAATCGACTAATGTATAATACAATTCACTATATTATTTTTCAAGGGCGAAAACATTTCGTATAGTAATGACTAAATCTTTAGTCGCGGGAGGCTAGAAAATCCCAGAATGAACCCATTCATTAATGATTGAGCACTATAACTGAAATTGACTGGTGAGTTTATCCATGTATTGGCTATATTCATGCATTATTCATTAATATTCGCCCAAGTGCGGATAAAGAATCTAGTTCTAGTGTCGCTCCGCACCTAAAGAGTTGACTGACCATAAGGATTGCCTCGATATAAATATAAATATAAATATATTTATTTATTTATTTATTTATTTATTTATTATTATTATTATTATTATTTTCCTAAGAGCAATGCATGCAAAGTGCCTTCTCCGCGCTCCTTTCACCTACCATATGTTTAATTATTTTCTTCAGAGTATGAATTTTGTTCTTTAATCAAAACTAGATTCGGATTATACAGACTCACACACCTGTCCGCATACCTAGTGCCTCTAATTTATTATTTTTCCATATTTATTTTTTCTTTTCTGTAAAAAAAAAAAGGAGGTAGCATGATGTTGAACAAAATAATGTGATTTCATTCCGGATTCGCTTTGAAAAATTTTAGAAACCGGACTCCTTGATCAGCATTGAGTAGGTTGCTTATGTTTTCGCAAAAAACTTTGACGATTATTTCTTTTCTCAAGATTTTGGGATCAGCATTTGGTATCTTAACATCGTTCCAATTTTTTTTTTGTGCACCATGGTATTCGAAGGCTCAATAGGTTCCCAACTAATACAGTCGAACTGGATTGACTCATTAAGAGATAAAATTCTCACAACATGAATTTTCTCCATTCATAAGACTTGAACTCGAGACCTTATTTAAGGGGAATAAGTACCGAACTGCTTGAATCAATCCGGCATTGGTGTTCCAAATATTTTTTTTAATTAAAAAATTGGTTACTATCGTGGCAAAACATGCCCTTTTGGCTAAATAGTTTTGGAACATGCCTTACTAATTAAGATTGCTAAGATTGGTGAGTTCATTTCCTTATTTTAATAGCAAATCAAATTTTATATTCAGACAACAAATGAATTAATTCCATAATTGAAGACTGATGAGGGAAATAAATACACCAAACTCCTATTTGTTCTCAACTCACAGCTTGCCCACGGTTGTTGCCGATCCCAAGCCTTTCTTCGTCTTCTCTTCCTCCTCCTCCTCCAATTGTCGCCGCGCCACAGAACTGGTTTGAAAATGGCGTCTTCGGTTTCATCTGTCCATTCGTGTTCACTCTACCGCCGCCATGCTTCTTCCACCTTTACGCACACTATGCAACAGCGCCGACTTCCATTTTATCAAGTCGCGTCTGTCAGAGTCCAACCAGCCGCCCTCTCATCCTCCTCTGTGCAAGGTCGGGTTTTTTGTCTTCGGAAGTCACGTCGAGCTCTCTTAGTTGCATCATTGTTCTTTTTAGCTTTGCACAGCGCTGAATTACCAGTCAAGCAACTCGACACATCACTCACTTTGGTCCCGTGTGTGCTCTTCCTCAATCTGTTCAGGATTTGGCTCTCCTGTGGCAATCGAGAAGAAGGAGAGCTCGGATTTGTTTGCTGTCCGGCATTTGACGGGTCACGTCACCAAAGCCGAAGGCCTTCGCTTTGCTGTGGTTTGTACTCGTAACATCATAATTTTATCATTTCCGAAGAAACAGCCCTAAAAAATATATCCCGATTTTAACAATAACGAACTTGCAAAATTGCGATATTCCGAATTTAACAGAATTAGTATTCACTGGTGGAAATTTTCATAGCATCATATATATTTATAAGTTTTTCTTATCTTTTTCTGATCGATATTCGGTTTGATTTTCGTTCATTTTACCTTAATGTTTGTCTTTCTCGTAAAGGTTGTGGCGCGATTCAACGAGATCGTGACGAGGCCTCTGCTTGAAGGGGCCCTGGACACTTTCAAGAAATATTCGGTCAAAGAAGAAGACGTCGATGTGAGTAGAACTGAATGAAGTACCTTTCTGTTCTTACATTAGACTGTTCTGCGTTCTTCATTTGCAACTTTCGTTTTGATTTTCAATTCGTTTGCTACGTTTCACCAAAAATATGTAATACTTTATTCATTTGAAAAATTATAGTCAATCACCTTTAAACTTAAATAAAAATAATAACTGGTAAGAAAATAGATATTTTTTCTCGGTTGGAATAAAATAACATAATTGATTTATAAAAACTTAAAGAAAATAGTATAAGAAAAGCTTTTACATCAAGCTTTGATTGCTAATTAGAATATTATAATTTTTTATATTTCATATTTTTAATTTATATAAAAATATTATATGGTATAAAATTTAAGGAAATATTATTTCGACTTTATAAAATTATCATAATTTTATCTATTTATATTGTTACAAGAACGTGAACCGCACTAAGCACAGAATGAAAAAAATGTCATTTTAAAAATTTATAATATTTTTATCTTACCAAAAAAGTGTATTATTGTATGAATTATTCTTTGTTTATTATCCATTATCATATTTTTAAAATATTAATAACTTATATCAATATTGAACCATGTATAGTGAATTTTATATATTTGGATAGGTCATAGGCGTGGAGAGAAGATTTTGTTTTTATTTTTTTAGGTGGAATGGAGGCCGGCCCAGAAAAATTAAATTACACAAGAGTGGGACATAGAGACCCGAAAATATCACGTGTTATGGGAGAGAGAAGAGAGGGAGAAGAGAGGAAAGAGAGAAAGGGAAAGAGGGAGAGAAAATAGGGAGTCAGTGGTTAAAGAATAAATAAAATGACTATATTAGACCAATATATATTAATTTAAATGGTTCGACGCTTCTTCCCCTTAAATCAAGTCTTGAGTCGAGTCTTGGTAATAGAGAAAATCCATACTGTGAGAGTTTTACCCCTTAGTGAGCTGATTAAGCTCGATTTGAATTAGTCGGATCCCGATAAGCTTTCAGATACCATGATACATAAAAAAAAGACTATACTGTCAGCTTTCACATAATCTAATTGTTTCTAATTAATGGAATTATTCTGTTATGAATAAATTTGGAAAGAAAATATTACTCCAAACATTTGTCTAATTTTCCACTTCTATTTTTACTCATATAATTTATATTACAGTATATAACCACCACTAGATTAAGAATATGATTGTAAGTTCGACAGTATAATTATTCACTCCCCCACCTTTCCCTCCCTCCCTGATCTCTTTCTCTCTCTTCCCTCTATCAAATCAACGCGTCTTCTTTCTAATTTATCAAAAATTTAATCAATTTATTATTATTTTAATTACGAAGAATCCCATAAATACGTAATTGAGATTAGGAAATAAATGGGTAAAAATAAACCATAACGATGAGATAACACCGAATGTTAGCAAATGAATGAATTTTGTGTAAATTTATTTTTAAATTGTATGAGTGGTATGTGAGGATCACCCTCTAACCTAATCTATGAAAAGAAAAGCCGGTGGAGTTGGTGTAATAACTAACTTCTGGATGCATTATTGATAGGTCAATAAATTTTTTTGAAAATTTTATTTTCTTTATTTGTCGTAAATATTATATGAGAATAATAAGTGATCATTGGCTCTTTCGCTTGATATTGTAAGAGACCTAAGGATATAATCACGGAAAAAGGGGAAAAAAACATATATATATATATAAGGAAATAACAGATCTTCCTCATGCCTGACCAATCAACATGAACATATGCATAATCTATCATATATCATATGGTTCATCCAAATAAGACAATCATATACATAAACCATTAAGAAAATTTGGCGTATATAAAAGAAATAAAATTTTAAATGGTCCTACCTCTGATGAAGTGTGAGGAAGACTTTGTTAGATTGCTACCACTAAGAATAGTTGTGACAATAATCCAAGTGATTAATACTTATTATCTCATTTATTGCAATCTGATTGATATTTTTCTCATATCACGTGGCGAGATCACTAAAAAAGAAATTTCTAATAGTTTTCCTCTAAAACTCTTCCTATCGAGAAAATTAAATTATTTTTCAAAGCCTTTTATCTACAGTTAAATATAGAAAAGAATACGATTCTAGATATGATGGAACCAATGAACCTAAACGTATGAAGTGACCTAATAAAAAGGCATAAGAAATGGAAAAACAAACTTTTATATGAAGTGAATTGATAAAAAAGGGTAGCGAGAAATAAGAAAATTTTTTTAAAAAAACACGTCGCACAATAATTTTTTTGGTAAAATTGCACAATAATATTAAAAAGAAGAATAAAATGGGAAGTATATGGGTTTTTCTTGGTTAGTGTAAGGTCTATTTTACTGCGTACTTAGTATAGTTAAAATTTTAGAGTAATATCTAAATAGTACGGCGAACCTATTCTTAATCTTCTAATAAAATTAATTAAAATAAGTGGTAAGAGCCAACAAATTGAAACCAAAAAATGTCCTTCAACTTGTAAGTTTTGAAAATTTTATGATGGGATTCTTCAAAATGCGGTATGACTAGTGTTTTACCCGTGATGTTGCACGGGATTTTTACATAAGTTTATTACTAATCAAAATTAGCAAAATTAATTGTACTTTTAATATCTATGCTTGATTATATATCTCAGAATTCAAATTATACCTTTTCTAACATCATTTTCCTTATATATTAGCAATGAAGAGACGTACATGATTTGTTACAAACATTTTTCATATATATCATGTTTATATATTGGTAATAATTTTAATATAATGAAATGTGTCATCTAAATTATGTAATATAAGTGCATTGTTGCTTATTTTTGAAAATTAAGTGAATGTTTTGCACATAGTTTTAATAAGATTGGTATTCTCTTGAGTTTTTTTATAATTTTTTGGACATATTTTCCAATTTCAACTTTTTAACCTCCCAATTTATAAGTAACTTGACTTCATATATAACTATATAAATATAATAATATAGAGAAAAGCTTTTTTCTTAATTATTACAAAATTTTTATTTTTATTTTGGATTTACCTTAGTAATATTATTTATAAACATATAAAAAACTCTTTTATCGTGCTTCACTTGATATAAATATAACATAGCTATATATATTTATATATTGATACGTATTTTACCTCATTAAATTAATTAGCATATTAAATATTTTCAACGTCAAGTGCTTGAGTATTTCTTTTTTAATTTAGTTAGCAACAGTATTTTGCTTCTCCAATAAATTACTTTGTCAAAATTATACTATTAAGGCCATAAATTGCATTTTTTGTGATTTATTGATTTATTTGTTTAAATAGAACCCATTATAAATATTCCATGCATTTTTCAGTTAAGTGCTCTGAATTTTTCAAATTTTAATCATATAAGTGACTATATTAATTTTTCAAAATTAATTATTTTATAAATAATATATTTTTGTTTTTTTTTTGTTTTTCATGATTTATGTAGTGTAGATACTTAAAATAAATAACTAAATATGCATATTATACACATTTTATTTTTTTATTTAATTTAATTAAATAATAAAATAAGGGCTAATTGGCACATCAAATGTGCCAATTCTACTTTACAATATGCATATATATATATATATATATATATATATATGATTCCTTCATCAACTAACTAATAGTTGAATGACACATTCCCATCCTATCCTATCAGAACAATTATAAGTAATTTATTTATAACTCTTATAAATTATTGCAAATCTTCTACATGCTCAATTAATTAAATCTCTTATGAAAATAATTGATTCATTTTAGTTAATATTATTAAAATTCACGAAATTTAATATATGAGATTTGAGTGAGAATAGCATAACAAATAGTGAAATATTATTTTTTTAAAATAAAAAACTATCCTCAAAACCTTTTTTTATAACTCATCGGAAATCTCAATTAAGAGAATATTATAGAGTACAATAAAGAGATCAAGATCTCAAGAAGTTATCCAATACGACAAAAGTTATAATTACTAATTGTTTATCGGATTGAGAAAATGATAATTTTGAAAACGTTACACCAATATTTTTCTTCTACTTCTCCAATATATTTGTAATATATAAAAAGATCAAAATTCCTAAAGATATTTGGATATAATTAGTAGATATTACATACTATAGAAAAAAGGAATTTTTTTAAAATAAAATTTTGAAATTTAATCAAAAAATTAAGTTTGAATTATGTAAATAAAAATATATTTGTCGTAAAAATCTCGCGCACCGCATGGGCGAAAAGCCTATTTTTTTTGTAAACTAATCCAATCTTAGATACAATTACGAAATCAATATGGACCCAATTAAATGAAAACTACCATCGGCCCTTGGGGAGGATGAATTTGTACGATTTAATTACTTACATGTGAAAAATTCTCTTCATCAGCGCTATACCTCGTCGGATAATGGAACGTGAATTCTTTTTTTTTTTTGGGATAAATGTGAATTCTTTTTATATCACCAACGGTGCGAAAATTCGATGAGCTAAGGAAGCAAACTCCTCTTTTGTTCCACATGCAATCAATTGATTTCTAATTCAAATTGATAATAGATCATATCACATTTATCTTTTGTTTAGTTCTGGGAAGTATCATCAATCCACATTCTTAAATAAACAAAAAATTTACGGCGTGACTTTTAAGACTTATTATTTTCGTAAGATGTAAATAAGCACATGTGCTTCTTTAAATATGAAGAACATTTTCTACGAATTTGAAAATTAAGGTTAGACAAACATTTGTCTTCCTGTTCAATATTACATTACAAGAAAGCTGATATTTCCTGAGGATTGGGAGCTCTAATAAAATCAGCGAAACCTTAATGTTGTGTTTGGTTGAGTTGAGTTGAGTTGAGTTTTTGTTTTAATTAGTTTGTAATTATTATGTTGTTGAATTATTAGAAAAGGTGCGAAAAAGTATTGAATAGTCAAAATAAAATAATAATTATGTTTGTAAATTGTGAAAAAAGTAACGAATACTTGAAAGAAAGTAATGATTATGTTGTTGAATTGTTGAAAAAATAATAAATAGTTAAGAGAATTTAGTATTAAAAATTGAACTGAATGATTAAAAAAATTGAAGAAAAAAAGAAAAGTAATAATTGTATTGTTGAATTAAAGATATGTGAAATTAAATGAAGTAGAGTTAAAAAATAATTGTAAAATCAAATGGGGTATAAGCATATCCATCACATTATGACTATAAGTCTTACAAAATATTGTTGCTGCGTTTGATTTGTTAGTGTGATTTTAAAATCATGATTTTGATTTTAACTCAACACACTACACAACAAAAATACACGTTTCCCAAGTCAAATTTATAATACTATCTCATTTTTCTTTTTCCACAATCAAAATCAAAATCAAAATCATGATTTTAAAATCAAACTAACAAATCAAACGCGCCATGTATATCTCGATACACTTGAAATATTAGTACCACAAGTTACGTTCACCAACTATGAAAGAAATAGATGTCTACATTATTTTTAAATTATGATTCATAGGATAATAATAATTCGTTATTTTCACCAACTAAATAGTCCGTAACTTATTATCTATTACCAACGAAGCTGATCCAAGTATAAAATCAACTAAAAGAAAAGCAATAATGTTAACAGAAAAACAATTCAAAGCTACTCAAAGTAATTCAAACCATCATAAAGGCGATCCTCAAATTATTAACCTGATCTAGTTTCTAAAACTTCAGCCGCTTAACTAGCACATAGGGAGGCAATTCCTTGCCATTCATTGTGGATTTGATTGTTCAAAGCAAATTCAATTCCTTACAAATGCAACAAAGCCAAATCTCAGAAAAACTAATCCAAATTTAACAATGTAGCCAAACCATGAAGATCTTCGTTTTCTTACAGTGTTATGAGGGCACAAAAAAAATCATATATATACTTATGTATTGGCATTCTGAACAATTTTTTGTGAATTTAGGATAAGGTAAGCTGAGGAAAATTGCTCCCATTACCCGAATGGTAATGGTGGCCTCATTTGTATACGTTGTAGATTATTGTTGGAAAATGTTTGTGTTTTGAGGTATAATGACTAGTGCACTGACAAAATTGATTGCTTTCATGTTCCTCAGGTCGTTTGGGTTCCTGGATGCTTTGAAATTTCCGTTGTGGCTCAACAACTTGGGAAATCTGGAAAATATAATGCCATCTTATGTATTGGGGCGGTGGTATGTTCTCCAATATCTGTCAATGATTGCTGCCCCACAAATGCTTTTATTTTCTAGCTAGCGTAGTTTTCGTGGATACACGCAATTGTCTTTTGATCTTTTTATCTCTAACTAATGAGCCCTCCTTGTTATCAATAGATAAGGGGCGACACTACCCACTATGATGTTGTTGCAGACTCAGCGTCTTCTGGAGTGCTTTCTGCTGGTCTAAATTCAGGTAGATGAAGGATCTATTTCTAAATTGCTCTCTTTTTAATTTATAGCGTAACGGAAACCTATATCGTAATTTATTTACATCAATCAATACTAAGGAAAATCCTTTCCCAATGAAAAATATATATCTGAATATTAGATGTGGTGTTTATTACACAACTATTTTCTCATGGTTAGCTAGATCTTTCATTAATTGAAATTAATCATATATTGTTGTCTTTGTAGATGTTCCTTGCATCTTTGGTGTCTTAACATGTGATAACATGGAGCAGGTACATATTTCGTCGGGTTTTGTATGTATGCTAAAAGATTTCTTCATGTTAAATCTGATTTATTCTTCCTTCTTCTTGCAGGCATTAGATCGAGCTGGTGGAAAAGCTGGAAACAAGGGATCTGAAACTGCTTTAACCGCTGTGAGTTTGTGCTAATTAACTACTATTGATAACCTTCACCTCCACTTCAATACTATTTACTTATTGTTTCTTTTTGCTGATAATAATATTACTGGGTGTTCAAGTTTAATATTTGTGATCCGCTAGGATACCATTTATTTTAAAATTAGCAAAATGGATCACTTCCATCTTTCCTCATGTTCTTTATCGTGTTCTTTTCTTCCAAATGTGAAAATGTTATTTGGTTTTAACTTCATCACACTTTATCAGCGTCTTATTAATGAATTTGCATGTTGTTGCCTTATTCTCTGGCATGGTTGAATTACGGCTTCCCATTATGTTTTTATGCGGCTTTCCTCTAGAGCTCCATGTAATCAATTATCATATCTACTGCAGATTGAAATGGCATCTTTGGTTGAGCATCATCTGCAGTGATATTGTAATATCTCGAGAAAGAGAGACTCTTAGAAGCGATTTGCACTTGTGGTAGGGTTTGGAACCCATATGTGGGAATTTAATTCCATAGGTGGTTTGCAGGACCCGCGATCAAGAAAGTTGATTTCAAAAAATAATTGTTTATGTTGTAATCATTTGTCGTGTGTTTTGTTCTGTGATCAAGAGGATGAGCATAATTAATAACTTTTTATGCCTCAAGTGATGGCTTCGATCATTTGCGACTTGTTGCTTCCATTAATTTAGGCAATAATAAGTAGGAGGGCGTTGTGTTATTTCTTTTTTTTTTTTTGTTACAAGGAGATTTTGAGTCTAATATAATAAAATATAAATTCAACTAGTTAACATGTAGTCCCACTATAAGTATCGAAACTGAAACCTCTTGATTACGAGACGAAAGCGTGCGATACTACGTTGCACCATTTTTGATGGTGTTGTACTATTTCATTTACTTGACTGGGTGAAAGTTGAGAAGAAAACTTATCAATGTTATTGTATTGTGGTGACTGCTTAAACATCTCCATTTCTCATACTTGCAAGGTTGTGGTCCATTTCTTAATTAACATATTTTAAAAATGAATGGGTAAAGTTATATGCGTTAGTTCCAGTATATTACTCAAATTAAAGACAAATCACATGCTTAAATTTAACGGTTCTTATTACAATAAGAGACTTTTGTATATTTCTTACAAATTCTAAATTGTTTTACCTTTGAATATCCGCTACTCTTTGTAGCTCTTTGATAATAACATCATAACAGCACTCACTTGTGCGTATATACGCGAATTTATTCGAATTCATTGCCCATGCCCCAGCGGGGTAATAACCGAACTCAAGATCAGCTATCGTAATAGAATGTTCCTCATCATTTAGAAAGGCTCAAACATTGAGAATATTAGGATGACAAATGATGACCTTTTTATTCACTAGAAGCTCGTTGAAAATGTACATGGTGATAGCTCAAGAGTTATTACCATATCATTATTTAAATATTTGAAATATAAAAGAAAATAGCATGCATCTGGAATCTCCAAATAATATGTAATTGTTAAACCATGATGACTACTTACAGGATAACTAGCTTGGTAATTTCATGAGGTGAGGCGCACCGAATATTTACTCGTCTACATCACCTTTTAGAGGAGTTGCAGCCTGAATCATCTCAATCTTAACTGTGGCCAAATTACTATATTAACTTTCAAGTAAGGTTGAAACTTGTACATAGAATTGAACAAGCAATCCTGTAGAAGACGACTTTTCCTTTTTCTTTTGGTTATCCACAAGACAATAGTGCCTATAAAGTTGTAATGAAGATTGGTCATTCCCTCCTATAATCTCTATGTTCATAAAGAGGGACGGTTAATGCCAACTAATTCCCACGATTCACGACAACTCATTGCAAGCTCATTGTGCAAGTAAAAGATATAGTAGTTTCCTTCTTCTAATTTTCCTTGGGGGTGCAAGCGAGCTTACTGTGATCACTCGAACAAGTATAATTCGGCTTTCTCGAGATTGATCGTAGCTTTCCATAAGCGAGTCGACCTCTTATAGCTCGCGAGCTTAATTGAGTTATTAAGAGAAAACTATCAAAATGATCATTGAAAGATTTTAAAACTAACAAATTACTAGTTGAAAGATTTTTTGAAACAAAATGATCACTGAAATATCATAATTCATAACATTTTGGTACCACCGTCAAAATTTCTTTAATGCCGTTATGGGAAAATGACATGTATGCTTATGTGGCATCTAGTAGACAAATGGCCCCGATTAACGTTGCACATCATCTCGTACGACGTCGTTTATGGCCTCCCGTTAAAAAAAAAAAGATGAGATCTGGACGAAACGATGCCGTCGTCATCCTTCCTATTCCCTTCCTCCCCCATCTGCAATCAAAATTAGGGCAAGCTATCCTCTACCCAACGTGGCCCCCCCGGAGTCGTCCTTCCTATCCCATGCTTCCATCGAATCTGATGTAGCCCCCAATTAAAAGAGTCGCTGGTGCAGTCGCCCCGAAGGTCGTGGACACACAGACTCGTCGAGCTTGAGTTCGACACCACTAGCAACTCTGTATCCAGTCTCCATCTCTGGTGGTCTCAAGGAGGTGGATTTTATAGTATGAGCTATTAGAGCTAATTAGTAAGTCTCGAAAGTCTCTTTAGACTATAGATTATCCAATTGAAGTCCGGTTGGAGTCCGATTTGCTAGCCCTAAATCCGATTTATGGTTTCCTACAGCCCTAGCTAAAGTTCATTTGCGGCCTCCATTGCAATCCAGACAAGTTCATCTGCAGTCTCTTCAGCCCTCTCGAGGTTAGTCGATTTTCACTTGATTTGGTGATGAATGGTAGGTTTAACTGGTTAGTATTACTCGAAGTTGCGTTCCCTGTTGCATTGTTGTGTTTTGCTTTTACTGTTGATCTGCTCAAAGTTGATAACTTGCCGTAATTTTGATAATTTTGATTGCAGTAACATTTCGATGGGTGAGGGAGGGGTTGATGAGAAGATGGAATGAGCATATGAGTTCCGTGTGTCCACGACCTTCCGCACAACGGCGCCAACGACTCTTCTGATGGGAAGCGATGTCGATTTCGTCTGGTCTGAGTCCACTTGCCCCAATTTTGATCGTTTTCCGCTTGCCCAAACTCGTCTATTCAGTGCTCTGTTTTGTATAGAGGATAGCTTGACCTAATTTTGACTGCAGATGGGGGAGGGAAAGGATGCTGGTGACAACGAGTTTGGGTCTATTTTTATTTTTATTTTTATTTTTATAACTGGTATGACAGAAACGACGTCGTAATGGATGAAGTGTAACGTTAATCGAGGCCGTTTGTCTACTAGATGCCACATAAGCGTTCATGTCATTTTTCCGTAACGACACTAACGGAATTTTGACGGTGGTACCAAAATATTATGGATTCTGGTCTTTCAATAATCATTTTGTTTCAAAAAATCTTTCAAGTAGTAATTTGTTAGTTATAAAATATTTCAATGACCATTTTGATAGTTTTCTCAGTTATTAATCTAGAGTTACATACTATTATTACATATAGTCGAAGCCCGTATTATCAATTTGTGGGTTAGGTTTTCACGTTTCTTCCTTCATGCACAATAATGCTAGCAAAATAAAACGGTTAATAAAAAAAAATTCAAACTTTTCACATTTGGATGATTTTAACACAAACTTTTTTCTTTTATAAAAAAAATCACAAACTATCGAATTGATAACAATGTTAGCATGACATCAATATCTCCTTTAATTTTAATCGAAATTGCTAACGTGTACTTGAGGATGCTAATGACTCACGGTGATTGGCCGATGTGAGCCCCAAATATTTTTCAAATAAAAGCTATTTCAAAATTTTTTAAAAAATTGTAAAGAAAAAAATGGAAGGGAGGAGGTGGGCGGCGGTGGACACCTCACTGTTGGCCGCCGGCGACCCCAACTGGGGGGTTGGTGGCCACCGGCGAGGCCCCTACCGCTGGCTTCCTCCCCCTTCCTCCTTTCAATCTTTTTTTTCCATTTTTGTTTTTTTATATTTTAGATTAATTTTTATTTGAAAAAGTAGATCCACTCTGTCAATGATCGTATGCCATGTGGCGTCCTTAAGTACACTTCAACAATTATGATTAAAATTAACAGAGATACTGTCATCTTGTTAAAATTGTTATCAAATAGATAATTTGTGATATTTTATACAAAAAAAATCGTGTTGAAAACATTAAAATGTGAAAATTTAGGGATTTAGGGATCAATACCAAAATAAAATGTACATAATATCCATTATTAAAAATTGAAATTTGAAACAAAAATATGAAAACCGAAATGATATCCTAACCTTCATTGCTTGCTGGCGATAGTCTCTTCTCCGTTGTCTGGTCCCTTACCTCTGCTTCTGCTTATGGACTTTGCCGCCAATGACCGTCGTCCCCACCGAGCAGCCGCTTGACGTCAGCGGCTCCGTTACTGCTCGAAGCCAGCGGCTGCTGACAAGCTCGTGAACATTGCCTTTCATCGGTGAGTTTGTTCGTCAGTTTGTCGAGCTCAATTCTAGCTCAAGTTCGAGCTTATTCACGAACTCCTTTGAGCTCCATAGAAATTCGAGCCTACAGAGCTTCATCTCCAGCCAAGCAGGGAAGAGAGACTGAGGAGCCCATCCTCCTCACCCCCCAGAAATTCACCTCTAGAACCTTTGGAAACTTCACCGAGAGGTAGTAACTTCTCAATGGTTTTGTCATTTCTGTGAAATTCTTAACTTTGGAGCTTAATTTCGCAATTCTTTTGTTCTCATCGCTAGCTTCCATTGAAATTAACAAGGGTAATTTGCTGTTCTACTGGGATTGAGCTGTTGTGCTACAAAACGCGAATAGTAAGAGTCGGTTTGATATCGACCTGAATCGATGTTTCAGGTTCAAGGCCTTAAAGCAGGGAGGTTTAAGTCAAAAGTCGCCTTTGGAATCCTTAGATGAAGTGTTGTCCAGTTGGGTCTAATTTAAAGATAGCCATTGCACTTGAAAAGTGTCAAGCTTGGCATTTTCATTGAGTTGGTAGACCGGTTCATTAGAATTTGATCCATCAAGAGGAATTCTTAGCCAAAATAGAGATTTCTCGGGACGAAAAAAAATACTAAAAGAAAAGTCGGTTTCTTTTCCTAAATTGAATTTCGCATTAAAAAAATGTGAATCAGGAAAACACAGGCTCTTACAGGGCCATTATTTTCCATGTTCTTGTTGATCAAGAAGTGTCATATAGGTCTTTTCTCATAGCACCTACTAATACATTTGAAAAAGAATTTTCATTTTGCTGTAAATTGTGTTTTTTCATGTCTGTCGTGATCTTTAAGACATGGCTTGTAGAGTTTTACTTAATGAATTAAAATTTGATGGCTGTATCATTCTTAAAAAGTCATTGATCCAATTTGCTTGGGGAGGAATAGGTTTGAAGATTTTTGAGATAGTGAGCGGTTCTTTTTTCTTTCTTTTGGTTCTTTTGAATCTCTTTCTTGTATTGAGGCAAACATGTTATGGTGTTTGTGAGACCCGTATTTATTTTTCCAAATATGCATACATACATATATACATACATGTGTTTATATATATACACACACAAACTCATAAGTTGCTGGAAGGAAAAAAAAAAAAAAAAGAGAGAGGATGTAACTTGTTACCATAGACTTGCCCACACTCTATCATCCTACCCATTGTTTTCTTACCCTCTTTTATCATCTTCCAGGGATTTCTTCTTCTTCCCTTTCGTTCTTTGTTCTGGGGGTTTCGGGGAAAAGAAACAGAGGACGAAAGAGAGAGAAGGAGGGGCGACGGAAGAACAAGAAGGAAGGAAGGATAGGTTCGGGAAGCCTTCTAGTTGGGCTTGAGTTCGGTTTGGGCGAAAAAAAAAAAACAGAGCTGAGGAACGGAGCTGAGGAAGAATCGAAGCAGTGCTGGAGGCTAGGCTTGGAATTCCGGTTAAGTAAGTCGATTTTTCATACTCTAGGCATTCTTTTTGCTGAATATAGAGGTTGATTAGTTCGTATTCTATTCATTTCAGCTTAGGTTAGTGACTTGGGCAACCTTACGCACTGAATTTACATGTAAATTGGGAATTATCTCTGTTCATCTTGGCTCAGCTCAATCTACTTTCGGTTTGTTTTCGAGCTTACTTGATGAAGTGGGCTGTCTGTTAGTCTCTCTAGATTAATGTTACTTGAAAAAGAATTTCCATTTTGCTGTAAATTGTGTGTTTTCATGTCTGTCGTGATCTTTAAGACATGGCTTGTAGAGTTTTACTTAATTAATTAAAATTTGATGGCTGTATCATTCTTAAAATGTCATTGATCCAATTTGCTCGGGGAGGAACAGGTTTGAAGATCTTTGAGATGGTGAGCGGTTCTTTTTGCTTTCTTTTGGTTCTTTTGAATCTCTTTCTTGTATTGAGGCAAACATGTTATGGTGTTACAGGTGGCCATATATCAGGAATCATTCTGCTGGCATAACAGAAGTTTGTTGCTGGATTTGGGTCATTAAAAATCAGTTTTAGCCTCGTCATGAGGACATTCGTTCTTCTCTCAGTTGACTCGTCAAAATTCTTCTTAGTAACCAGCAGCACTCAGTGAGCAATTGTCACAGATACTAGCTAATATGGAAGGTTTATTCTATACATTCCCTCAACACTGGTGTTTGAGACCCTCTCTCTTTGTCCCCACAAAATCATGCCACATTCTTCGGTTTCCTGAACTGAAAAATCGATCTTCCAATCAGCAAAGAAAATTGAGTCTTCTGGGGGGAGCTTGTCTCAGCTCATCTAGAAGTGATGCTATCACCACCTCGAAAGTCATGCGTAACGATGCTGAGGAGGAAGGTGATTCTGACTGGGAGCTGGAATTTCTCGGGGAGCTTGATCCGTTGGCTTTTCAAGCCCCGAAGAAGAGGAAGAAACAACAAAGGTCAAAGTTGCTTGAAGACACTGATGGTATGGACTGGTGCCTTAGGGCTAGAAAAGTTGCCCTCAAAGGTATTGAGGCTCGGGGCCTTTCTCAAACCATGGAAGACTTAGTTTCTGTCAAGAAGAAGAAGAAGAACAGAAAGAAAAAGACCAAGATTAAAGATAAATCCACTAAAATGAATGACACGGATGAGGACAATGACGATGATGATGAATGGAATTTAGATTATGGACCAGATCAGGAAGGTATTGAATCAGAGGATTTGGGGGATGAGGACGCTCAAATTGGTGACATTATTACTGGCGATGGTATGACTGATCTGAGGAAAAAGGTGAGTTTGATGGCCGGTGGGATGTTTGAAGAGAAAAGGGAGAGTATTAGACAAAAATTTGTTCAGAAGCTGTCCCAGTTCTCAGGACCCTCTGATCGTCGCAAAGAAATCAACTTGAACCGGTCAATTGTGGATGCACAGACCGCTGAAGAAGTCCTCGAGGTTGCCTCCGAGACGATTCTTGCTGTTGGAAAAGGTCTGAGCCCATCTCCTCTCTCCCCGTTAAACATTGCCACTGCTCTGCACCGAATCGCTAAAAATATGGAGAAGGTTTCCATGACAAGCTCAAGGAGATTGGCCTTTGCTCGTCAGAGAGAGATGTCAATGCTCGTTGGCCTTGCTATGTTGGCCTTACCCGAGTTCTCGGCTCAAGGAATATCAAACGTCTCATGGGCTCTGTCAAAAATCGGTGGCGAACTCCTTTACATGTCAGAAATGGACCGGGTCGCTGAGGTGGCCTTGACTAAGGTCAGGGAGTTCAATTCTCAGAACGTTGCCAATGTAGCTGGTGCATTTGCCTCGATGAGGCATTCTGCATCTGATCTCTTCTCGGAGTTGTCCAAGAGGGCATCTGACATAGTCCACACGTTCCAGGAACAGGAGCTTGCTCAGCTGCTTTGGGCATTGGCTTCTCTAAATGAGCCCGCTGACACTGTGCTGGAATCCCTTGATAGTATCTTCAAACACTCCAGCCAGTTTCGGTCTCACCTGAGCAAAGGGGAGGTCTCAGCCTCAGACAAAAATGGAGCACTGCTAGACACTTCTCCTGTTCTAAATTTTGACAGGGACCAGCTTGGTAACCTTGCGTGGTCCTATGCAGTGCTAGGACAGTTGGACCGGTCATTCTTTTCACACATTTGGAAAACCCTACAGTGCAGCTTCGAAGAGCAAAGGATCTCTGAACAGTTTCGGGAAGATATAATGTTTGTTTCTCAGGTTCATCTTGTGAACCAGTGCTTGAAGCTCGAGTACCCCCATCTTCTTCACCTATGCCTTGGGAGCGATCTCGAGGAGAAGGTTGCCTGTGCTGGGAAGACCAAAAGGTTTAATCAGAAAGTAACTTCATCCTTGCAAAAAGAAGTTGCTCGATTACTTGTAAGCACGGGGCTTGATTGGGTAAGAGAGTATGTTGTTGATGGGTACACATTGGACGCAGTTTTGGTTGATAAGAAGGTTGCTTTGGAGATCGATGGCCCTACCCATTTCTCACGGAATACTTGTGAGTCGCCCTTACTCATATTGAACTTGTAGCTTTTTCTGAGATTTCATTCGGGAAATTGTGGCAGTAGGTGAGAATACAAAAGGCCAGTCAGATCTTTCTTAAAGGAAAAGGTATTCAGATATATCTTTGCCGTGAATACATTAGCCGGAGATGTTCCTGAAAAAAAACCAAGCATGGAAAGCATGATATATTTGATTCTTCTTGTCTATTGGTTCACTGTCTACCTGTGCCCATGCAGGGGTTCCTCTGGGGCACACCATGCTGAAGCGCCGGTATATTACGGCAGCGGGTTGGAAGGTTGTGCCAGTATCACACCAAGAGGTTGGCTTATTGTTTACTTTGTAGAATGCTATAATTAACTTTCCTTTAGTTGACATCAACACTCGGTATCAAGTAAACTAAGAAGAAACTGATTATATGATAGAACAATAATCTGGCCATGTTGGTATATGCATCAGTGGTCGGTTTTGAAGTAGCTGAAGGAGCTTATGGAGCAACGATATTTGCTCTACTGGTGAGCGTCATCGCTTGATCTGATTTGTTTCTTTTCTTCTTGACAGTGGGAGGAGATTCAAGGTGAGTTCGAACAGCAAGAATACCTGAGAGGAATTCTCCATGATCATCTGCAATAGGGGCTTTTCCCCTGCACGACATGAACAGCGGAGGCGGTTCTCTTACAGTTGCCTCAGCAAGTTCATTGTATAATGGTGATGTTAGGGAACAATATACATATGTTGTTACTACTTGTTAGGGAAATATAAAGGGGGATTAAGATCAACAATTTCACACAAAAGTCTCAGGATTGTTCCTGAAAACAGAGTGGAGCTCGTGCCATGGTTAGTTGCTACCAGCATTTGACGAATTAAAACAGCAAGAAGGTTCACCTACGTCGGGTTCTCTGACATTGACGCTAGCGCCTTTTTCGAGTGCTGCAGAAGAAGAGGAGATAAATCTTTATCTTTACTGTAAACTAAAACTCTTGTTCAAGTGCGACGCATTTCAAGCTACAAATTTTTACCTCTTTTTATTTTTTTAATTAATTAAACCACAAATATAAAAAAGGAAAGTGGCAGGAGATGCCCAGCCTCTCTCCATGGACCATGGGAAGGGGAGAGCCCCTACTACACATTGTGTCCCTCCTCTCCTTTTCATTTTTAACCATCTCTTTTCTGATTTTTAAAATTTACCCATAGACTTCGACTATCTTTTGTTTTTGTCCTTTCTTTTGATTTTTTCTTATATCCTCCAAAAAAGATCAAAATTAATATGCCTTAATTATCTATATAATTAATTAATATGTCATACTGTACAAAAGTCATCCAAAGTATCATTTTGATTCTTACATGCATTTTTTTCTCAAAATGATGCTACCTCTAATTTATGCTTTTATAAATTTTATGGAGAAATAATAATAAAATAAGTGCTAGTTGAGTGCTAAAATATTTCTCCTTTATGATACAAATAAAATATCTTTCATTTTTAACTACAACAAGACCCAACAAAGAAAATTAATTTCGACATTAGTTCATATATATAATTTTGCATATTTTGTGATCATTCTCATTTTTCCTTTACTTAATTTTATTTGTAAATTTCAACTGTTTTTAGAAAGATTAAAGTCCTTATATATTTATATTTCTTAAGTATTTAGAGCATAAATACTAAAACTCTACAAAAATTATAATATCAATAAATAAGAACATAATAAATATGACAAATATGAACACAAATATATTATTTCATAACAGATGATGTATGGTTATTTTCCCCATTATTGTAATTATGTAGAACTCTTATGGAAAAAGGAACAAGTAAATTCAATTGAATTAAGATGATAATTGAGATGATAAATGTATTACTTTAATTAAAATTTAATAAATAAGGTAGTGCTTAATTTCATTGGTGTCAATAATAAGTTTAATAAAATTACCATTAAATAATGTTCAAAACTTTAGTATATTGAAAAGTTATAAACTTCGATGATATTATGTAAAAAATTATATTAAATATAATAGCTTAAGATTTTTCTTAAAAAATGCCATGAAATTTTTAATTGTAATTATTTTCTTATTGCAATACTTTGATTTTTTATTGTTCTTCAAAAAGAAAAAAAAAAGGGAAGGAAAATTCAACACGCAACAAAGTGCGGGTCTCTCATCCTAGTTAGTTTAAAATTTGTTGCTTGCCAATCCTTAGTCTAGCGGTAAGGAGCGTAAGTATCCACCATGTTCCAAGTTCGAATCCCCTTGGGGTAGCCAACACCTCTAAGTTTATCTCGTACTTTGCATTTGCAGGCCTGTGTACGGGATTGTGAGGATTAGCCGGGTGAAACCTAAACCTCTCACGATATCAAAAAAAAAAAGGAAGTAATTAAATTTTTATTTTTATTTTTTTAAAAAAAGCACAACTACCATAGAGAAGGCCGAGAAGACAAGATATTGAGATAGTAAGGGTTGATAAAATGTTCCTCCTCTAATTTGTCTCTCTGGCATGAATTTGAAAAAGTATCAACGCTTTATATAATCTAAATTTGATATTTTTTTATATCACGTGACGAAATAAGATAATTGGAAAAACTTTCATCTCTTTACATTTGAGAGAAGGTGGGCCAATCTAGGCGAAATTAGGGTTCATTTCAGGCGAATTAGGGTCAAATTAGGCAAAATTGGGGTTAGTTAAATAAGAATTTTTCTAAAACTAATTTCAAGTATTTAGCTTTGCAATTGCTCCTAGCCTTGGGCAGTTCATTATTCGGGTCATATCCGAAAACCAAAAGGAACAAAAAGCATCAGTCGGTTCGGCTCGGTTAAATACTTCGGTTCGGTTTCGGTTTTGGGCCCAAACCTTATAGGCCCATCCAACAAAGCCCAAATACCCCCCCTCTCTCTCTCTCTCTCTCTCAAGGTCTTACCTGCCCCCCAACAGTCACTGTTCTTACGACTGCAGCTCTGCTCGAACGCATTGCGCCACTCGCCATCGTTGACCTCCGCAGCTTCGTTGTCGCCGTAGCAGACTCGCGCCGCTCCCCGTCTGTCACTCTCTCCGAGTCTGAACTCGCTCTCAGGTGCCTTAGCCTTCCTTCCTCCTTCCTCGTACTTAACAGATGCTGGAGGTTTTTAAGTGACGGAGTAGGAGGATGAGTGGGTAAGGGTTTGTGATCCTTGTGGGGGGTGCAGGAAGAGTGGTTTAGGTGAGGTTTGAATCTGAGCGAGTCAATGTGATCAGTGGAAGCTCCTCATTGGGTGGCGAATTCAGTCTGCTTTGATTGGAAATTTGCTATTCTGGCTTAAACTGATTCAGAGATTATGGATTTGTGTCCATCTTGTTTGAATTTTTGGTCTTGTGTTCTGCCTAGGTTTCTTAATTGTCGGGGGACCTCAAAACTTCAGTTCGAATATGGCATCTTCCATTTCGTTTATTGGTTCGTCTTTAGTTCACGGACGCTATGCTTCTACCTCTACTGCACACTCAATACCGCTGCAGCAGCTTCACTTTCATCACCATCTTCCAGTTAGTTCTCTTAGACCCCAACAAGCAGCACCTCTCTCCTTCTCCTCCTCTGTGCAAGGTGTGATTTCTTGTTATTGGAACTGATATTTTAGTTCCGACTTACTTCATTCTTCTTTTTGACTCTGTGGGACAGTGAATTACCACTGGCTAAGCAAGTCGATGGCGTTACTCACTTTGTTGTTATGGGTGTGGTTCTGCAATTTTTCAGGACTTAGTTCTCATGCTGTGATTGAGAAGAAGGGATGCCCGCCCTTGCTCGCTGTTCGGCATTTGACAGGTTCCCTCACCCGAAGTGAAGGCCTTCGCTTTGCTGTGGTTTGTAGCAATATAATTTTATAATTTCCCTAGAATTTACTTCTAATGGATCTGAAAAATTTTGTTAGTCTGGAATGAATTGGTGATTGTATGGAGATCGATGTAAGTACGGAATATGTTATAAACTACTCAAACTTTTTTTTGATTGCCACTTAGTAATTGTACATATCTACATTCCTTCAGTGACTTAACTAACTGCGCAGTGTAGTAATCTTCTCTTAGTCTTACCTGTTATTTTGCTTCGTGAAGGTTGTGGCTCGATTCAACGAGATCGTGACTAAGCTGCTGCTTGAAGGGGCCCTGGACACTTTCAAGAAGTATTCAGTTAAAGAAGAAGATATTGATGTGAGTAGAACTGACTTCTCTTACTTCAGTCTGTCAATTAATCAGTTGGAATTTTTGGTTTTATTTCTGTTTGGTAATTGTGCAATATACTCCAGTTATTTCACCTGTTTGTTCCTGCTTTGAGCCCTTTGGATCATTCTCATGGGACTTTCCACTTTGCAATTGTAGAAGATGGAAAGGTTGAGTGTGTAGAAATTAGTACTTGGCCTTTTGTATTGATGGAATTGAATACTTCATTTTTCTCAGGTTGTGTGGGTTCCTGGAAGTTTTGAAATTGGCGTTGTGGCTCAAAAGCTTGGGAAATCTGGAAAATATCACAGTGTCTTATGTATTGGGGCTGTGGTATGTTCTCTAATGTCTGATTTCTGCTATCAGAGAGTACTGTTTGTTTCTGCAAATACAATACTTGTGGTTGCTTTTTTCCTCCCAATTGACAACGTCACCGTACTGTCAGTAGATAAGGGGTGATACTTCCCATTATGACGCTGTTGCCAATTCAGTGGCTTCTGGAGTGCTTTCAGCTGGTCTAGGTTCAGGTAGATCAGAAATTTATGAAATTTCTTGACACTTTCATTTTTTCTAGCACAACAAACTTATCGCTATGCAAATAATATGCCATTGTTGGCACGTTATACAGGAGCCGTATCTGCGCTAGGTGCTGTATTACGTATACGTGCTTTGTGGCTTTTGAAGTATTTGAGAACGTGACAATCCAATTTCAAAAATAATCTTGTTTATTAATAAGGAAATGAACTAACTAGAGACATAGCCATGCTATGGACGGAAAATTTGCAATATAGTTAATATGTCATAATATATGCATTGAAAAAATAAAAAAAGTTCAAGATAGGTTCGATATTTTCTCTGAAGATATTTTTGATTCTATCAGTTTTTCTTATGAAAGTAGATTAGATATTGTGGTAAAAGAATATCAAATTTAAAACAAAGAAAGAGAAAAGAGATTGGCGTTCATATGAGGAGAGCGAGGGAGAAATGGGGATAGAGGAGGGATTGGGAGTGGTGGATAGAAGTTGGGGTAGTTTGTCATGCACAGTTACCATTATAGCCCTAATTTAATGGTGGTTCTTAATTATAAATATTTCATCAAAGGGTTTTTTGGGAAACTAAAGGTTATAGCAAAGAGGGCAGTCTCCCTCTACATTACTATAGATATAGATAAATAATATTTCATTATTGCAAAACCTTGTTCTGATGATCGGCTAGATTTTTATCTGAGGAAGTGAACTAATCTTCTTGTCTTCTTTGTAGGTGTTCCTTGCATATTTGGTGTCTTAACGTGTGATGACATGGAACAGGTGTACAGCAAGTTTTTTATTCTGTGTCATGATGCATACTTGAAGATTCCTTCTTATTAGATCTGATTCATTTTGCTCTGTTATAATAGGCATTAAATCGAGCTGGTGGAAAAGCTGGAAATAAGGGATCCGAGGCAGCTTTAACTGCTGTGAGTTCATTCTAAACTTGAGTTCTCTTTCCCTCCAACCCCCTCTCTGCGACTTCATTTTTGTTTTAGACTGCTAATGATCCTGTTGAGCAAGTCACCTCCATTGTCATTGATTCTCTAGAATATCACTTTTTATCAGTGTGAGCCCATTGGATTGCTTCCATATTACCCTTTGTGCTTAATTGTTTCCCTTTCTTCCCTATGTCTTTTGATCAACGTTTCATTAATGATGTTTAGTGGCTTTTTAACTAAACTTTGTCGTCATTTTAGGATCATTTGTGTGTAATTTTGCCAGTTCTCAAATGTGCACGAAGCTTAACTTTGGTATCTAATGAATCTTGTAATTCAGACCATTGATATATTGTTTGTTAATCCAGCTCTTTCTTGTTAAAATAAGTTTTTACTAGCTTTAGTGAATCACTTAGAGATTTTGGAACTGAATTAGGACATACCGAACTAACGTGTTCAAAGTTTAAAATTTAGATGTTTGTAAGGTTAAGTAACATTGCAAATAAGTAATAAGAAGATGCTAAAAGAGGCGTGTCTTTCATTATATCCTCATACATTATAAATAAATGATTGTGTGCTCTGCAGATTGAGATGGCGTCTTTGTTCGAGCATCATCTTCAATAAATTGCGACATTTCAAGACTTGGATGTGGATTGGCTACTCGTGCACTGATGCATTTTGCAGAAGCAGTTTGTTGTCGTGATAGTTTATATGATCCATGGGGCGGATTTTAGTTTCGGTAGGTGGGCTGCAGAACTGCAATCAATTACTGAAGAATCATCTGTAGAGAACTGATAATTTTGGACAATGATCTGTTTTGTGACCGTGAGGATGGGTGCAGCTAATAAGACCAAATGGTGGGCTCGACTTGTCTGTGATATTCTTCTCCTGCCATTTTAGATTATAATAAGTAGGGGGATGTTGTATTATGTTCTTTAGGTGAGGATGATGTATTACCTTCTATAACGATGCCGAGAAGTTTTGGACGAAAGACTGGGCAATGTTTGTTCTGTTATGGTAGTGGCTTGAGCATTTTAACATTTTAGATGAGGAAGCAGTCCATTTTCGTAAGTTCAAAAGAAATTTGGTGAATTGTTTGCTCTGCTATAAGCGCCACCTGCTGCGGACTTCAAAAGAAAAATGCTTTCACTCCACAAGGATGTTTCTATGGTACCTTGGATATGCATTCCACGCCAAATGTTTCGACTAAATGGATTAAATTGTGCATCTAAAACCAACTTTTGCTCTTTCTTTGGTAGTGTTATATATGCACTTGACTTGGTTAATCGTTGACTTCGCGATAAATGAGGGCCCAAGGTAAAACCCACTAGCCAGATCCAAGCTCTGCAAATCGCACCCTAGGGCAAGCCTCGCCGACGCTCAAAGCTGACTAGGCTACCACCAAATTCGGAATTTTCGTTTAGGAAAGCCGAATAACAAAATCAAGGAAAAATTCCAACATCTAGGAGTACAAGGATGCGTCTGCAAGAATGCTACAATTTTTTAGTACAGAAAGCTAAATCTGAAATTACAGCATTCAAGTGGGTTAACTCTTTGCCTTTTCTTCTTCTCCTCCAAACCATCAAAATCTTATTCTGTCCCTTGGCAAAAAGCAGAAAACAGGACATGATGAACACTACCTAGGCTCTTCCATGCCATCAGACACTCATGCAACTCTAGCAAAAATGGACAAGGGTTACTATGCTGGCACGGCATCTGATTCTCGAATACTGCTGTTTTTGCTTTTCCTGTTCCAGATTGGAGTGGTCTCAATAAGCTTATGAGGAACAAGCCGCCTCTCCCGCTTAGTGAGCTTCTTAAAATTGCTTACTCTCAGCTTCGCGATCTCAGCCTCCTCTTCCGGTGTTATCTCCCTCACAACCACTGTAAGCCTGGACACCGGTCTCATTTTGATTCCGCATCTTCCTTTGCTATGGGGGTTCATTCTCTTCTTGTAGAGCCCCTTCCCGACAAATGCCTCCGCTGCAGATCCCCAAAAAAAAGAAAGGAAATGAGCACAAACTGAGTGAAATGAAGTCTTGTGATACTCAGTTCTATAGCTGTAATCAGTCCAATGATTTACCAACTAGAAGACGGTCGGCATCCAACCCGTGATTGTGGGTTGCATTTGCCCGAGCCGAGTGTATGACCTGCAAGAAGTGGTTACTATTGAGTATCAGTTGCAAAAACTAAAAGTTAAGTCATTGTTAGTTTTTTTACATCCAATGGTTAGACATGCATTCTTCAATACTCAAATTCCAAGTTCAATTTCCTAACTGATTACATTATCAACAAGTGCAATTCCGTCCTCCGCAGAAGCAATTCGAATTTTTAAATGCACAGAGAAACCCAGAACATTCAAGCTCGCCTACAATTCTTCGCTGTACAGAAGGGGAAAAACTAAAAGGTCAGAAGGAAAAGTTTTCTCCTATGATAGCATCTTTTCCCTTCTCTTATTTGATTTTTATTCCCTTTGACTGCCTATTTTGTGAGAGAAGCTGAGGAATCCAAGGAACCAGAGGAGCATCACCTGATAAACAATTTTCGCAGCTCGCTTCACAGTTACTTGCAACTGTAATAATGCATCTTCGACACGCATTCCACGAACCAATGTAGCCACGAGGTTGAGTTTTTTGGGGCTCTAACACCAAGAAAAGAGCTAACTTAGGTGGTATTTGTAAGACGAAATATATCAATTACTAAAAATGTTATCTACAAGTTATCTTATGGAAAAGTAATAAAAGGATTTTTTTTTTCTTTTGGTTATAAAGAAGAATGAATGGAATTGACAGACATTCAAAGAGTGGTTTTGATCACCAATTACAAGAATCGCTTAATTTACTGTGTAGAATTGCCAAACCTAATGACCAAGTGATTTTTGTGACTGAACGGGTCCTATAACAGAACTTTGGACCATTCCTCTTCCATCCTTCCTCTCCTTTTATCTTCTTGATAATTGGTAATTAACCATTCATTAGCTAACTCATATGCACTTAATTGATTAAATTTATTAAACTTAGAAACAGCGGGCATGAGTACAAAATACTAAGAACCTCAAGAAAGAGATAAGTATCAAAAAGTCAACTATTCAGTCAAATTAAACGGAGTTCAAGAACAGAACCTAGAGAAGCCAGTCAAATATACTGATATCTGGTATCACATATATATCTGTGTGTGAGAGTGTGCGTCTATATATATATATATATATATATATATGCAGCATATGTGTGTACATTTTCTCAAATAGAATCAGAAAAACAAAACATTGGACAATAGCTATGAATTGTATCAGGCACCATCCTTTCAGCAATATAGAAATTGCACACTTGGAGATTAAGGGCCCTTTCAAAGTATGTCAAGTTGTTCATACTATAAAATCAGTGTATGTGGTTATTGAACCTGACATTCAAGGGGCCCTAAAACACAATTTTCAGACAAGATGTTCTTTCAGTGACCAATATATCTCAAAGACTAGTTTTAATATGCTTTATGTTATGCTATACTCGGCTGCTTTTGCAAAGGGCATCTGAAGAGGAATACCCTTGAAACTACTGCTTATGCTGCATTTTATGAACCAATGGAGCATCCATCTATCTAAGAAGCATGAGTTCTTGTTTATTGCAGCGAAAATAATTCAACCTCATGTGACCTTAGAAAAAGATTAGAACATGTAATTACAACTAACCTGCTTTATGCCCTTCAGAACCGCTTGAACTTTAGCTGGTTTAGAAACTGATTTCTGAGCCTCAGTTGCTCTGCCACTCGTTATCAGAGAAGGTGTTAGAGGGGATGAAACGGGGGCACCGTCGGATGAACTGGCCAGTAGCTTTCTCGAAGTGGATATCCACTACAAGAACGAATCAAAGATGCAGAACGCAATGAGAATTCGAAGGAAAACAGGAAAAGAATGATAAGGCTGGTGACCGAGAAGGATGTACAGTCCACAAACAGGTTGCCAAATGAATGACAGAGTCGGACATAACCAACTGTTCTAAATTACGCTTTGCCTCGTATTGAACTTACAAAAGTGAAGAAACAACCTTTGCATCACAAGCTTCACACAATCATTAATCTAAGAAAAACCAAGAAATGCCCGGAAGAGACCAAAGCATACATTGAGCTGTTGATGCTGATAGAATGATCTCGGAACCGCTACCGAAGAAGAGGGGCAATGTCTCCAGAGTCTTTGCAAACTTCCAAGCGGGTCACTCCTCACCTCCGCAGCTCCAAACACTACATCGAGGAAAGAAAGAAAGAAAGAAAGAAAGAAAGAAAGAAAGACACATTACCAACCCACTTCACGACGATAGCAGAGCTAAGAAGAATGACCGACCCACAGAGAGAGAGAGAGAGAGGACTGTTTTACAAGATGCAGAGGAACCGGTGAAGCTGCGAAACGCATCAAAGCTGGCAGCAGTTCCCACTCTCCTCCTTCCGACATAGCCGATCACGGACTGCAAATGTCGATGCCACCCCACCATCTCTGAAAATCAAGGACCGAGACTAAAGTGGGCAGCTAATCTATATTCTTCTTTTTTTTTTTTGGGGGGGGGGGGTGTAATTAGCTATCTATATTCTTCAAAAAACAATCCATGCCCAGCTAAATTTCTGAAGCTTTTTCTCCGCTCGCGAAGAGGGCGAAGTCGGGGGGGACACAGAACGAGGAGCAGTAGCAAAGGGTAGACGACGAGCAGAAAAGGGTTTAGGGAGACGGAGAGAAGAGCATATGGCATTGTGAGAGAAATGAGTCAGGCCCCGCCCGGCCCAGTATACAATTATGGGCTTTTCAATGAGTCCTCTTTAAGCCACGTTTGGTCCGTCTCGTGGGATATAGGACATACAATTATTAGGACTCGATTGGACTTAGTGTCCTCCTAATTACGTGTTTCGAGGATTTTATGATGGTAGTCTCTCTTGGTAAGAACATGTCATAAGAGTGAGCAATGTGTACACTTGATAATTTCACTTTACTATCTTGTATTTGAATCGTTTATTAAAGAATGATCTCTTAACTTAATTTTATCAATAAGTATCTGTAAATTAGAATTCTATTAATTTTTATTTGGCGTGAAGTTATTTTCATAATTTTATGTGGAATAGTTAATTTAGTGATAAATCAGTTATCAGTTTTAATCTATTTAGTTAATGCATTGTAATTTAAATACCACTAGGGGTGAGGGTGCGCTTCGTTGCGCCAGCCCTGATTGCAATGCAAGAGTATTATATATTTGTATTATTATTTCTAGAATTATTATATCACATTTTTTTTAGTACGATACTTGAATTTATTGAATAAAACTTCCAATCATTGCATAATGCATGAAATATTAAAGATTTACATATACATATATATATTAACGAAATTTGAGTACTAAAAATATTATAAATTTGTGTTTTTTAGTATTGGGGTAGAGGCCTTTTTAAACAAATTTGATTTCTTAATTATGCTTTACATATGGAGAGGTAGAACCATTTAAATAGAGAAAATAAGTTAGAAAAAGGGAAGAGAGAAGAAAAGGAACTATGTACCTATATGTGGTACAGTTAATACTACAATCTTATCATCTTTATTCTAGTCTCAAATATTTTGAACTAAGTATATTATTTATATTTTTATACCGTTATTTCTTGAATTACGATACTATATTGTAATGTTTTTGCAAAACATTGTAAAAAATAACAAATGTAACATAGAAACCATAATTTACTTCAACAATATTAGTCTAAAACATATAGATGCTTGAGTTAATCAATAAATTTAATAAAATTAAACGATCTTATGATATTATTCTTTTTTTTAATTGATTAGTTGAGATCTTACAAATCTATTACTCATGATGTTATTTAAAAAATATATATGTAGAGAGAAGGATTTAATGATAATAAATTTTGCTTAAGAAGAAAAAAAAAGTAGAAGAAAGAATTGCAAGATTAGTTAGAGCCCAAAACATCAAAATTGAAAAAAAAATATTATAAGATTCTAATAGCACCAAATTCATTGTTTCCTTTTGCACTAAGTAAAAATTACGCATAGTATCAATTTGAGGAAAATAAATATACACATGAATATCAAAATGATATTCTACTCTACTTTTGCAGGATGTAATATTTTTCGTTAAATCTATATGTAGCAAAAATATCTTAAATTTGAAATTTTTTTGGAGGATATAAGAAGAAATCAAAAGAAGGGATAAAGATGAAAAACATTTAAAGTTTATTGGAAAAATGTAAAAATGGGGAAAGAAAAGGGTAAAAATAGAAAAAAAAAAGTGATATGCTGCTAAAATATCTTAAATTTGAAATTTTTTTGGAGGGATGTGAGAAGAATTCAAAAAAAGGGACAACGATGTAAAATATTTAAAGTTTATTGGGAAAATGTTAAACACGGGGAAAGAAAAGGGTAAAAATGGGGGGGGGGGGGGGGGGGGGGGGGGGTGGGTGGGTGGGTTGGGAAGAGGAGGAAACTGGACAGGTGTCCTTATTTCCTTACAAATGAGATAAACAACAATTATAGAATATTTATAAGATACTTATTGTGTGTTTGGTTTTAGAGTTAAGTAGAGTTAAGTTTTGATTTTAATTGGGTTGTAATGATTGTATTGTTGAATTATGAGAAAAAATGTGAAAAAGTAATTAATAGTTGGAAAAATTTAGTATTAAAAATTGAATTAAATGGTTAAAAAAAATAAAAAAATAAAAATTGTATTATTGACTTTTGTTGTATAGTGAATAAAGTTAAAGTTAGAGTTAAAATTTTAAAAATCGATTTTAAAACCAAACGGATCGTTAGCAATTTATTTGGACTTGATTCCCATGACAATGACTGGGAATCTAATAATCAAATAATATTAGTCATGCTAATTAATTAATAGGAGAAAAAAGCCATCTTCTTGTATGTTTGAAATCAATCAATCAAACAATGCATATCGAGTATGTAAAAATAAACCAACTTACAAATCAATGGTGCCTTCGCTTTCCCCATATGTGATAGATATATATAAACAATTGGCTTAATGTAATGCATATTAATTAAGACAATTAATCTTAAATCATTATTGAACTTTTAACTTACTCTAATTAAATATTATTGAGATTATTATTTAAAATTTGAAATTAACAATTGAGAAATATTATCATTTTTATAAGAAAATTGGTGTTTCAAATTGTAAATAATTACGAATAAGAAATGATATCTAGAAATATAAAAACGAATTTGTAAGGCACAAGGAAAACAATCACAAGCTATTAGAACTTATAGTCAAATATGAAAAGAAAACAATATTTGAATAGATGGATATCCTATAACCATTTTTCTAGAAAAAAATTTTGAGTGAATATTCGCGGTAAATTTGCATTAACAATTACATTAATATATATTGCATATTAAATAAGAGAATTAGTTGCGAAACTACTATTGAACCATTTATAAATACCCCTGATTTTATTCAAGATTTTAATTGATCTTAATTTTGAATTTAATTATTTAGAAAATGTTATTATTGTTACTATTATCCTACTACTACTACTACTACTACTACTATTATGGTCTTGTAACTATAAGAAAATGATCATATGTATATATTACACTATGCCGGAACCTTGGGCGATGCCACAAGGTCTAGAATTTTTTAAATTATTTATTATTCACATTTATATCAATTCATGTAATACTGTAGGTAGCATATAGATAAAAAAATAAATGATACAAAAGAATTTCTATGAACAAGATTTGTTAATTTACTCTCAATTGTTCCTAATATGAAGGTTGTTAATTAATCGAATTATTTAGGGTCCTTCACAATTATATTTGAAATTGGTCGAACTTCGTTCTTCCCAATCCTAAATGCCGATCACATGAAAACATACCAACTTTTGATTTTGTATCATGTTTAGTACAAATATCAATTTCGCTTTTAACTTCAGTGATTTGCTAACGTGGCACTTAACTATCCCACATGGTTCACCGAAATTAACCTAAATGGGCTCTAACATAATCTTTTAAATAGGTTGTTCTTGGACCCTACAAAAACTGTGGTGGCCTTCGGCGCCCGACCGCCCAAATAAAATAAGAAATCGTGAAAGTAAAAGGAAAAGGGCGACCAAGAGTTTTTATTATATAAATTTCAAAATTATTATTCAAAATCTCTTATCTTAAGTAAGGTCTCAAGTTTTAATCATGTGAATAAACAAAGTCCAAAAGAATTTATTAAATAGGTGGTTAGTGACTTTACAAAAATAATGGTAGCCTTTAGCGCCCTATCGTCCAAATAAATAAAAAGTCGTGAAAGGAAGAGGAAAATGAAGCCAAGAATTTATTTTAATATAATTTTCAAAAATTAAATTTAATATCTTTTCTTTTTAAGTAAAATATTATATTTTAGTTATGCGAGGGGAGAATATTTATGATTAATAGAGAGTTTTCACGCACCCACTCTCCTCCATATTAGGACCTATTTTCATTATAGGTAAATAAATGGGACACTAATGATGGAGTCGCCAGGGATTTTCTACTCTGAATAGTGAATACAACAATTAAATATTGAACGGCTGGACCTAAAAAATTTTATCATAATTTTTTTCATTGATGTTGGCAGATTGGGCTCCCATCCCCACAACAGACGTGGCTCGGAGTGAATGGAGAGCTAGCTGGGCTCCCCTCCCCTCCCCTCCCCTCCCCTCCCCCACCCACTTTATTAACGTGTAATAGATAAAGACGCTCCCTAGCCTTGGCCTGACGCTCCCGCTATCATCTCTCTTCTGTATTCTTCTCCTTCTCCTTCGCCATCATCTTCTTCTTCTGCAGAGCTTCTTTCTCATCTAAGCACTCACAGGTGAGCTGAGCTCTGTGTTCACTTCGCTCCCATATTACTTCAGGGTCTACTCTCTCTCTCACATTAGATGATGTTCTACTGATCGTGGTGATCCGGGTCCCGATCCGGGTCTGATCGGGGGCTCGGCCGTCCTGCTTATGCCTTTACTCTGGCATTGGATTCGCTAAGACTCATTAGTTTACTGTAAAATGATTGCTCTGCAGTGGAAATGATGACTGATTTGTATGCGTGTGATCCATCACGAGTCTCTCCATTTATCCCTTTTAAGAGCTTGATCTTGTTACTGCATCTCTTATCTTCGTCCTGTTGATTTGGGTTCTCGATCCGAAACCCGCTGATCAGATTTGCGCCGGTTTGAGTGCTTGATAATGTGTTCTAACTTCTGGACCTGTTCTTTCTTTGGGATAGGACTGATTCTTGCATTCTGTGACTGTGTTATTGTTTTTTTGTTTTTGTTTTTTGGAACTAAGGCATGGCATCCTCTGACAAGCCGGAGATTGTCGATCGGGACGTGAAGGACAAGGACAAAGATGGGGAGAAAGAGGAAGGGCAGGGTGGGTTCATCGACAAGGTGAAGGACTTCATCCACGACATTGGCGAGAAGATCGAGGAGGCTATCGGGTTTGGGAAGCCCACTGCAGATGTCACCGGGATCCACCTTCCCTGCATCAATCTCGACAAGGCCGATATAGTCATTGATGTACTCATCAAGAACCCCAACCCTGTCCCCATCCCCCTGATTGATATCAACTACTTGATCGAGAGTGACGGGAGAAAGTTAGTTTCGGGACTGATTCCCGATGCTGGGACGATTCACGCGCGCGGAGAGGAGACGGTGAAAATACCGATGACCCTGATTTATGATGATATCAAGAACACTTATGATGATATCAAGCCTGGGAGTATCGTTCCTTACAGGATCAAGGTCGATCTAATCGTGGATGTTCCCGTGTTTGGGAGGCTAACTTTGCCGCTTGAGAAGACTGGAGAGATCCCGATCCCTTACAAGCCTGATATTGATCTTGAGAGGATCCGTTTCCAGAGGTTCTCGTTTGAGGAGACTGTTGCTATCCTTCACCTGAAGCTGGAGAACAAGAACGACTTCGACTTGGGCCTGAACACACTGGACTATGAGATCTGGTTGGCTGATGTCAGCATTGGCGGGGCAGAGCTCCAGAAATCTGAGAAAATTGAGAAGAACGGAATTGATTACATAGATATCCCAATCACTTTCCGGCCCAAGGATTTTGGGTCTGCTCTTTGGGATATGATTCGAGGGAAGGGGACGGGTTACACAATGAAGGGAAATATTAATGTGGACACGCCCTTTGGAGCGATGAAGTTGCCGATTAGCAAAGAGGGAGGAACTACTCGCCTAAAGAAGGAGGATGATGATGACGACGACGACGACGAGGTATGTTTGCTCCACATCTTCTTTTTGATATGTGAAGGGACTTGTTACTCCGATCTGAAGTCAAATATAATTTTATACAGCAAAAAGTATTTGTCTGCACAAGTTGAAAGGAAATTGTGACAATCATATGAATAGGGCTGGAAAAAAAATCAGTACTGCTCTCTTTATCGGTGAATGTTATACGCTCATCTTTAGGCATGACATTTGCTGCCCTTAAATGTCGTCTATTCATGTGATATCAAAAACTAAAAAAGGTTTCATGTCATAGTGGAAGACATGTTATTTCTACTGTCTCGGTTCCAATCTTTTGGATGTCTTCATTTGATAATGATTTATTAAAAAAGAGGTCATTCTGTGAATGAATGGACTTTGTCGATAAGAAGGCGTTTTTATTGCATATAGTTAAACTTCATTCCTGTACTAGTTTTGCAAACGATGTACTGTCTTCTCGCATGTCCTTCTACTTGTACCTTCTGATCTCAGATATGTGAAATTAAGATGTTATACAGTAGAGTCGTAGGATGAGCAAATCATAGAGGATTCCTGAGTGCAAGAAGAAACTCAGTGGACGGTTCCACTTTGAAATGAACTTGGAATTTCATAGTTGTTCATGATCTCGTATGTTAGAGTTCAGGATCTCGTATTACGCGACTTGAGATGATTTTGGACTAGTGAAAGAGACTGCAAGTTGCTTCTTACAAATTTGTGCCATCACATATTCCAATAAATACTGGTTTGCTGTGCTAGTGTATTTATCGACTGGTTAATTTCCAACTGTTTGGATCTCTCTACTATGTAGGAGCTGCTTGTTTTTTCATAAAGTTCTTTACTCTGTCAATGGTTGGTCAAGTTGGTTCGGGCTGATGTCTTTATGACATCTTGGGCGCAAATTGAGTGGAAACAGATCGGAATGAAAGCAATGTAAAAGAGCAGTCTCGACTCTCGTCTCCTATTATGCTTGTGTTCCATCTCTATTTCCATTCTTCCATACTAAACATGGCATTTTAAGTTCCAGAGGTGGTAAGGCCCTTGATTGGCAATAACTATTATGTTTGGCATCAAGCGTGTGCATGACCGTGCACTCCATCTTCCTGTCACTCATATTTTCTATTTTCTACGTCGCTTTGCAGGAGTAATCAGTGAGCATCGGCCGGAGTTGCTTCAAGACATTCAGTTCCATTTATCTATTTGTAGTCTTTAATGAATAAGAACATACTGGGCGGTTTTTGATCTCTGGCATGTGAACTTTGGAGAATTTGGTGTGTGTGCCAATTATATCTGTGTGATGATCTCCCCTTGTCATAGCGAGCTCGGGTATTCTGGCCATCAAGAGTTGGAATCGCGTATATTTGTCCTAGAACTCTGATGATCCAGCACCGCCGTTGTAGACATCTTCTCCATCATTGGTTTGTTCAATATGTCTATGATATATTTATAAGGGACTCTTTGATAGGCAGATACATATTTATTATCTGTTCGCGTTATAATCCTTCTTTGCAGATGGGAGTTTGGGAGTTGATCCAGAAGCACATTTTTGTGGCCTGTCCAATTTCTCATCCTCATTCCATCGTTCTCTCTCTTTTTCTTTTTTTTTTCTTGGGTTAGGTAACATACCATCGTTCTTATTTGATTCTAATCCCGAAAATTGGGCCCTAATGACACCGCCATAATTCCTTAATCATCCAATTTAAAATCATTTGCCGATCTAATTCCACGATCCAATGGCTACAAACTCGTCCCCGTTGAAACTGATGCGATGGCAGTCTGTTATATTGGCTAGATAGAAAAAGATGGATGGCTGCGAAGTAGTAAAAAAGAGGGACCAAGAGCAACCTGTGGTTGCGGTTTCGAAAAGTGAGTCGGGTCGCTTTTTGATATCAATGCTCAGCCTTTATATAATAATAATAATGATAATAATTGATTGATTGGTTTCAGTTTAAAAATTGAGGCTTGTGAACAATCATATTGTATAACCATATGTATGACTAATAGGCTCACTCTGCGACGTGTAACTAAACTATGGATTATGAATGATGGCTAACTGATGCTTACAAATGAGGATTTGTTTGGGGGAACTGACACAATCGATACGTTTGTAAAGCTTTGTTACACAAATTATAATTTGTCACAACTTTGTACAAGAAGCTTTAAAGTTAAAATAAAATTATACTGACCACCAATTTTGAGATAATTCACTATTTTGATTTTTTGCCATAGGATTTAATCTGTTTATTTATCTTACTTTAGGTGATTATTTATTATTATCAAAAATATTTCTTAAGAAAAAAATTTAATATGAATACTTTCATCTTTTTTTTTTCCTCCTCAAATGATTGAATTAATATTTTTTTCATGAAATATCTTTCTAGTTTTCTTTGTTTCATTATTTTAAATGAAGTATAAAACCATAAAAAAATTATATCTTTTTGGAATTAAATTTTTACTATTGTACAAATGAAATTATGAGTTCGTTCTCACTATCTTGAAATCTAAATGGGATCCATCAAATATCTCAATAAAGTTACCAGCTATTTGATTTACTTTTGATTTCTCTTTATTTGTTCGTACTTTATATATGAGAAAATCTATATGATAACTAGTGTTTTTCTTATTTTTACTACATATTAAGTGCTTTCATATATTTTATTTACAAAATATTAATGATTTTTTATAATATTTATACAGATGAAAATTATGAAATAAAAAGTATATTCTCACAATCGTGAAATCTCAAAAGCAATAACATGTGTTGATATGTTTTACGCTCGATTTTTACATAATTCACTCGAAGACAATTATTTTATTACGTATCACTAAATTTTATACATTTATCAATTACTAAGTGCTTTATTTTTATGCTTTGATTAATTATAAGTGTTTTCTTTTTGTTGCGTTAATTAGACAACATTTATTACCTCTCAAGGTAATTTTACTATTATAGATAGTTGAAACAAATATTGTAGGAATGGATATCTTTATTTTTAGATATTAATTATTGTAACTATCTTTTTTTTTTAACTAGCGGTGCTCTTTATTGAACAAACGACTAAAACACAACTAGCCCATGTGACCAGTACCATTACAAGACTAAAAGCCCATAGTACAATAGATCCGAATACAACAGATCAAAGCATATTATTATATATTACTATTACATATATTAATCGCGGAGCCTGGACACTGCACAAGATAAAATGTGATCTTTTATTTCGCTAATTTTATTATATACCGGTATGTGTTATAAATTATTGAAAATTATAATTTATATTAATAACAATATATTATTAATTATATAAGATTAATACTAATTTAATTTTATGAATAAGATAAGAAAAGGATTACATAAAAGAAGAAAAATATATATATAAAAATATTCCGACCACCGCAAAATGAATTTTTTAATTCAACGTAATCAAGATTCATATGGTGGTTGCATCATGTCCTATATCAATCACATATATAAAATGGATGAACACTAAAATACTACAAAAGTTTATGGTAAGGAAAAAAATGTAGAAACTTGAAGAATACATCTTCGGAAGTCTCATTGCAAACATACTAACATACACTCGCGCAAGCGAAAAATTGAAGAGCTCTAGTGATAGCAATATTATTTAGCGCTTGATTAGTCACAGTTTATGTATAGCACCTCCACTATTTATAACGTATTATATAAAATAATATAGATAATACATCATATCTAAATCTATATAAAAAAAATGATACGATTTGCTTTTTGAAAAGTAAACGTATAACTCATCATATTTATGAAAATATTAATGAATTTATTTTTTGGAAAGTAAAACTATGACCTTATATGATTTGAATATTTTTCAGAGTCGGATCACAATTTATGTGTGATACCTCAGCTATATATAAAATATTTATGAAATATATTACAGAGTTTGTTTAAAGGCCATGATTGCCCCACTGAATCCCCTCCCCCGATCAATCCCTGGTCAAATCCATACCCTCTTTCACTAACAGAGGCAGACTTGAACACTGGTCTGCTTTGTTGTAACATTCAAATTAAACATCTCATTGACCCACAGAGGTGGATAGATCATATGAATTTTATGCTGTGAGATCGCTTGAGTTCGCCTGCAATGGTCAAATTAGCTAAAAAACTTTCAATCACTTGCCACTTTGTCCATGCATTGTTTTTGTTAGGATAAGTTCACTCAGTATTCTTCATAAAATGCTAAATGACACTATTCCATTATTAAGAAGAAATGACACTCCAATTCAATTTCTTAGAAAACTTTGACATGCCATCCATTGACCAAGTTGACCTAAAAAAGAATTTTGTTGAGTCTGAGTATACTGCGACCTCGATTAGGCGGTCGAAGACCACAGAAGACGCCCTCCCTCCCCCAGAAAACCCAAACCAAGCACTTTTTTCTTAATTTTATTTTGTTTTTATTTTTACTTAATTTGTTTAGGTTCCAAAAAAAATTACACTTGTGAAGGGGAGACCAAAACCGAGTCTACGTCAGCTTCTATCACATTTTTTTAACGGAAAGCTGTCATTGTATTATATGATTAAAAAAAAATTCAAACTGTTCATGATGAAATAAAAACAAATTCTGATACCTTGTAAAAAAATGACAACAGCTGTGTTATTTGGTATTGTTTTCTTATTTATCTAGATATCTAGATGTAATTTCCCTTTTCTTTATCTGGCCTTGGGGATTACTTGCCGCCTAAAATTCGCGATTCACTCTCCGACTGTCGCGTGACAATTAGGTTGCTAAGCGTGTCAAGGCACAGTCCCAAAATGAGAGTGGGCGTCCTCACCGGGCTAAAGCATTGCACCACGGTCCCTGGGGTCCGTAGGATTAGCCGGCGACTGGATTTTCGATTGCAAAGGTACAATGATATCGGTCGGAAGGTTGTAGAGGTGTTGCAAACAATGTCACGGTTCCGAGGGTTAAGCCGTTTAAGTTCTCCCAGATGTACGCGTGATAATTAGCCCAATTCTTGTATGAGACTACTCGGAAGCCGATCTTGTGGATAATGGTCACGGTCTAAAGAAAGCTCGTGAAGGGCATGTCTCGGCTAGTAGTAGCCGAAAAGGGACGAGCATTGGCTTGGAAGCCTCGATTTGGGTGATAGGCTCCTAGTCCTCGGAAGATCCGCGTATGGTGTGTCTCGACTAATGCAGTCGAAAATGATGAGTTTTGGCTAAGAAGCCGTAACTCAGGGAACACCTCCTTATAGGTGGGTCTCAGCTAGAGGTAGTCGAAAGGTGGAGTCACGACCTTGAAGCAGATCGTGGAAGGATAAAACCACAATCTCTGGAAGGTCCGTGTTTGGAGGGTCTCGGCTACAAGATAGCCGAAAAGAAAGAGTCTTAAGCCAGGAACCCTTGACTCGATGGAAACAATTCTTCGCTCGGAAGCCTCGAGATGGGTATAAGTGGCAAAGCCGACGAGCGGTGGTGTGCTTCAGAAAACTATTGCATTTTGTAGTAAAAGGTGCATGAAAGATAAGATATGTAAGGTGCTCGAGCAAAAAGGAAAGTGCGGGGAGGATAAGATAAGTAATGTGCGGCGAAAGGAAGGATAGATACGTAAGGTGCGATTGCAAGGAATATAAAGATACGAAAAGGTAAAGACAGATAAATGATACGAGCCGTTTTTGTGTTGTCGTGGGGAGGGGTTACAATGAATCGCCTCGTCTATTCTTATAGGCCGAACCTAGGAGACCTAATCCGAACAACATTTAGCCTTATTCTAATGAAATAAAAATAATGAAGACAATCAATAATTTAAAAGTTACCTAATCAACTAGGTAAAACTAAAAAAGTTATATATAACTAGCTAGAAATAAGGAAATTGCCCAATATTGGAGAATTCTCTTGCCAACCTCTAAGCAAGCCCTAAAGATATGATATATAACCAAGAAAATGTTCCCCGATTGTCCAAATTAAGACACCAGCTATGTTTTCTTGCCTTTACATGCATGTCTAGCCCATCTAAGAAAGAATCTAGTCAATTTCCTTGTGCAAGCTCCTTCCCTTGTGTGCCTGACTATTCTCATGTTTGGCTTGATTTGCTAAGGAAATAATCCCCAGCAGCCACATAGAAACGCCAACTTTCTCACATGTATGTCCAGGTTCGTGCATCGATATTGTCTTGGAAAGAATCAGGATCTTTTCCTTGTGAGAGTTGTTCAGCTAAAACTCTCAGTTAATCCGAATAGATTGGCCCAGCTAAAAGTTGTCATAACCTCCTCCTCGAATACCTAATCCAACAACGGCTTTCCGGATTGGGTAATGCCATGAATCCTCGAGTTGAGTCATCAAGTGCTTGATCATGGGCCGCCTCTTCACACGAGCCCCTTTGTGCATCCAATGGGTCGTGTCGTGAACCTCTAGTTAAGCCCAAATTCGATCAATTAAGCTCGATCTTAAGTCATGTACCTCATGGACTCCATAATTACCGTTAGTTACGAAAAATGGGCGTACACACTTACAATTACAATGTTTGAATAGACAAAATTACAATTGTAAAGAATACTAGCTAAAAATCTATATATATGAATATGCAAATTACAATATTGTAAACCAATATTGTCGTCTTTGTTTTTCGGTTATAAAAGATCGGTTTAATAGGAATAAGAAATAGGGAAATAAAGGGGTACAAAAATTCCATTTATGAGAATTAAATCTCAAAACCTCTTCATTCTATAGCGATGTTACTATAACTAACCTTCTTTTCTTTCTAATTTCTATGGTAAGACGAAACTAGTCTAAGGACATGCATCCATAAACTACTCTTTGTTTGGATTGAGGGAAATGGAGGAAAAAAATTGAAAAGGAGAAAATGTTGTATAGAATTTTTTGAAAATTTTATGAACTTTTCCTTCCCTTCTATCCAGACAAGATCAATGTATATTCTTACCATTAATCTTCTTAAATTTCACTTGATAAAGGATATTAGTTTCTCAAATATATAAACATTTTTTTTTCCTTGAATGTTCTGAGAAGATTCTGAAAAACACCGCCCACCCTTCAAAGTCGCAAAATGCTGGCCTCCTCTGCCAATGGGTAGACATGTTGACTTGGCCACAAAAAGCAATGACAAGGGCCTCAATCAATCAAGACGTATCATCCGGGTCATGCATTATGCTCAATCGAGGCATAGCTAATGGTAGTGGCATCAGAAGATGCATTGAAAAGCCCAGCCATCGAGATATAGTCCGAGGAGGCAGAGGACGCGTGCATCGACACTCGGGAGGCTACGGCAAACAATCGAATTGGGTGGTGGTAAGGGCTTCAAACTAGACAAGGAACATCCGTTCAAAAGTCGCACAAAAAAAAAATCCTGAAGACGCAACACAAAACCAACATGTCATGGGGTCTTGATTATCTCCGGACAATCCGATTATGCTTCCTATCGTAATTTTTTTTTTGGGGATGAATTATGGTAAAATAATTTTGCAAATGGTGCCGACCGGGAAAGGAGTGGATCACACTCGATCCAGATCTTCCTTCAACCTTAATCCTCGGCAAAGGACCCACCCCACCACATCGACTGTCAGGAAGTTACGGTCCAATTCCCCGTAGATGTGAGGCCCACTTGGGTTCCCCAACAAAGGGGGAAGAACCTGATAGAACACAATCCATTAAATTATTAATTCATTTAAACGGCCGTTTTATTTTAGATAGTTCGACTCTTATTTCTTTCAATTAAGATATCGAGTTTGAGTCCTGTAAATGAAAAATATCCACGATTTAGAGATTTTACCGTTTATTTATGGACCTGGCTCAAACCTAATTTGATCGAAATTTATTAAGTTTTCATATATCAAGTGGTACACATCGAGAGAAAAAATATTTATTTTGTCATAGCCGTAAATATTCACGCCCCCCATATTTGAGTGGATTTGGTTCCAAAACAGCCTTCATTCTCTTCAGTTATTGAAAAGTACGATTCATTGACTGTGCAGTGTACAGTGCATGCATGTTACCCCTTTCCCACTTGGGTTTTTTATTTGAATTCACTGAACCAAACCATAGAAAAGAAAAACGTAAACATTACAAATCCAATGAACATTCGCAATCATCAGTCTATGAAACAACAAATTCCAATCCTTCCTCTCCCTCGGCTCCTTAGTTTCTCCTTCTTTCGCTTCAACGGACCAAGCAAAGATTACATCCTCGATGGGCTCCGAGGCCGCCGTGTTGGATCCGAGAGATCCCATTTCCCGCCATAAAGGTATCTGCCTTGCCGATAGTAATTCCCGCAGTCGACCGGTAATGGGGCGACGGACGAGCTACTTCGGGTCGGAGTCGATGGTCGTGCTGATGCTCCTCCTGGCCCTGTCGCTGGCCACGCTTCCCCTGGTGCTTCCGCCATTGCCGCCGCCCCCGCCGACGCTGCTGCTGCTTCCCATTGGCATCCTGGGGCTGCTCATGCTCTTGGCGTTCATGCCGCGTAATGCTAGAGATTTTAGTTACGGCTATACGTAGAACATTGTAGAGTTTTTTTTTTTCCCCCCGACATTTTTCTTTCTTTGTTGAATTTGTAGAGTTAGGATGCAGATGAAAAGGAGAAATTGAAAAGACAGATGAACAAAGAAAGAATTCGTCCATTTCCTTCATGTTCTCATTGTGCAGGCCGTACATACATCTCTCTATTTCTGTTATGAAAGCCACAACTTTTCCATCAATCTCACTTTTTCACTTTTCTTTTTCTTTAATTGGTGGAACAAATAGGGCCACATCCAGGAAAAAAAAAAAAAAGGTTAAATAGAACAGAGTCGGGATATGGAAGCCTCCACGATACCTCCTACCAGCAGACAACTAGGCCGTTCGGTACTAAATTAACAATATGCACACCCGACAGAAGGGAGGTAGCTCGTCTTGCAAGAATCAGTGCGAAGGTTCCCTCTCCTATCCGGTGTGTTGAACGATAATCTACTAGTCTCTCGAAGACCAATCGACCTCGATTTTCAGTTTAGCCTAAGCGAGTTCCAACCCGGAAAGCACTTTGGCTATCATAGACGAAGCATATCCAATAATTTTGCATGAAAGTACTGCTAATCCAATTACCATCTGAATCCCGACTAAAATCACTGCAGTGCAGGTCACAGGTTTTCGCGAGCCGTCCCGTGGGCATTCAGCTTGACCAACCTGCAGCTTGCTTTAACCCAGTGATTATAGTTCCAGCTTTTAATTAGGATTGCAAGACATGTTATCAGCCACCTCCCCAGCCTCTAACAAAAACACCGCAAACCTCGGTAATATGTCGGGCTCAGTCGTGTGTTATTATCAGTCTTAATATGAAACAACATATCCCGAGCCCCAATAGCAAAAGAAAACCAAGAAAATCAAACAAGTTCGATCAAACTAGACCGTTCTCTTTATGCTCATTAAATTTGAGCTTCAAGGTCCATGTTATTACGCCATCAAAAGAAAATGAGCTTCCAGTGAAAATTTTAATTATGATAGTGTCAACGTGATCTTTTATAAAAGGATACAAAAATAGACAATTGTCCTCCAAAAATCTTAAATGACACTGCCCAATAAGCTGCCACAGTTGAAAAAAACGACACAAAAATTGAGTGAATTAATACTCATTCATTCATACTCATTCGGTAATCTAATAGGTACTTTCTCACGTGTATGACGATTTATATAAGGAATTCCTTGTCAAGTCTGATTTAACAGAGCCAGAGAAGATCATTCCGATGACTACACTTGAAGACAGGGCCCTAGCTCCATATGATCAATAGACTTGGATCGAACCACATTGCATTCGGAAGTAGGATTCTCCGAGTGAGATCAAAGCTCCGTTCACCAGCAGAGAATTTGAATTCGGAGGTCCTGGCAAGATGTTTTCTTCCTAAGATGCCTGAGAGGCAGCTCGCAAGGCATTGGAGCCGGCTGCCTTGGGACTTGAAACTCCAACCAATCTAAATCCGCCAGATCAGGTTCATCTGATGATCAGCAACCGTAAAATGAATATTAAGAACTGCTTATGATAAGACGAGAATAGAAGGCCTTTCCAAACACGACCATAATATTGGAGAAATCAAATTACAGAAAAAATATAGCATGTCACTCCAAAGATGTTCTTTTGATGAAAACATCAAAACTTGACCTTGTTTTCTAAGAATTCGAAGATATGTGAGGTTTTAACACATGTTTCACGTCATAAACAGAAAACTGAAATCACTCTCCGAAACTAAACAGATGATCTCTAGTAATCATGTAGTTTAACAAGTCAAAAACTTACAAAGCAGATAAAAATTGACCGCGCGACTCAAATAACCACTGCCTGAGACTCCAGTGCAAAGAGAAGTTATAGGAACAGACTTGAATAGAACTGCTTCAGATTTGGTGGTTACCGCTTGGAGCCATTTGGGTGGCTGTGCTGGAATGCATCGCCTCCTCCCTTTGAACGAATTATCACGAGCCCCTGCTCCACATCGTACACAATGGGTAAGATAAAACATATTGCAATCAAAGGAAAGACATATTCTCTCATAGTTTATTGATTGCTTACATCTTTGCTCGATGTTTCGGTTGTGGTGCTCAACTGCAATGTGTTTGACTGCAGAATCTGTTCAAAAACCTGGCACATGTAGACATGTGGTACTTTTAGCTATTGCTTCTTTGGTCAACATAAGCTTCAGATGTCTAATTAGTAAAGACTTTCTAACAATGTAAGATTTTAGCCGATATGATACTTCTAAGACAATGAATGAATCATCACGTCTCAGTGCAACAAAAATGACTACCTTGTGCTTGGTAGCTATCCCAGGTATCAAAGAATGGCTTTATCGTCCAAGAACAAACATTCACCAATATCCTGCAAGTGTCTCCTAAGATCAGTAGGGGGAACTAGCGAAGGTGGTCTCTGCCGTATGCAAATTAAGTATTGTCCGCCCATAACCATACCAACGATTGTGTGTGTTCCATAAGTGAAGATGAATCTGCCCAACAATTTCCCATTAGCATCTATAAAGTATCAACAAACATAAATATGCTGAGGGTGTTTCCAAGTGAATTTAAAATCAGCTTCTTATATTTTAAAACAGACAAAAAGTTATATTATCCAGAGATTGTTTTTCAAAAGAAATACCAGCTACTCATCACCATCACTGACCAACACTTGAAACCCTTTCAGCTGGCTGCTGACAGCATCTACTAGTTGTCAGTAGTCTGCTGCTACTTGCTGGATTTGGTATGTCAAAAGGTACTTTCAAAAAATTTTGAGAAATAAGTTATTTGAATACAAAAGCAAAATCATCCAAAACAAGAAATAAAATCAATGAGATAATTGGTTCCTACAAAATGTCAAGCTAAATTTGGTTTTCTTTCCCTCAAGATGTCAATGAATTAGACCATAGGATATACCTCAATAATGAGGCTAGGTCCAACAAGGTGGAACAGAATTTTTTAATTCCCTTGCAGTACCAAAGGGGATGAAGTTAGGTGCAAGTAATAAGGAGCAGTAAAGTAGCCTTCAAAGGCGAGATATTTGGCGCCTAGACATCGTGCAACCAATCTCTACTCAACTCAAGCAGTAAAGTAGCCCTCAAAGGCAAGATATTTGATGCCTAGACATCGTGCAACCAATCTCTACTCAACTCGAAAATGGTATTAAGGTATCCTGAAGGAACTTTTCCTTGAACTGAAGCTTTTTGGTCCACCAAATCCGACATCCAGAAGAAAAGGAAAAATGTAGCAAATTTAGCAATAAGTCATAAGAGTTACACTATAGAAGCATCCAAGGAGGCTCGGAGTTTGTTAATGACCAATAGTGAATATCAACACAGTCTATTATTATGCTGTTAACAATCCAATAAGGTCCAAATCATGGAGTTCCTAACATGCTGATATAGCAGAAAGTCCTTAAATTAGATCATCAAATTGCCAGATGCTGACACAAAGATTTTCCAAAAAAAAGACGAAAGAATTGCAGTGGAAAGCAGGCCTTTTCCAAAGTCGAATCACCACATTCCACAACCAACTCAATCCAATGAATAATTGGAAAACCAAAATCATAACATTTGAATCTTTTTCACAGCATAATCATGCAGATGCTAGATTACTTATAGCATTAACACCCACCGACCACTAAATGCCACCATCCACGAGAAATGTATACTAATATCGGCAATTTTTCAAACTGAGTTCTAAGTCTTGAACCGAATACAAATCCTGCAGATAACAATGATGCCACAATATCTACAGTACTAGGAACCAATTTAGGGGCATATAAATAAGATTCATTTTTCTATTAAAAAAATAAGATTTGAACATGATTGTTCAATTTGAATAATCTTTTTCCTGAACAAGATTGTTCAAATTGTTCAATTTGATCAATTTTTTTTTCTATAGAACAAAACATGATTCATTTTGTTAGAACAATTTGAACATATACCTGCACATAAATAACTTCTAAATACCGATTTGCAAGCATCAATTATACTATAGACAAAATAATACCTGGATCTCCAAAAGAAAATGCTTCATCACTTGCTCCATTGCAAGAGGAAATAACTGCACTCCTCAGAATGAGTAGACCATTCTGACCTTGCTCAACTAAGACTCACTCTTCAATCATGCCTTCCAGAATAAAAGTACATATTCAATTGAGCTAATTTGATGATATGACCATCAACCTTCATGGAATCGCCAAAAACAGTAGACCCAGGCAAACTAGTAATCACACTTTACCTCAGAATAGCCCAAGAAGCGAGCAAATATCTCCTGAATTCAAGGCTACTTTTGAGACTTGCAGATCTCAGGCTTTACTTTACTGCACTCTAGAATAGATTTGACCCAATCATCCAGATCTATACCCTTCAAATCCATCTCTTTAGCAATTTGCATTGCCCTTTCTACTTTTTTAAAATGACAGCATCCCAAGATAAGGGCAGTGTACGTAACTGCATTGGGTTGCACTCCCATTTCTTTCATGTCACTTAACAAATTTCCAGCTTCCTCAAGCTTACCCAACTTACAGAGTATGTCGATCATAACAGTATAGTAGAAAACATCAGGTTCTATCCCTTTATTTGTCATCTCAACTAAAACACCTCTAAAGATGTCATGGATCTTAGCATCTATTGCTTCTCTCTTTCTTCTGCTGGTAGAGGACCTTGCTCTTGTTAACTCCGCTTTTGAGTAACCATCAAGCAACACCGTGTATGTTACAGCATTGGGTTGCAGTTCCATTTCCATCATGTCACTCAACAAATCTTTAGCTTCCTCAAGCTTACCCAACTTACAAAGTATGTCGATCATAACATTATAGTAGAAAACATCAGGCTCTGTCCCTTCATTTTTCATCTCAACTAAAAATCTTGTGAAGATGTCACAAATCCCAGCATCTATGTCTTCTTTCTTAGTGAAGGACCTTGCTCTTGTTAACTCTGCTTTGAAGTAACCATCAAGCAACACTGTGTATGCTCTTACATCAGGCTCTATCCCTTTAATTTTCATACTGATGAAAAGATCAAATGCTTGTCGGAAGTAATTTTCGCTAAGGTAACCTCTAATCATTGATGTAAACATGATGACATCGGGAATCAAACCCCTCTTTGCAGTAGCATCAAAGAGCGACCGGGCTTTTCTCAAATGCCCAGCCCGACATAACCCAGCTATCAGATCGGTGTACAGTGCTTTGGTTGGCTCCATGTTGAATGCTGACATCGTCTCAAGCACAAAAAGAGCTCTATCCGCATAATCTCCAATACAAAGATTCCGCAGCAACTTGAAGCAACAATTCTTTTTTACCAGAATTCCTTCTTTAGCAAGCTCGAGAAAAAGATCAAAGGCTTCTGTCATATAGTTTGCTGTGCAATAACCACTAACCATGGCAATACGGTTTTGCACACTTTTATCCTCTAATTTTTCAAAGAATGCTTCAGCTTCCTTCACTTTACCTCCGATGCAAAGACCCTCAATGATCATATTATGTGTCACAGTGTTCGGTTTTAGGCCCTGGTCCTCCATGTCAACCAACAGATTAAGCACCTCAGATACAAGGCCCGCCCGAGAAAACCCACTGGCAAGCACATTATAAGTTACCATATCAGGCTCGAGCCCAGTTGTCTTCATCTCCTCGAGCACGTCCAAGGCGTCCAACATGTTTCCTTGGAGACAGTAACCATTGATCAAAGTCGTGTAGTGCACTCTATCAAGAATCATTTTCTTCCTTTTCATCTCTTCAAGCAGTTTCGTGGCTTCTTCAACTTTCTCCAACTTACACAATGCATTGAGGATGATATTATAAGTCACCTCATCAACGAAAATTCCCGACTGCTCAAATTTAATAAATTGTTCCACCGCTTCTAAGAACATGCCCATTTCACATAAGCAATGAAGGATATAACTGACGATAACACAGTTTGTTTTGATGCCTTTCGACATCATATCCTCGTGAAGATCCATAGCTTGAAGCAAATTTGATGACTTCAACGACTTGCAATGTCCACGAATCAAGGAACCATAACATAGGGCATCGGGGACCATCCCTTGCTCTACCATCTCGTCCAAGACCTGCTTTGCTCGTTCCAGTTTCTCCTCATCACATAGACCCTGAATCACAGCTGCATAGGCATAAACATTGAGTGGAACCTTCGCCCCTTTCCATGCTTGAAGTTTCTGATAGGCCAAATCCGATTTCCTATTCCCGCAAAGGCCTTCAATATAGGTTGTGTAAGCAAAGGTGTTAGGGCTAACTCCTGCCTCCGCCATGTTATGAAAGGCGTTGTCAGCTTCTTCCAAGTCGCCCATCTTGCAGTGCGCCTTAATGACAATAGCATACATGTAATCATTAGGGTGCACGCCTAGCATCTTGAGCTGCTTGTACAGGGAAACTGACACCTGGGGCATCCCATGCTCGATCAACCGGTTCATCAGGAAGTTACACGTGAAGACATGGGGAATGAATCCCCGCCTGTTCGTTTGGAACAGGGCATCAATCGCTTCATCGAACATCCCCTTTGTGACATAAACCTTAACCACTGCATCGAAGACACGGACCACCACTTCGTCCCTAACCTCATGCGACAGGTATTCCAACAAATCGAAGACATCGAAGCCCTTCGACTCCGAAGAAATCAGCTGCCACAATACGCAATCAAGCTTCCTCCGCAAACCCGAAGAGCAGGAGAGAATCGCAACTAGAGCAGAGTAAGTGCAAATATCATGAGAGAAGCCGCGCTGCGTGAGCTGGTGGAAGAAGGACAAGGCGGCGTCGGGGTCCCTCCTGAAGCGGCGCAGCATACAGCTGATCTTTACTGAATCAAGCTCTTGCCTTTGCGGCTGAAACCGATAGAAATGCTGCTGCTGCTGCTCGTCGTCTTCATCGGAGGATGAGCGGTGGGGACAGGGTTCCGACAAGAGGGCAGCCGACCCGGGACTGAAGAAGGCGGCGCGGGCGGAGAGGGGTTTGGATTTGAGTAGGGCGGGAGCCGAGAGAAGCTTTCCGGTTCTGAGAGAAGAAAGAAGCCACATCTACAGAAGTCAGGCCCTCCCAATTCACACGATTGGAGCAGGGCCGGCTTCCATGGAAACAAAGATGGAAGAGCTCAGTGTTCTTCCTTCCGGTCGGAAAGACAAAATCAGGGTTTTAGCTCTTTCAGAGAAATGGGTTTTAGCTCGTTCTCGCTGCCGGCTGAAGTTGGTTGGTCGGACTCTGTCGGGAGGTTAATTTATATTTTAGTCCCTGTAGTTTAGGAAAATCGCAGAAAGTCTCCACTTTGATTTCAGATGTTTCAGAAGGGCCCCCAAGGATGAACAAGGCTTTATTATGACTGATCTGAACAAATTCCCAAGAAGAACTGCAGCTTCAGGTCGTTGCATTTTCTGATCATCGATATCTCAAGAGAGAGGCATCGCTCGCTTCCCGACCTTGTCATGTGTAAATGAATCATTCTAATGTTATTAAAGAATGCCTCAGCAAGATTGTTGCTGTAACCAATATACAATTGAATAATTGATCATATAGAAGGCAAAAAGATTTCATCCTAATGAATCACAACTGATGAATTATGTGCCTAAATATAATTACAAGACCGACGAGCTGTCTGATAGATGGATGCTCTTATCGGCTTTGTTAGTGACAAATGGGTTCCCTGAGGAGTCGACATCAACGACGGCCGTATCACCGGGCTTGCAATTGCCCGAAAGGAGAGCTTCGCTCAATAGGTCTTCGATCAGCTGGGTCACTGCCCTCCGCATTGGCCTTGCACCGTAGATTTGGTCGTACCCTTGCTTGCACACCAGATCCATTAACGACTCTGAGACCTCTAGCCCGATACCCATTGAAATGAGCCGTTTCTTCACATCCGCTAGCATCAAGTTCAGGATTTCGAGCATCTGCAATAAAACAAGCCCAGTTTATTAGACCCCGAGTAACGGTTTCATACTGGATCAATCTATGCGGGTTCAACAGTCAACAATTGTGGTTATTCGGTTATAAGAAAATTTTAGAATACATGAAAATGATGTTTTCTTTCTTGAACAAAAAGATTATATCAGCTAAAGTAGATGAAAAATGAAACCTGAGACTTCTCGAGAGGACGGAAGACGACCACTTCATCAATCCGGTTGAGCAGCTCGGGCCGGAAATAACCCTTCAGCTCTTCCATCACCAGCGCTTTCAACCCAGAATACGAACTTGATTCGTCATCTGCAGTTAGAAAACCAATGGAGCTGCGTCCACCTTTTGCAATGGTACTTGATGCCACATTGGATGTCATCACAATCAAAGCATTCTTGAATGAGACTTTCCGACCCTGTGGAACAAAATCTTCCCAAATAAGCACCAAGAAAGAAAGCTACACTTATGGGCCCATTTCTACCATTCCATTTCTCTCATATTTAAACATACATATCCGATTTTCACTTCAAAAGAATTATTCCAATCGGATCCATCTTCAAACTTAGGTCACTGGACTAATTGTCTAATATCTCGCACATTTTCTGCAAATGAAAAACAGAAAACTGCTCACAATATTCCGAGAACATTCTTCTTAGATAGGTGGCCACAAGAAGAATGAACCTGAGAATCTGTGAGATGCCCGTCTTCAAACAACTGCAGGAGGATGTTGAAAATATCAGGGTGTGCTTTTTCGATTTCATCGAACAACACAACGGTGAAAGGCTGTCTCCTGATGGCCTCAGTGAGTATACCTCCCTCCCCAAAGCCAACATAACCCGGGGGTGCGCCAATTAATTTGCTCACTGTATGTCGCTCCATGTATTCGCTCATATCCAGCCTTAGCATTGCTGATTCCTGTGTTCATATGATAGAATTTGAGGGCACATAAGGACTAGTCAGCAATTAATGAAATAACTGGAAAATTTACACGATCTTGAGAAAGATACTTAGAACAGTAATATCGCGTTACCACATAGCAAGTGACGAAGTGAGTCAAGCTACATGTGATTTACAGCCACTCGGCTAACAACAGTGTGAATTTGACTCATTTTTCTTAAGCTCAAGCAAACAGTTTTTGGTCAACTGTGCCAAGTTCTCGCTTGAGCGAAAAAATTCTGGGATTTGGGCACTTGCTGGTTGGATTGAGACTCTTTCTAGTTCTTAAACCCAAAGTTGATTATAATCTTCCACTTTTGAGTTTTCTGGATCTTGAGTTTGTCACAAGCTCGAGCTCATGTCTAGACTCTAGTTGAACCAAGTCGCACTCGAGGTTGATGAGGCCTCATTTGGTTGTCTTGAAAGGAAAGTGAATTGAGTTCAAGCATGTAAAGTGTGAGTACAAGCAAAGCTCAAGTATGAACTCTGACGCACAATCAAGGTCAACCCAAATGCAAGTCAATTCGAGCTAGAACAGTTGAACCTAGCCCATATCGCTCAGTTATGCTCCTAGACCCCATTTTACATCTACACTCTGTTTTCACTTCTTTCCCCAAGACCACCTTTCCTCCATTTAGATACATCGTTTTTGTCACAATTGGCAGGGAAATTTTTTTTTTCTTTTAAAAAGTGATGTTGCTAATGAAAGGAATTAATGAGCCACTCATATATGAGTTAGAAAGTCGAACGACAGGAAATTAAGTAAATAGAGAACAGGAGCTTCAACTCACCGATCCAAAGTAGCAGGCAGCCAAAGCCTTTGTAAGCTCGGTTTTGCCGACGCCAGTCGGCCCACAAAACAGCATTGCAGCTATAGGCCTGTCAGGGTCGTTTAACCCAACTCGAGACCTCTTGATGGCACGGGAGATTGCTGAGACAGCCTCTTCTTGACCAACAACTCGTTTTTTAAGCTGTTCATCGAGACCCACGAGAAGCAACCTTTCATCGGCATTGAGTTTTTGGACCGGGATGCCAGACCAGACTGAAGCAACTGCTGCTATTTCATCAGGTCCAACCATCACAGGCCTGGCAATAATCAGATGAGATTGATCAACTAAAGAAGACTGGATCACATCCCAAAGGTTGTACCTCCATTTAAATGGAAAATCAAGGAAAAAATTATCCTTTTCTTTTTCCAAATATGATGGTAAAATATAATGTTGGATCAAATTTTACAGAACGCCATGAGGTATAAGTGGGCGTGTGGTTTCAGACTCCATCAAATGGAAACAATAGTTGGGAGAATTTACTATCATCAAATTGATTGTAATAATGGTTAAGAAAAACTATATGAGAAAATTTATTATAGAATTAGATAAAAACGCAAAAAAGTAATAAATAGTTGGGAGAATTTAGTATTAAAAGATTAGTTGTAATACTAATAATGGTTAAGAAATAGTATGAGAGACAATTTATTATTAAATTGGAAAAAAAAAAGATAAATAAGTAATGATTGTGTTATTGAATTGAGGAAAGAATAGATAAGAGTAGAGTGGAGTAGAATTATTATTCTTGAACCAAACAAAGCCTCCATCATGTTGAGTGCAATCGGTAATTATTTCCTATATCTAATAAGCAGAGGAAAATGGGAAATTCAATAAAAAGTTTCCCAGTTTCCAGAGCAAAACAGAGCCTTTTGGTTATTCAATTTTGACATAAATTTAGAGCATACTCATCATCTTCCAGTGCTGCTGCCAAAGGGGAGTCCAAATCTTCTATCGTTGATGCATCGCTACCATCCTTTAGCCTGCTCGCCGTTACCTGGTGATTTTCAATAAATCAAAATGGCGCCAAAATGATAGAATAATGTGAGTATACTAGTTCACTCATCACGGAAAGAAAACCTCCTTACCACTTCATGCATGACCTGCACAGTTCTAATTTCTTCCCAATAATCTTCAGGAGACTTTGAGAGTATGCAAGTCTGTCGTTCTTTCTTCTTCTTAAAGGCTTCAATGTGGGCCCTGCTTCCAGCCTCGTCGATGAGATCAATAGCTTTGTCGGGCAAGTAACGATCAGAGATGTACCGGGCTGAAAGTTGCACTGCAGCATTAATAGCTTTGAGCGTGTAAATGCACTTGTGGTGGGCTTCATACTTCTCGCGCAGGCCCAACAGTATTCTAACTGCATCCTCCTATGAAATTTTATTCACGAAGCAAAGTAAGAATTAAGAAGGAAAAAACAACTGCTTCCCCATAAGTAATACAGGACCAATGATTCAAGAAACCTGGGTTGGCTCATTAACAAGTACAGGTTGGAATCTCCGGGCCAATGCTTTGTCCTTTTCAAAATGTGTCCTGAATTCATCCATTGTTGTTGATGCTATGCACTGCAGGGAATTAATGCCAATGACCAATGCACGGAATTAATAATCCGAAGGTTTGGTCTTTCCTAAGACAAGTTGCAGGTAAAAAAGAGATAAGTGAGTCTGCAATATAATTATATACCTGCAAATCACCTCTTCCAAGGGGAGGTTTTAACAGGTTAGCAATGTCAAGACCTGATCCCTTGCTTCCTCTCCCAACAGTACCTGACCCAATAATCGTATGGACTTCATCGATAAAAAGTATGATATTCCCTGCAGACAATGGACATATTAAAATTGAGATACAAAGAGAAATGACATTGCCCATATTTGGCTTTCAAAAAAAGCTCGGAAGTGTTCTCACCTGATTTCATTATCTCCTTGAGCAAATCAGTGACACGTGCCTCTAGCTCTCCTCTCTCCTTTGCGCCTGCAATTAGTAAGCCAATGTCCAAGGATAGTATCCGCTTTGTCTGCACATACATATAATATGCTGAATTCAGAAATCTGTCAGAAGTAGAGACACTCTTACTAGACCAAGTTTATAAAGATTCTATAGAGCAAGCCTGTCAAAACCATTGATTATCACTAGTCCCATAACAATCAACCACGTTGCAACTAGCGCAACCTAAAAACTCTCTTCAGATGAGAGTCTGTTATAATTTCTTCTTGAAGCAACTCTCCATCAAAAGATGCGAGGCCACGTTGATATTTTTGAAGACTCACCAAAAGAAAACTCGGAACTTCAGCCTGGGCTATTCTAATAGCTATTCCCTCTGCGATGGCAGTTTTTCCCACCCCAGCTTCACCTAGAAGGATCGGGTTATTCTTTGTCCGGCGACATAATATCTGGATGATTCTTTTAATTTCCGAATCTCGCCCAATCACTGGATCAATCAGACCTTCACTGGCACGGACTGTAAGGTCCACACAGAATTGGGATAGGGCACTCTTCTCTGGTCAGAAAAAGAGCAGTCAGTTACATTCACAACAGATGTGTCTTTAGAGCCAGCTCTTGATTTCAGAAGCTAAGCAAGCAAGAAACAGTAAAAAGTGCCGGACCTTGGGATTTTTCCATGGCCCCGCCGGTAAAGGACTTGTCCTCTTTGGACGGCATAGGCTCTCTCCCGTCCTTGGCGAGCTCTCCTTGAAGCCTCGTGACTGCCACAGCAGCCAAATGATTAACATTCGCCCCCAATCTGTATACAAACGTAAGAACAACAAATCTCTATAAATAGCAAACTTGCAAATTTTCTTCTTCCTGTCAAACGCTATCGGTATATCGCATTTAGCATGTCATAAGTATAAATAAATTAAAGCACATACCATTACTTCAATGGCCAAACTACAAAAGCTTACGCACTAGAATCAAAAGTTAGGCCAAATTCGGACCAATTTACCTACAATCCGATTTAACTCGACACATAACACATCGGCATCAAATTTTACTTGATCATATTCAGGTTAAGACATACTTATTAATCCATGAAGACAATTCCAAACAAGTATCTCCATTTGCAAATGAATCCATTTCTTGCAAGAAATGATCCTAAGAGCAAGGGCTACGGGTACAAGAGAAGGGTTCAAAAGGAACCTCTCGAAGACACGGGCAGCGCTTCCATCGTCGACCGTGAATAGACCAATAGCGATATGCTCAGGGGCTATGAAGTTGTGGCCCATCGTCTGGGAGTACTCCACCGCGGCTTCGAACACCCGCTTCGTGCTAATTGAGAACGGAATGCGAGTTGATGCCGAGTACGACGTCCCTGTCCCTGCAGTCTCATCGGCTACTTCATCGTCCTTCTTCTCCTTCTGATTTTGCCATATCGAGTTAACGGCCTCCCGGGCCTTCTCGAGTGTGATCCCCGAGCCGAGGAACCCGTTCGGGTTGGAGCTGGACTGGGACTGGGCCTCAGCGACGAGGCCAAGCAGCAGGTGCTGAGTGAACACCATGTCCTTGCCCAGAGCCCGGGCCTCCCGCTGGGAGAAGATGATGGCCTTGATCGCCCTCTCCGTGAACCGCTCGAACACCGCCCTTATCGGCGCCGACCGCAGCGTCGGCCTCTTCCGCGCGGCGGCGACACGCGACTGGCGCCTGATTGGGGCGCCCCAGAAGGAAGACGGAGAAGAACAAGACGACGAAGGGGGCGGGATCGAAGGCGCTGAGGAGGGCGAGAAGTAGACGGATCGAGGGGGGAAGCGGCGGCGGCAGGGGCGGGTGAAGGGGGAATGGATTGAAAGAGGGGAGGAGGAGGAGGAGGAAGAGGTGGAGACCTCCATGATCAAAGATCAGCTCAGAGATGAGAAGCCCCCAACTGCCCAAGTCTTCAAGAGTCAAAAAGGGTTCAACTTCAATTGGGTTTGCAGCTTTTCTGCTGCTGGCTGCTTCTTCCCCGTTGATGATGGAAGCAGTGATGAATATGAGTTCAATGAATGCCCCCAAAATTCGCCGAACTTGAAACCCAAATGGGAAGTCTTGTTTTTTTTCTATGGGGGAAAGAATCGCAATAACATTAAAGAATGGAATGGAGGAGAGGTAGGTGGGTGAGGGAAGCAAAGGATGGACAGAGGATGAAGAGCAAGCAAAGAATTCAACTTGAAGAAGAAGAAGAAGAAGAAGAAGAAGAAGGTGGAAGGAGAGGAGGAAGGAGGACGAGTAGGACACGTCAACCCAACACGACAGCAAAATCCCCCTACGTTTCCGGTTCCTTCCTTTCTTCCAAAAACGAACACTGTCGTCTTCTAGTTCTTCTTCTTCTTCTTCATCTTCGTCCACCTCTAATAAAATGTCAAAACTGCCGATGTAACAACCTCTTTAGCTTGGAAAGTGAAAGGTATGATCGAAAGTTCAGAACGATACTTGGGTCCATTGGGTCGGTAATTTTGAAGGTGTCGGCAAACCGATACTCGAGGGTCGATTTAATCTTTAGTGTAATGTAATTCGCAGGATTACCGGTATGGTATGGATAGGCAACTGATGATTGTGCCACACAAGAAACATACAATCGCAGCAATTAAACCACATTTCAAACACAGAGAACCTTCTTTCACTTCTCGTGGTCGAGAAACAAATCAAATCATGCCGAGCGGTTGTGAGAAGGAATTTTGATGAATACAACCGATTGTCCGGTGACATATTCCGGAAAAATCATACTCTGCAACCAAAAAGCAGCGATTTGCAAACTTTGGCCGGTCGTAAATATGCAGAAAGATATTTTGACTATTTTGGTATCTTTAGCCATCTATGTCATTAGAAGCATGCCAGTTTGGTTCTTCTCTTCGGGAACAATGAATGGATCCGAGACAAAACCCGGCGGCGGCGGGCGGCGGTGGCTCGGCATGGACACAGACTTATCGGAATGTTTCCAACTCCAAGGGCTCGTGGAAAATGAAAAAAAAAAAAAGGAGGGGTCAAAGATAGCCAACTGCCTACCCCGCGTCCCATTCCGTTGAAATATGTGTGAGATTTTTGGGCTCATTCGGAAGCTCCTCCGCACATGATTGATGAACAAGCCCCCCAATTGGACATCTGAAGCTGCCTGGCTTTTTTACCCGCTATCAGTATATATTGAGATGTTTCCTTTTCCCATTAAAAGTCAGCAACTCTTTTCCGAACTTTCATGGTATCTCCACAATGAGCGGAATCCATTTCAATAATTGGATGCTGTGGAATTTGCGGACATGGACATGTTTGGTAGACCGAATAAGTAGTACCATGGGATTTCCTAGGCTTATATTTGGTACAATAATCAGGGTAAAGATTGAAATTGGGACACATCATGATACAGTTATTTAAGTAGCTAATCTTTGTCAGGAGGTGGATTTGACCTGAATAAGAATTTTTCTTTTTATGGGCAATTATCCTAATGCTCCTGACATTATATCATATTTACGAAATTTTCCGTTTATACTACTTTACCAGCTGAGGAACAGAGAAGGGGGTGGGCGGCTCTATAGTGGTCACCACCGTCCACTCGAGGTCATGACGCACCAAAAACAAGTCTCCTCTCTGCTCACCTCGAAGAGAGAGAGACAGAGAGAGAGAGCGAGGAGGGTGGGTGGTGGTTGAATTTGAGACACCACTGCCCCTCTCCGTCCTCCCTTTCTTTGAGGTGAGGAGAGGGGAGACTCAATTCTGAGGCAGTGGTGGCTCAAGACCGGCCATCACCGCCTACTTGAGATCGCTCCCACCTAGGGGTGGCAATTCGTGTCGTGTCGTGTTTATACGTGTCGTGTCTAAACGGGTTCGTGTCATCAAAGTTATAACCCGTACACGACACGATTATTAAATGGGTCAGGTTTTGCATACACGAACACGACACGATTATATTCGTGTCAACCCGTACACGACACGTTTATACCCGTTTATTAAATCGTGTCATAACAGGTACACGTATACACGACACGATTATAACCGGTACCTGGACACGTTAACACGACCCGTTTATCCGTTCAATCCGGTTACCCGGACACGTTAACACGACCCGTTTATCCATTTAACCCGGTTACCCGGACACAGGACACGTTAACCCGAGAAGAAAAGGAATGAGAACAATAACCCGTTTATCCATTTATAACCCGTTTATTGAAACAACGATACACCTAAAAAATTGGAAAGTGACTAGAACAAAATCATTTCCATACTAATCTAATCATACAAAATTGAAGCTCCACAAAGTAATGAAAAAGGCACATAGTATTTCACAGTAATATCCAAAACATTTCTCCTGAAAACTCTGAAAATCCTCCAATCTCTGAAAACTATTCTACTCCATGTTCATAATTATCCATACATAATAAAACTTAAGAAACTCCCAATCTGCCACTAGTAGGCAACAACTTCAAATATACCACTGAAAAACATATCAAACATTATGTCAGCATTGAAAATGGAAATCTTTCATTAGATCAGCTGACAATAAAAGTTCTTGTCATCTTGTGTTGCTCAGTATAATTCCACTAACCAAACCCAAAAACAAGGAGACCACATCTTTTCTCATAAAGGAGGTTGGTGTGAAGGCATTCCCTTGGAACCTATTACCTGCAAATATGAACTCAAAGTATGTCAGCATGATATCTAGAAAGCTCTGTGCTGTAAATAGGTCCATCAACATATCAATTGCATTAGTGTTTTTTTCCTTCCATGACACCAGTGGCTGATGTTAAGCTTCTTCTGCTGATGAAGGAGAAGGACTGAAAGATGCCAAGGCATCTTTGCTGATATATATATATTGCTGCAGAGTCTACTTTGTTGTATAGAGCTAGTAGCAGTTGGATTTAGTTGAAATTTTCCATTAACTATCCCAAAAATTGTCAAGGTATAGTGCTCATTGGATTTCTTGTGTATCGGGTTTAAAGGAGATATAACTATTTGACCTTCCCATGGATGAAAAAGTTACAGTACAAAGCTAAGCTGCCAACTTACTGAACCATCAGATGGATGAGAAAATAAAATTGCCCATCACAATGGATAGTTATCTCCAAAGAAGTTGAATACAAGCATCAATGTTCTAATCATACGCTTATATATCGAGCTAGGATGTTTTCGACTTGATTCTCGGCTTTTGGCATAGATGGTCTCACCTTTTGAGAAGCAAAAACAATGTAAAGAACCAGCTCTAGTAGTGACTGATATAACTCTTAGCTATGCTTCTCCTTTTCCAGAAGTAGAGGAAGTGAAGAGTGCCTTTGAGCTAGTATCCCCTTCGTGCTCTCAAGGACTCCGAAGAATATCAAACCCCCATTGCCTATCCACAGTACCCTCGGCCCAATTCCCTGCAGCGGCAACCCATCCAAGTAAGAGGAAAGGCAACAAAAGCACATCCAAAAATTTGAATTTCCATTTAGTTTCCTTGGAAACTATGAGAAAATATTAATGACATGGCAAATTTTGCCTCATTCAAAACCCATCAGGTATAAACTATGTTGGGAGTGTAGTGTTGTCGCCAGAGCAGAAGTACGAAACATGATAATGGAATCTAGCTTCAGGATGATAAAAAGCACAAAGTATGGAACATGATAATGGAATCTAGCTTCAGGGTGATAAAAAGCACGGCTGGCTACCTTGAGAAGAGCAGAACGCCCTTCTTCTCGCACAATCGTTTGTACTCAATCAAATAAAATTTGTCATTTAGAGCCAACACTTCTTTAAGGAACAATAGGAAACCAAAGGGGAAGAGGCCAGAGGGTCGGGGTCGGGGTCGGGGTCGTGGTCGAGGTCGCGCGGACTGCGGAAGGGAAGAGGCCAGAGGGTCGGGGTCGGGGTCGAGGTCGCGCGGACGGAGGAAGGGAAGAGGCCAGAGGGTCGGGGTCGGGACCGTCGGGGTCGAGGTCGAATGAAATTAGGGTTTGGACTCTGGAGGATCTGGAAGCAACGAAGGCCCAAAGGAAATGAAATTAGGTTTGCGAATTGGGAATCGGATGTTAGGGTTACATAAAGGATATTTTGGTCAATTCATATACATAAACGTGTCTAAACGGGTTACACGATTATAGTAACATGATTAAACACGTTTATTTAAACGTGTTTAATAGTGTATAATCGGGTTACACGGGTTCAACCCGGTAAGACACGCTTATTAATCGTGTCTAAACGGGTTGGACCCGTTTAACCCGAATATCAAAAATACCCAACCCGAACCCGTTTAACTTCGTGTCGTGTCCGTGTCGTGTAATCGTGTCGTATCAAATATTGCCGGCCCTACTCCCACCACCCCCTTTATTAGGAGAGCCTTTAGTTTTTTTTTTTTTCAAATTTTCATTTTATATGGTTGAATCAAACAGTATATTTACCTAACAGATATATTGATAATTTCTTCTTCATATCTCAATTCTAAACTTAAATAAGTAACAAACATGTTATAAGAATATTATATAATTCTTGGGAATATTAGTTCCCATCCCATCCATGTCTAATGTCATGTCTTATCTCGTCCTCTAGATGAATCGTACGTGAATAATATGTGATGCCCTTTACATCAAGTTCGGACAAAGAATTAAACCTGGATCAGTTAAGTTAGTTTGATGATACTACTGCATCCGTGTGTAATGATCTGAAATCGTGCTTGACCTTGAGGGATGCTTTGTCCATGTAAAAGGCCATTGGGCTAGAAAATATTGGACCATTTGGATTAGGGTACAGTTCTCTCTCTGAATAACTATCGATGATTATAGAATCCTTTTTTTTTATTCTTTTTGAAGAGGAAAAGCGATATTTCATTTTATAGAGGAAATAATGGAGCATTTGTTTTGTACATGTGATCTATAAATCCTTTTGAACCTCTACATGAAATGTCCATTTATTTCCTGTTTTCCAGGAAGAAGGGAAAAAAAGAAAGAAAGAAGAAAGACAAAAAGCTGTTGCCAAAAATTGAGGAAACATATGTAGTGACAGCTCTATTACAAACTATGTAATCATCATCTTGCAACAACTTGTCTAAATTTTACATTATACTCACGAACTAAAATTACAAGGAATTACCAAAACGTTTGAACCTCTAGCAACGGTTTTTGCGCAAGTCGGGGATCTCTGCAAGTCTAAGCACTTAATTTCTCGTCTGGGAACCCTCGGCCTCCTCTTTATCTTTATCGACGAGCACCATCTCGGCTTCCTTGGTACCCGCTTGACTGTTGTTATTGGTATGACTAGAGGCATTAGCTGCTTTCTTCAACATTTGGTTCTTCCTTGCATGCTGAGCCCACACTGTGATCCCCTCTTGTATGTGCTCGTCGAATATTGCCTTCTTAAATGAGCTCCCCATCTTCGAAAATTTCCAAAGAGCTTTCATCAGTTATTTGAGCTTAAATTATATGGAGAATATAACCCGAAGGCAATTAGTTAATGCAAGACTCACCTGCGTGACAATCGCATAGAGGGGAAGAGTGCTGTAGCTGCAAAGGAACTGAACAAACGCCCTGAAAATGCATAGGGACATTTATAAAATAAGAAAACCACGAGTTGATTTAATCATAGTTCTCAAAATTGGTCGAACATGCCTCTTCTTAGAATCGTGTATGCAATGACATAGTTGAACAAAGAAAAAAAGCAATGATAAATCTGGAAAAGAATTTACCCAATAACTAGCCTCGGAATAATGTATCCGATTGGTCCCATTATGCAGGATTTGAATTTGTACTGGACCTGATATGTATCAGAGAAAGACAGATGATCACAATAGGTTCTACCTTCCAGTCACTCTCAGGATAACACTACCAATGGGGTAAATCGTATTCATGTTACCAGTATAAAGAAGAAGAAGGCCAGTTCGAATGCGTTCTGGAAGAGAATGATATGAATGAGGTAGAGGACGATCTTCGGCCTGTGGAACCAGAAATGATTGTCCGAAGGTTGAACAACTAAGTCTCCTTCAATGGCCACATGCTTCTCAGCGACCTCGTGGGCCAACTGGTTTATTACGTGCTCGAGTTTCGTTCCTACTGCCAGTAAGAGCTGCCAAGAAACCCATTATGAGTTTTCTTCTGATGAATGAATTCATTTGAAATTCAATAGGAGGATTAATAGTCCGAAATTACCACGCACGGAATGAAAGCTATGTAAAAATATGCATGCCAACCTGCAAACAGAGTGATACTGCAAGTGAATTGCAGGTTCTTGAATAAAACACTGGTAATTTTAGCTGTCTTGCTTGTCGGAAATGAACACCAAAAACTTAAGTGCCAAAGGAACTTTTCGTTATGTAGATGTTCAATTATCTAATTACCAGCAACATTGAGCGACAGAAACACGACCACGAAGATCCATAGGTACCAACTGCAAGATTTGAACAGATAATGAGCAATGTACTGACTATTTTCAGTTTGCATTTAGGAACAAGGCAAAGACAACATAAAAATTCATATGCTGGAACAAGAAGAAAGGGAAAGAATTCTTACCTTATTCCTACAACTCTCTTGAAATCTGCCTCGAGGGCTCGTATCATGTACTTGTGGAAATTGAACTTTGGGTTTCCCCTGCAGTGAGTCTTAAGTGATGATATTCCAGATCAGTCACAAGAATAACTAGCAAATAAGCGAGGACTGATGCGAAGCGTAAATGACCGTGAAAACAAATAGCTTACCTTGATGAAACCCAGGCGTAGGGTAATATAATCGGACCTGGTGACGGAAGCGTAAAATTGCTTGAAGAATGAGTGCTGTAAAACACAGGAAAAGTTATGGGAAGTTGTCAGGATGTAAAATGATCCTCCTCCATATCTTTGGTCTTGATCGAGTTGGAAAGGATTCATTTCCATACCACCCAACCGAGTAAGGCCAAGTCCTTCCCAATGCCCAGGAAACGATTTCTGATGAAGGCATGATCTTGGACATGAGTGAACTTCTTCAACTCTGCATAAGCAACACCATTGAATGAAAGATGTCATAAATTTTCTCGGTTGACCGGAAAACTATTTCAAAGCCAATAAAAGAGGGATGATGTAATTGAAAGATTTCAATACCGAAATATAAGAAGAGTTATTGGTACTACAATACTAATTACCATCTTCAGGATTGGATTCACTCTTCTGTATCGCATCCTCCCAGATTCTCCACTGGCGTATCTGCAGCAAGGCCGGCAAATATCAGCAAACTCTTCACTGAAAAGAAATATCAGCAAACCAAACAAATTGTTTGGCAGGACATGTGCGAAATGTTGTAAATGGAATTGACGATTGTCTTCTAAAAAAAGACAAGCACAACAGATGTTACCTTTGCTCCTCCGAACAGAATGGTGAGGACACAGATGATGACATGTGTGACAGCGAGCACGAAGATAAAAATATGAAGATGATGGAGCGCAGTCGCAGATAACAATGGAACCATCCCCTGGAAAAATAAAAGAAAGAATTGATAGTGAGAACAATCTTGGAAATTCCGATTAGTTAACTCAAGATTTCGACCGTATGGTCCGATTAACAACTTGCCTTCGTAGCACAGTAAGAGGTGGTACTAGAAGAAGCTTCCGCAAGGAGCCGACGAGATGTCCCAGGAGAAGAAAAGAAGGCCTGAAAATGGGAAGTGGTGGAAGCAGCGTCTTCTTCGAGCTTGCAAGGAAGCCATTCTTTGGATGCTTTCTCAGAGATGCAAATGGTGGCGATTCTGTCTTGGAAAACCGTCAACAGCAGTGATATAAATCCAAGGAGCATCAGCTCTGCAAAAAAATTCCCACATCCCCATCATCATCATCATACTATCTCGAAGCTTCTTCTCTATTCGATAATATGCAGAAAAGGAAATGGGGTATAATGAAATCGCTGGACAATATTGGAGCCTTCCATGTTCGAGTTTCATTTCAACCGGTTTCCATTCGTTCGTGCAGAGCACGACCTTTTAGACCGTGTCATCATTAATTCCTCGAAGTAAAGCTAAGCTATGGTCACCTTCTTTGATCTTCAGTAAGGCTTCGAACAGAGGCTTCTGGCCCTTCTTCTTGAGATACTGCAAGAACCAAAAAACGGAGGCATATCCATGATTCAGTCAACAGGTGCCACGCGAAACAGAAACCGAAATACAGAATGGAAGGATTCCCATCCGTAAAATCTCCATTTATTCATACCAAACACGACACGAAGACAGCACATATATACAAGGAATAGGGAGAAGAGTAGGGAGGGGAGAAATGGATTGCCTTGCCGGTATAGTGGAGGAGCCGCTCGACGCCGAGAGAGATGGCCACTATGACGCTGCAGACGGCTGCCACCACCCACGTGGGCGTGTGCTCTAACGTCGTCTCCCCTGCGACCGCCATCGATATAGTCCCCTCTCTTCCCCTGCTTCTTCTCCTATGTTATGCTTGTGATACAGCAAAGCAGGTAACGCCTGTCTGTGTTATTCACAGGAGGATTAGAGCAGAAGAGGAGGGAGTCAACCTCCCGACTACTATTCTAAGTCGAGGAGGAATTAGAAAAAACAAATACACATCAAATTAACCCCACCACTCCCCAAAGTCTAGATTTATGAATATATATATGTGCGTGTATGTATTCCTTTTTTTTTTTTTTTTTGGGAGAATTATGTATGTATTTCTTTGTATGTGTTCATATATATGGTCAGAGCGCAAATCATGACGGGATCATCACCCCGGAACCGCGTTCCAAATTTTCTTCATTCATTTATTTATTTTATTTGTCCTCTTTCTTCTTTTTATATTTCAAAATCACGGTATACTTAGACTTTGGAAGCTTCTTGCTTTCGTTTTCCTATCTCATCTGATGCCCTACGGCAACGGGTGGAGTTGTGCTATTCACCAGTATCAACCCGATTATTGGGACCAGTCGCGCTCCACAAGACTGACGGCAATAAATCATGCCGAGTGCCACAAGACCTAATATTGATGAATCTCTGCCTTAATTATGATTATTCAAAACTAGTATTTCGTCTCATTTATCATATCAATTATGATCTAAAATTATTCGATAATTATTGAATGCAACCGGCCGCCTCTCTCGAGGAGGAAAATACAAACCTGAGAATATTATCTCGTACGGAGGATCAATCAATTAATATGAGAAAATATTAGATGAGTAATATTAAGTGAGTAATACACAATCAAGTGATTGGGTAAAACTGCATCTACGAATTATATGAGTCCAATAAGGAAGAAAGAGTTGTGTAGTGAAACATTTGTTAATTTGGGAATGCAATTTTATCCAACCATTTGGTTGTGTATTTCACCTAATATTTTCTTCAATCAACATATATGATTAAGGACCAAACTATTTGAAGTTGGTGGGGCGGCTGTATAATGGCATTGTTCTTTCTTGTTTATAATTGGATGACAATTGGACAGCTTTTTTTCTTTAATAAAGTTCTTTTTTATTTTATTGTTGAAATATACCCTCTCAATAATAAACAACTTTCGCGCGAGTGTCACATAAATTTTGAATTTATGTAACCATCTCTTTTTGAAAAAAATATAAAAGAAAATAGTTTTCAAATCATAAATAAATTTAATATTTTACCATATTTTGGTGTGTTGCATAGATTTGAAATCTATACATGTAAAAAATTTTCCCCAATAATATAGTTAAATTCTTAATTTTTAATAATGATTATAATAATAATAATAATAATAATAATAATATAGTTTAATCTAATCAATAGTGAAGTTGGAATCTGATTCAACAGCATATTTTCTCTTTAGATATATATAGTATGGTATGTGGTATCCTATTCTTTTTTTTTTTTTTGCTGAATATCTGATATCCTATTGATAATATAATAAGTTTTCATAGCAGTTATAAACAAATTTTTTTGGTGAAACAATAATAAACAATTTGATGAGAATGACAATGTACCATAAGGCGTGCATGCCATAACGGGATTCGTTATGAGATTATTTTCCTTTTCTCTTATATTTTCTTTTTTTTGAGTGAATTATTTATTCAATTTTCGGTTCTCCGGAATTGTTGTGAGTGGGTTCCCATTCACACCCTAATGGACCAATTTGCATTTTCTCTCACACATGTCTAAACAAATTAAATCATTGAAACGTTTATGAAAAGAGAATGTAACGCAATGATGCACGCACTCACTTATTGATTTAGAGGTCACATGTTTGATGCCTTGTGAGACTACCATCGTCCATTTATTAGTTATTTAGGATTTATCTTTAATTATTCTAGGCCTTGAACATCCTTTGTGACCCAAAAAAAATCACCGAAATGTTTTTTTCTTTCTTTTCTTTTTTTAAATTTCTGGTTTAGTTTTCTAAGGATCGACTTACCCAATTATTAGATATAATTTAAGTTAAGGAAATTAAGCAAAAATTCAATTGTAGCAGGTGAGGCATTTAGCAACACGGTTCAACCCGAGCAAACTCGTTTTCTAGATCGTTCTTCAATTTTTCTAATAATAGTATGGTATGATAATGACAGAGCCCCCCCCAACAAGCCTCCCTGGAAAGGGGACTACATGCCATTCTTTTAATTTTTTGCTTTTGGTCGCACGATTAGGTGATATCAGGCAGGAATTGGGTGAATCAAAGATAAATTATCAATGCTTAATTTTCTATAAGGTTTTCTTGACCCATACAACCTCGTTTCAATAGGATTTGATTCTGAATAAACACGCCAATATTCTTCAGGTCGGGTCTACTTGCTAAATTGATCATATGTGCAAAAGTCTCGAAAACGTGTATTAGTAATGACTAGTAAAGTTATCGCTAAAACCTGACTTATCTACTTTTATTGGTTAATTAATCTTCTTTTAATCAAAATTGACTGCAGAAGCCACGCAAATCCGTTGAAGTTACATCAAATGATGAAGAATTGATTATTTCACTCGCATATGTAACTTCAAATAGAATATCCAAAAGTATCGAGCAGATAAAATAAAATTATTATTTAGTTGAAGATGATCGATTTGCCTATTATGATAGACGACACCGTTCACATTATCTTTGAATCTCAGACCTATGAATACCGTTCTTTTGGTGACTTGCAAAGGTAAATAAAGAAAAAACTAATACATGACAAAAAAAGAAATATGCAGTAGGGCAGAGTAGGTTCTTTTTTTGGCTAGCAATGCAAATTAGTTATGCGAAGACAGATAATGGTAATTTTATCTTCATTAGAAAACCTAACCAAAGAACAAAAGAATAGTCATGAGATTCGATCATCACAACTATAATTTCTTCTAATATAATGACAAAAAGGTTGCAAATGATAATTGAAACCTATATTTTAATTAGTACTTGCACCCAATACATCATTTTGAAAATAAAAACAATATATATATATATATGTTAGGGGCCGGGTTTTGGGGCCGACTCCTCATGGGCCGTTTAGGCCCACGAAGCTCACGAAGAGGCGAAGCCTGGTTTGATCTAACTAAGCCCAGTCCGGCCCAGCAAAGCATGAATATATAGAAAATCCCACTGAATAAAGTAATCGCTTTTAGATGATTTGCTAAGAACAATGTAATATTCTTAAAGAAAGAAAATGGATTCTTACAGTAGGTACCTCAACTCACTGGCCAATCATCTTATTAAAAACACAAGAATAACTAGAAATGAAATAAAATAATGGCATTAATCGAATTGTAGAATCAAAAGAAAATCAATATATAATATATAATACTTGGAATTGTTGATCAGGTTGCGGCACATGTAATTCTTAACCTTTCCAACTTTCGCCATGTATCGTCATGTGGGCAAGTTCCCATATAGGTCCCCCCAACAACGTGTTGCCATGTGTTAAAGTACCTCCTCAATTACAAGATTAAAAATTATTTAATCGAATCTATATATAAGATAAATGAAAAAAAAATAATTTCAATCAAATTTAACTCTTGAATCGGTAGAATTGTAGTAACTTTAATACGAAAAAATACACTTGGTATTTTAACATTTTGGTAAAAAATAACAATTTGGTACGTAACTTATTTGTATTATAATAATCAGTTGTAAACTGACTATCAACTTTTGGACTGACGCCGTAATGTTTTGATGACGTAAATCCTGCATGACTATTGACATGATGACATAGCATTTTTAATAATTAACAAATCATTTTTCGGAAATTTTAGAATAAAATAAAATGTAAAAAAATAAATAAAAGCAGTGATAAGAGAAAGGGGAGGGGACCTTACCACCGACCATGACCTCCCGATCAGGGTCATTGGTAGGGCTTGAGTCAATAGTGACAACGTCGGGACTGGGATGTCTCGCTAGGATACCCTGACTTCCAATTCAAGTCCTGGTAAAAATAGAGAAGCTTAACTTACTTTATAATCAAACTTAATTTACGCCCATTTAATTGAGAAGGAAAGAATTTGTATCGTCCCCTGGCGTAATTTCTGGTTTCATACTTGCGTGCGTTACACTATTTTTAGCAAGTTTATTTATTGAAATAGCTATTATTGGTGAGTGAAACTTCTCATAGATAGTTACATTGTACATCCGCGAGATAGTTACATATATTCTTCTAGCTAGCAAGATTAATGAACTAACATGGTTTATCCGCATATCAGATAGTTACATGCACTTGGATCTGAAGGTAAGCAAATAAGGAATACATACATATGCACTTACATTAAACATGTATATCAATGGAGTCAAACGAAAACTATTATCTGCATATAAGTTGTGCACCGTATTCTGACCTAATTATCACTGTCTACTTTGCCTTTGATTATACACTTCCAGTTATCAACTTAACGGTGTAGACGGTACGTCATCATTTTCATACATGCAAGACCTCAACAGTCAATTTATCAATATGTTCACATTCAAGTTCAACAACTTGTTCTTTTCCTCTAATATAAACTAGTCGATAATACGTGCATGCATGGGGTAATTTCTTTTTTAAATATTAAGGAAGCAAATTGAACAAAATTATATTGACATCAGGAAAACCACATAGTTAGTTCAAAATATTTTATTAGAGTAATATTTTGGTGTTTGGTAAAAAAAAAAAAACGTAACACTTTCGGCATAAAACTAAAATTATAACAAATTTTATACAGAGCTTTTCAGCTATGTAAAATATTAGACAAACAATTAATTATGATTTTACGTCATCAAGTTTTATTGACATGATTTTGCCCGACTGTTGATATGTCAAGTTTTGAAAACGTGACTCATACAGAGATCGTTGTTGGCAGAGTTGTCCCACCTCCTTCTCCGATCACTTTTGTCCTCTCTCACTTTAATTTTATTTTAATATTTAAAATAATTTCTAATTTCAATTGGTTTTATTTTTAATTAATTTTATTTCAATTTCAAAATAATTTTTATTTTTATTTTATTTACGATATTTTAAATCATCACCATCATCTATTGCACAGCGTCAAGTCTTTTTGGAATAGATATGTAGATAGGTATAGATATAGATATGGTGGCCTATCTATTAATACCATCTAGAGTCAAGTCTTGTGGAGTCTGTTTATCTTGGAAAATAGTTTGATTATGCGAGGGGTTTGGTTTATGCGTTCATCTTGAGATCTGATTAATTTAGTTGTCATAATCTCCTTTATTTGGGTGAATTAGTTGTCATAATCTGCTTTGTCATTGACCATATGCTCCAAATCCATTTGACGTGTCGAAATGTAACATTTCCATGTTCGACCGTCTATTGGTATTTTGTGGTAGCTGTATATGTTGAATATGTAACCCTCTTCTGGACCCATTTGATGTTAGCTATAGTATTTTTGTAATTTTTGGCAGTTCTATATATCTCATCGAATATTTTTTGTATGTATCCTGACTTTTATATTGACTGCCCATATTAAAGCCGATTCCGATTAAAAGTTGTAAGTCTCTTCATCCAAAAAAAAAAAATAGTTTTGAGTATGGATTTTGTGGATTGAGGGTTAAGTTGAGTTAAGTTTTGGTTTTAATTGGTTTGTAATGATTATATTGTTGAATTATGAGAAAAAATGTGAAAAAATAATAAATAATTGAGAGAAAATAATGATTAAGTAATGATTATATTGTTGAATTGTGAAAAAGTAATGAATAGTTGAGATAATTTAATATTAAAAATTGAATTGAATAGTTTAAATTTTTTTTTAAAAAAAAGTAATGATTGTGATATTGAATTGAAGATAAGTGGAGTTGAACATTGTTGGGAAAATAAATACACCTTATATGTGGTAGAGGAAAGAGGTTATCTTAAGATGAGCATAATCAAACAAAGAAGACTGGAGGCGACTTGTGCCATGCGCGCGATTCAGTTATATTCGTCTCCAATGAGATATTGCTAAATTGTATTTCGTCAACCCGACGTAAGGTATATGGAATAGTAAATTAGAACTTGCATATTTATCATGAATTAAATTCTAACTAGAATTTTGATCATTGTCGATCACAGGATTTTTGCCAACATTTAGCTGCCACTGATTAGCAGTTGATCCTCTTTCCACCGGCATTTACCACCAAAGCGACCAACTGTCCCTTCAGCTTGAACATAGTCTTTGTTGAGGTATCAATACCCTTTGGGCCACTTGAATTTTAGTGAATGGTGAACTCGGTGTCGGTGTTGCATTCGGGGATCGATTGGACTCAGCATTAGCACGTTCAACGTCGAGCCCTCATATCCGTAATGTGGGGGCATTGGGACGGAGTATGTGTAATTCGGTGGATAATACAAATTATGATAATTTGGATGAGTTAAATTGGGGAATCGAAAATTAGGATTAGGATTTGGATTTTGAGAGTTTGGAATTTGCGGATTTTTGAGAGTTTGGAATTAGGATTTGGATTCATGCCCGGAGCTCCTCCCGCAGCTGACTTGCATGCGCATCTCTCTTCCTGCCACCTGGCAAAGACGCGCTGGAGATAGTCTTAGTCATTCGTCTCTGACTGTCTCCACGTGGACAAATATTTACATATCGCCGTACACTCTATTAGTGATGGCTTAAAATATAATAGTTATGAAAATATCACGTTTCAAAAGATTGAGTTTCGAATCTAGAAAGATAAAAATAAAACCAAATCAAAATTCAAGACACAACTCAACGATGCTGATATCACGCCTGTACGCGTCCAATCAAGAGTAGATAGTGAATATATATATATATATATATATATGTAGGGCATAAATAGTTTATATACAGAGCTGATCGGGTTGATCGATGAAATGAAGCCTGTGTTTCGATTATTAATTGTGATTTCATTACGTACCGTGATGGTATATTTTGACGCACCATAATCTACATATGAATTTCATGGGGAGTATCGAGCTTTCCGGAATTGCAATTCTGGAGGGAGATTAGTCATGGTAATCTTAGCCATTGTAACGTAATCTTTTATCTGGCTTTTTTTTTCTTTTCCGCTGCGAATTCCATAAGCTCATTTAGGTCCCGACTAATCTAGTCGAGTCGAGTCGGGCCATTAAGGAGTATTTTATCTAGAATTTTTAAATCAAAGTTTGGTTGTGTCCAACTATGTCATTGTATATATCTCTTCCTGGGGGCGATCAGATTCTTCTGTATGTAAATTTGAAATTTACCCATCAAAAGGAAAATTTTGAAATTTGAATATAACAGACTAAAACAAAATAAGAGATAAACCCGCATAGTTTGCTTGACACAAAAAGATGTAGACGTGATTCAATTGAAATCTTGGCAAAATATATAAATATATACATATGGATATATCCAATTCAAATCTATCTCGAATATCGATCATATATTATTTGAGGCCATATATCTTCTTCTGTTCATTCAGAGGTCGTGCTTGCGGAAGGAGAATGGCGGAGAGCAGCCGGACCGACATTGAGCTCCCTCTGGATCTGCAGCGCGAGATACTGGTGAGGCTCCCCGTGAAATCCTTATGCAGATTCCGGTGCGTGTCAAAGCTGTGGCATTCTATTATAGCCGATCCTCGATTTGTTGAAGCCCACGATGCCTACTCCGAGTATCGTCCGAAGCTGCTAATCTTTCGGGCCCCTAACTGTGAAATCCGCAAAGATTTGACCTGGAGCGTCGATGGCGCTAGTTCAAGCAAGGAGTTATATTATTCCGTAGATTATCCACAACAATCCAATGGCCTGACTCAAACCCTGACCTATGATGTCAATATTTGCGACCAAGTGGACGTCTATATGTCTGAAACAGTGGGCAGGCTTTACTTCCTCGGCTTCCGTGATTTTGTCAGAATCCGGAATCCTACTACTCGTGAGGTATTCGAGCTTAAAACTATGGACACTGAGGCTGGTCTGGATGCCAAGTTGGTAGACATCACCAACCAGTTTGGGTTCGATCCGGTTGAGAAGAAGCACAAGGTCTTTAGCACATGGAAGCTGGAACGCTCCACTGAGAAGATAATCGAGAGCCGTGTGTTCGTTCTCGGGGAGAGCGGCTGGAGGAGGCCACTATATGACTATCCTCCTAATCTAAGAGAAACGTATGTCCAACGCGGTACTTGCATCAACGGGGTCATATTCTCCACTGCATATACTGCCCAAGACGAACACTTGGTGGCACTTCATGTCAGGTCGGAAAAATTTCAAATGATTCCGCTCCCTAGAGGGGCTGTGGACACAGTTTTGATCGAATTATCGAGGCATGCTACCTTGGCTCAAGATGATGGCGTTGATCTTCCTTGGAACGAAGTCACTCTGTGGGTATTGGAGGACCTAGACAATCAGGTTTGGAAGCAAAAAACATGCGTGATCCCATGGCGGGAGGCTGATCCTGAATGGCATATCACTCTTCATGGCGGCACGCCGACGGGTGAGTTGATGCTCACACCAATGGACTTCAGCGAGCCGTTTTTCTTGTTCTTATACAATGTGGAGAACAACGTCCTTAGGAGAATCGAGCTTCAAGGCCCGCACAATCGTTTAGGTGAACAGAACCATCCATATACTACTTCCGCAGGCGCACAGGTCCGTTTTCATGTGGAAAGTCTCCGGTCACCTCGAGGCCTATCAGCTCCATTTGAACATCAGCATGAATCAGGAGGACCTATATGTGATCGACAGTCGAGGGATTCGAGAACCCGGCAGCAAAGAGGAACAAGAAAGAAATCAGTACGCTCTGCATTGTTCTTTATTTATTTACTTATTTATCCTTGGTATAGAATCCTTAATGACAATTGAGCCATTAATCAGTTTGGTTTTGAAATCCTTATCCTAGTCGGTTAAGCTTCTGTCTGCATCATGCAGACGCTTTTCTCTCTCTCTCTCTGTCCCTGTCCCAAAACTGAATGGGATTGATTTGTAAACTAAATAAAAGTTGAGCAGCATCTTTGCAAATATGATAAAAAGGGCGCCGAGCTGAGTGATTCAGCTAATAAAGTTTTCATGATGTAACAATTTGATACAAAATATTCATTTGTAAAAATTTGGTACAAAACATATTTGGATCGGTTACAATCAAGTGCATCCCGTCGTATCCTCCTTGACGCCGTTAACTTTTGCTGACGTGGCGTATCCTACGTGTCACTTTTGTCATGTGGAACCAATCATAACTCGCCATGTCATTAATAGAGATGTAAAATCTGAAAAATTCAAATAAAACTAAATAAAAAAACCACCTAAGAAACATAGTATGATATTAGATGCAAAATAGGAAAGATATTTTATATCAAATGTAAGTAATTTTATTGCTAGACGGAAAATGCACATGATATGAATATACAAATATATATATATATATATACACACAATTAAATATAACGCGCATCAATTTAGCTTGTGATATTAACTTGCTTAGACGAAATATATTAGAAATTCCGATCATGTTAAATTGACACGAAACAATGTAAGATTTCTTCTTTGTGGACTAATATATGTTGGAAGGATTTTGTTTCGACAGGATGCTAAATGGCAGATTTGGGGAGAAGGAAATAAATAAAGACGCAACCATAAAACAGTAGCATCCCCGCCCAGGCGGATGACATGTGTCCAAACTCTTTCTTTCGGCAAAATTCTCGGCACAATGAATAGGAGGAATAACAACTAGACCTATAATCTGCGCATTGTGTTAGAATATTATATATATATATATATATATATTTCAAAAATTTAGTTAATATTTCGTCTGAGTTGGAGAATAGGTTTAATAACTCGAGTGTATACTTGTTATTGGTCGTTAGTGTATATTATATGTATATATGTTTTTATTATATAAGGTACTCGATACTCGAAAGGTTGATAAAGTCATGAGTTGAGGTATTGCTCAAAATGATTACTTGGAGGGTCCTTATTGAGGATCTCTTTAATCGTATTTTGATGTCTTATAAATAAATTGAAGGTACTAAGACAAATATCAAAACTTTTTGTTTTTGTAACACCTCTTCCGAATATATTTTTTTCGGTGTGAATCCTAATATCCGAAAGTCCAATTGGACTCCGACTAATCCAGTTGAATCAAGTCGGCCCATTAAGAGATAAAACTCTCGCAGCGTAGGTTTACTGCAATCATAAGAACTCGAACTCAAGACCTTATTTAAGCAGAACAAGTGCCGAACTGATTGAACCAACCTACGTTGGTATCTCTTCCAAATATAACTTGTTCACATTCCATGTTTCCAAAAATTGTGAAATAGAGAAAAGAAAAAGTTCAAAACAATATAACATAGAAATTTCAATCATATTTGTTCTAGACTTATTCGTATATATTCATTTTAACCAAGCAGCTGCTACGACCCATTATAGCAATACCTTAAATATCTCAATAATGTTGGATGCTACATGAACAAATCAGACCTGTACGAACCACAAAAGACCACCCAAGCCATGTGTGACATGGGGGAGAGAAAGACTTGACAGGAACTGTCATTTCATGACTGTAATAACTTGAATCAATCTAGTATTTCTCCATAGAGGATGCAGCTTTCAATTCTCCCATTAGCCTATTTATAGTAGGAATAAGAGGGCAGCTGAATGGTCAATAATTTCTTTAGTTATAATTATAATTAATTACTAATAGTTTAGATTTTTGTACTTATCATTAAGAGCTAGACATACATGAACTATTCCCGCCCACAAAAGAAGTCAACAACTAATACATGCATTACATTAATTATAGGATATTTACCTAAAATGTCTCATGGTTTGCCCGTTTTGTCAAATCTATCATATACTTTTTTTTGTCAAATCTATCCAATTGTTTACTTTTTGCATCAAATCTATCCCTGCATTATCTTTTCCATCAACATCTAACGTGCCACGTGGCCGTCAGATGTGGACGGAAAAGATAACACCGGGATAAATTTGATGCAAAAAGTAAACCATGTGATAGATTTGACAAAAAAAATATATGATAAATTTGACAAAATGGATAAATTATAGGTCATTTTAGATAAAAACCCCTTAATTATATGTGTTAACTTTTGAGAAGATTTCAATGGTACGGGAGCTCTTGGAAACTGTAACTTTTGCCCACAATTTAAAGCCCTTTGAATTCTCCATGTTAGTATTATACCCAGCTGAAAGTCTAATTCTTATATCAAATATTGGGTCATTTTTTGTTATCGCGTCTATAGATACAATTCTAGATATAGACTCGTGATTCTCCCATTTTTTAATACAAATTAACCTGCACATCCTGTTTTATACCACCACCTCAACTTTGATATTGTGAGGGTCCACGGACAACACCTTACAATGATTAAATTTAAATTAGGTCTAAGTTTGATTGCATGAGCGTATGTGATATCGAGAAATTATTTAATTTATTGAGAACCTATTTCTTTTTTAAGATTACTGTTCATTTAACGTATCAATGGAATTTCTTAAATTTGAGTAAATTATTTAATATTTAATTGTTATTTTCAATGTAATAATTAAATACCCTAATTGCATTAAAAATATAAGGAATAAAGAAAATTTAGAGAACTAAGTGTTAGGTAAATGAAACTCCTACATTTCGTATTTTAACTTTTATATATCATGATATACATATATATATGCCCTTAGCAAGCAATTCCGGTTAATTTCAACCAAAGATGAATCGCAACTAAAATTTGAAAATTGTATATCACAAACAGGTATACAACATCAAAATCTACATGCAAAATCAAAAGGACTTATATTTTCTATGTTTTACAAAGAGAAAAAGGACCCCAAGAACCCTTTAAATACATACATACATACGCATATCGCAATAGTTTCGTCGGTCAATAATTTCCTTTTAAAAAACCAAAGGTCTACTAAGTCGAGAGGACACACAAAAAAAGACGCATAAATAAATCAAGTTGAATGAGCAACTCAAGAGACGCATTATCAAGAGTTAAGAATTTTCGATATTTCACTAGGAGCGGAGGGCTCACAAATAAAACTTTCACTATTTCGCTATTCCGTTTTTATATATTATATATAGCTATATTGATTGATTGGGAGATTTTGAGCAAAATAAAGATAAATTAATATGTGAAAACATTACGTAAAGTGAAGAATAATATTGTCCCTAAATTATCATTTTCTATTTTAAAATGTATTATATGATATTTAAACTGAGAAAAAGAATACTTCCGACTTTTTAACCACATTCTATAAATAAGACAATAGTCACCAAACTGGAATTTTTTCTTAAATAATAATATAAGGTAGGATAATAAAATCAATCAAGGCTTCTTTTATTTTGATTACATCTAGTTGTTTCGAAATATTCCTTATGGCAAGTCTTCCTTGGTTCCCCTCTCCTATTTTACTTTTCTTTGACATGAGCTTCTGGCTTTGAGCATAGCCGAAAGCAAATACACAAGATCAGATACAAGCATCCTTACTTTTCGAATAGCCGGCTCCGGCGATTGCACTTTCTCCATCCCAATCAGACTTGCAGAAAGACTAGTCGAACAAGACGCGGCTTCACTTTAAAGTATAGGGGAAGATCAAAACTATCTTTAGTGATTCGTAAGTGCCTTCTTTGATCTAGTCAGGACTGCCACTCAATCTTCCTAATAACTAACTCATAACTAACCTTGACTAATTGCATACCAGAGCTTCAAGCAAAATGAAACTCAACACTTTCACGTCAGACTGTACATACAACCCAACTTGCACCAAAAGGCTGAGAAAGGAATAAGTCGGTTCATAGATATAACTTAGAAGGCAAGTTTATTGTCCCTTAACTATCAACAATATCATTCTTGAGTCGGTCAATGTTATTTAACCAACAAGTATATCATTTCCTGTCGTGTCAAGTATATCGATGTAGGATATTGAGTTGTGTCAGGCTGTTCTAGTGCTATTAACCAAATTCTGCAATCAGGTCCCAGTGCCATGGATCCGTTTGATAAACAACCCATGATCAAGTTAGTAGCCGTGCTCTATGCAGGACTATTCAACGTAACGTGCCGCGTTCACTCTGCACTATTAGACTTTATGTAAGGATAACTCTCAACCCCGAATCAGCAGGGCACTTAACGCTCTACTGCACCCCTGGCACGGGGCTTACAACGCCAAACCACCATCAAGTTTCAGTACACAATGGAGAAGGGGAGAAAAGGAAAAAGCATGTCTTTCTGTGCAATCTACTGTTATGAACAAGCCACAAAAAATAATCAACAGAACCCAAGAAATACACAAATCAACTACTATGTTCTTGTACAGTGGTAATTAATGAGAAGGCAAACCAATATCCACACCATGACCATTTGGGCCGACATAAATAGGAACCACAAGGAGAAAGAGGATAACTTACTCGATCCTAATCTGATCAGAGGAATTGCCAATCATCCTCGCCCTCGGTGGGACCTGTGGGCTCATCTCTACAATAATCCCCTTCATCTGGGTCGCCATGACTAACTCCCCTTGATGCGCAATTACTGTTACTATTACTACTGGGCGTTTCAGCGACTGTGAATAGTGGAGCCCCATTCGATTCCTTTGCGAGCTCCGATGCACGTGAACAGAAATTATCGAAATCATCTGCAAGGCAGAAGTAGAATTATCAATAAGAAGGATAAGTTGCAAGTTCCAAAACTTGGACATGGGAAGCTAGACCAAACCTTTGTCGCGACAGTAAAAACCAATAGCCAGTGATGGGTCAAGAGAGTCCAGGGTAATGTGCCGAATGACACTGAAAAGAGGAACCAAGAGTCAGGAACAAAAACCCAACTGAGAAAACGACAGTCATAAACAAGAAAATCCCAGCTAGAAACCAGTTCCAAACGAGTCCCTCTTTTTTTGTGAAGAGAAAAGGGATAAAGTCTATTGACATGATCAATCACCAAAATTGATTGTTCTAAATCCCATTTTGGTAGCCCTGAGATCCACAATCAAGAATGGTTGAGATTGATCCGGTCCAATGGCTTATTTTTCTTTTTTTTTGGGTCCTTGAACATGATCTACATTATAAATCTGACCAAAAGAGCAGCTATAAAAGCAATACCTGCAGTGGTATGAAGAAGTGTCAGCCTCCAAGTTATCTCGGTTGATGGTCACTGCCTGGTAAAACCAACCGTCATAAGAATCTCCACCAAGTACTCACAGTCGAGTGTACAAATAACAAAGCATAAACAAAAGTTGTTTCTTTGAATGGTAGTTTTCACCCATTCCTTTCCTTAACAAAACCAAAATCTAACGAAAAGTCAATCCCTGTTTGCCAATATTAGATTCTTTGTCCAGCTTCCAACGTTTAACTGGGGATACGGCTAAACCACCCATAACTCTGGCAACCAGACACCAGGTAACGGAAGTTGTTCAAAGATCATGACCAACAGCAGGGCCCCTCGGACCTATCCTGAGGGCGTCGAACCAGTTATGTGTGGGCTAGGGAACTAACACTTCAAATATTAGTTAGAAGCTATAAAAGCCTCCAATATTAAATTGTTAATAGAGATCATGTGTTCTAGAAGCATTTTGGACCTATACTAGGTTCACTACCAACCAACATACATACTCTCCCTCTTCATTCTTGCTCTTCTACTTTTCCTCCATACAGGACTCCAGAGCAATTCTTATGATAGGCACCTACTTGGAACCTGAACTGAGGCAAGTCGTAATGATTTTTGTTGCTACCATACTCCTAATAAAAAACTGGTTCAAAATAGAACAGTTTTTGGTTCTGAAATCTTCATTCTGACTATTTGCATGAGTCTCAAAGACCAAATGGATGAGTAAAGACATTTAACAGAACAAAAGAATGGAGGGAGCAGCACCAAGTTTGACCAAATTAGCCCCGACAGGTTACCAGTTACATTGACCTATATCCATATTTACATTATCTGACCATAAAGCAAACTCATCGCTATGTACCCAGATTTTTGGTTTGAAGATTAAAGGATAGGAAGAATACTAGAGTCCTCTTAAAGGAACAAGAGTAAGAGATCACTTTTTCGTTAAGCTTAAGAAAACTAACTTGACATATTAAGGTAATTAACTTCTTTCTCCTTTCATCACATTCATTTTTCCCTCAATGAACGAACTTATAACGAAAAGCAGTGAATAATAAGTTTTAACAAACAAAACCTACCCAACGCAAAATAAATAAACAAATAGATAGACAAATCCACTAACAGAGAAACTGCCTACCAGAGGACCAAGACTAACCTTTAGAGTTAGTTTGTTAAGTCACTCAAGCCATGACTCAAGACCAGCCTTATAAACTTTGTACATGTCAATGACCAAATAAAAGGAAAAAGAATATTATTATAAAGGTATCTGAAGTTTTGCACCCAAAAAGCTTTATCTTCTTCAAGTCACTAACTTAGAATCAGGGGAAAACACCAACTTTATAGCAATATCCTACTCTAAAGGCAGTATAACAGCCTTATCTTACCAATTCCGCTCGTGGACTACCCTAGCTGTAGATGAAGGCCAGATTGCCTATTGACAAAAAGGGTGTAGGGAAGAGTTATGAGCTTACTACCATAAGTTTTTGAAGCGCGAGTGGGCATCTTTATAGCTTAAATAATTGCTCACGTAATACCTCAACTGTAATTATGGTTATGTCACAATAACTTTTGATTTCAACCTTCTGATACAAAATGGCACAACCCTGTAGGAAATTTAGCTACAAGATATTCATGCAAATTAGCCTTCTAATTTGTCCTTGTGCTGTTACTAATTAGGTGCTATTTGAAATTCTAATGCAGCAGTCTCAATAACCAAACCATGTATTAGCACAATAATCAGAAATTAAGGAAGTACCGGCTGAACTTCATGGGGATCCAGGTAGAAGACTTCTTCATCTTGTACGCCTATCATATAAGTTGAAGCACCAGGTTTCCCACCCAACACACCAAGGCTTTGAGGAAAGGAAAAGATCGCCCGCAGTGATGGAACATACCTGTCATACATTTGGCGATTTTAATGTAGTCCATGGGAGCACATATTCAGAAGCTGAATTTAAGTATCAGTGGCAAAATATTCTGCACTGTGAACACAGGTTAGGAGCAAATCTTTCAGTTACAGGGATCAAGGCACCTCAATCACCGGTAACACCCTCCCAGACCATGTCACCAGAAAGCTAAGCTTCAGAGTTCCGCTGCTTCCAATGACCTGGTCTCTGGCGGAGGTGGTCAGAATCGCGCTTCCTCAAAGCAGATCTAACTCAAGGTCAGTTTACTCTGATATCAGGTTGAGCTGGCTCATCCTAGCCACCTCCCCAGAGACAAGATCACTGCAGTCTTCTGCTGCCTCCATTGACCTGGTCTGTAGAGGAGTTGGCCAGAGATCGAGCCACCTGACAAAGATCTTTGGGTGCAACAGAAGGGGTTTCTTTCAGACTTTCAGAATGGTCCAGAGGTGTTTCCAAAGTTCATATACATATTTGGAATGAAAAAGGGAGATTATATGTGGATCAAATAGCAACTTGTACAATGCTATGGAAGCTTTTATTTCGTAGTTCATGACTCTAGGCCATTTCTCTAGCATCCACTTGAAGCAGATCGGTTTCTTGAAGGCTATATTGTAGTGAGCTATCAATTTTGAAGAGCTTTGACTATCTAAACAAAGAATACAGTACCTTTAGCTATCCTTTGAGCACTTTTTTATTTGTGCAGATTTCTATTTCTAAATTATGCCTATTTAGCATCTAAATGTATGGGGTGCAGCAAAATAGAAGATCATCAGTGAGGGGGAAAAAGAAAAGATCAACCCCATATCTTACACAAGGCTGAATAGTTAGTGTAAGCCATGACACTTTCAAAAACTATGAGACAAATGAAGAGCATCTGAAACCAATAGCTAGTATCATCAAAATGGAAAAGATAAGATCTGCAAGATCACAAACCTGGGATTGACCTTTCCAAGTCCGAGAACAAGAGGAACCAGCAAAAGAATAGGAGCCCATTCTGATTGACCTCGAGAAAACTCGGAACAGTGTCTTTTTGCATCTTCAATGCACAGGACTGGGGCTCCACCACGCTCTCCATCTTCATCACCAGAAACAACATAAATTGCCATAGGAAGTGCGGGTTCCCCATGATTTATCAGCTCTTCCCTCTTGGAGCGGACAAGAATTTCCCATGAGCGGCACATAGCATACGGGCCCACCCATGACCCAGCTGCAAGGCCATAGGCCTTTCCTGATTGAATAAGACTGTGAATAGAGAATGGGCAGGCCTCGGTATCACCGAAGTGGTGCAAGATGTCAATATATTCTTGAGTAAGCAGCTGCAAAGATTACATAGGCAAATGAGCAAATTCTTCTGCTATATAATCTAAGAGAATATCATCATGGAAATTCAGGGTATGCATAGAAGACATGAATCGAACATGCAAATTAAGCAAGCACATCCCACAATCCTTGTACCTTGTCTGATGGTTTTCTCCACGATCTGCCCAATCGGTGGAACAACAATGCCTACACAAAGACAGGCCTCGTCAGACAGATATAAGAGAAGTGTGTTATCTAGCAAGAAGGAAACTTTCCACATGAATATGTCAAACCGAATATCTATTTGCTGAATTGATATGATAAGAAACTAAAAATTCGGAAACGAACACGAGGAGAGCTATAAAAACCTGAGCTACGAGCATCTGACTGCTTCGAAGCATGCAGCCCCAATTTACATCACTTGTATAACTTGAATCTCCAATAGCATCAAATCCTACCCAAAAGAAAGACAAGCTACAGCACATTCAGCACTCGTTGGACAGGGACATGACAGGAACCTCAACATCTGCCGAGAAAAATCCACGTCCCGATAACCCGAACATACCTTTGCGATAGGTCATGATGACCCTTGATGAGAAATCCTGCTCAAACGCAGCCAACCCGACAGCCTCGTCGTCCGAGGACACATTGTAGCGGACGCCAAGGAGCCAAATATCGCTCGTCGAGTTGGACAGGCCGGTTCGAGCAGACCCGAGCACGAAACTCTCGTGAATCCGCCTCATCGGCCCGCCGCTCACAATTCTCTTCACTGCTGATGCCCAGGCATGGTGTCTGTGCTTGCACGAGGACTGCGAGTGTCTGTAGGGATCAAAGATTGAGAAGGCGGACGAGAACAGAGTAGACCATGAAGAGGCGGCGGCGGCGGAGGAGGACGAGGACGAGGAAGACGAGGAGGAGGGAGGCTTCCGGTTGTCAGTAGCTTCGTCCCTCTCACGAAAGCCGAAACCTTTCATGAGCTAGGCAGTCACGGAACTCGAGCCCAGTTCGCTCAGGGAAGCTGAGCCGCTGACCCTCCAACAAGAACCGCCAATCGGGTTCGAATCGATCGGGGAATCCAATCCCCGATCATATAGGAAGTAGTGGCCTGACGAAATCACTGATTGCAGAACTTGAAGCTCCCGCAGATGAACTGTCGGACGACCGGGAAGACGGAAATTGGGTCGGAATCGGCGGTGAGGTAATCGAAGAGGAAGAGGAGAGGAGGCCTTCGTGGCGTTGAAGAGGAGGAGACGGGTGAATACCACCAGTACAAGGTAGCTGCCCCAGCACAGCAAGCCCCACGTCAAATCATTGTATGTTCTGTATATGCCGTGAACTTGTTGGGTAAATATTTGATATTCGCCCCCCAAAGATTTGTTATATCTTAGAATAGGCCTTTGTAGATATCTTAGAATAGGCCTTTGTAGATATTGACTTATTTGGTTGGCAAATGTGATTTTAAAATCACAATTTTAACATAATTATATCCACAACAAAATAAAATAATTTATACAAAATCAAAAGATGGGCCCATTTATACCACTTTTTTTCAAAATCAAAATCTGATTTTAAAATCATATTTTGAAACCAAACGCAGTAATAGTTTTTCAAAATTGCATTTTCTAGATTTCATTTTGTATTTCATCAAAATTGAATTGAATGATGTCGTTTCGAATCCATACGATATACCTGAGTTGATTTAGAACCATAAGATTTTGAATGCGATTGAAATCTTGCAAAAATCAATTAGATTTATCCAGAATTTAATTCAATTAGAAGTAGAAATAATAATTTTTCTGGGGTAAAAAGACGAAGTTCATTAAGTAAAATCGTTCATGCACTACGCGCTTACAGTACAAGGGAAATAATGTCCCATAGCATCCCGAAACAACAATGTCATAATAGAAAGGGACAGAGAAAGCAAAATTGTAGAACTACTAGATAAAACAGCTCTTAGTGTGGCCAGGTGGTCCGCATCTCTATTCACTTCCCTAAAGATATGCCTGAGGATGATGTCTTCAAATTCATAGCAGAGGTTCCTGCAATAATCGATCAAGTTCATTAGAGCTATATTAAAGGTGTTTCCTCGTATCCAATCAATGATGAGTTTGGCTTTAAGCTCAATAACAAGTTTTCAAATATTGCAGTCTCGAGCGAGGAGAAGTCCCTGGTGGAGGGCTTTGCACACAGCTACGGGGCTCGTTGTGATTCTCAATTTTAAAGAAAAGCCAGCAATCCAGCCATCTTAGGGGTCTCAAATGACGCCTCCCACACCCGCCAAGCCTGGATTAACCCTCAATAAGCCATCAGAGTTGAGCTTGTGGTATCCCTCTAGTAGGGGATCCTATTAAACATGGATGTGGCTTTGGCCGAGCTATAGATGCATAGTACTTAGCCACCGCATGTATGGCGTGTTTGATGAGACTACTGTGTAGCAGCTTAGAAGAGAATATCAGCAAATTTCGACTCTTCCAGAGTTTCCATATGGCAAAAGCAAATGTCACCCCCCAAGGGGATGTTGAGGTTTGATTAATGCATGGAGGAGATATTGGAAATGATCCAGCTCCCAAAAGGGATCGAGAATTGTTGTCAAAAGATGCGGGCATCATGATAGCTTCGGAGAATGTGCTCGACTAATTCTATGGATACAGAGCAAATATAGCAAAGGGGAGAGACAGGGAGGCCATGCCTTGCAAGAAGGTTGGTTGTGGCAAGTTCATCCTTTATACAAAGCTATATGAAGAATTTGATTCAAGGTAGAGTAGGGCTCGACCAAATCCAATTCCAATTGCTTGCAAGTGAATCAGTGCAAGAGATAAGTTGATTTGGAAGAGAATTTGACATTATGTGTGTGTCCCCAAAAGACGGAGTTGGGTTGGTCGTGCAGGGAACCAATGGGCAGATCGCAAATAGAATTTGCAATCATAGGAGGCAGATCAAAAGGAAGGTAGCTGAGGTCCCAAGCCCTTGAGGATGGCAGGACTGAACTGACTAAACAGTTGGATTTAGATGGTGGCAGGGGCTCTTTAATGCAATTTCGAAGAGGTTTCATGCCAACCCAATGATTAGACCAAAATTTAGAAGAAGATCCATCACCGATCTGACATTTAACTACTTTTTCCCATACATTTGTTCCCACTCTAGTTGCTTGAGCCTTTTTAGCATTGGATTGACTTTGGGAATTGAACCTATGTTGGAGGAAACGGGCCCAAGGGGCATTAGAGGAAACAGCCCGAAAGACAAGGCTACCTAGGAGAGCTATATTATAGAACCCCAATCCGATGATATTGAGACCACCCATATTCTTAGGCTTAGCAACTTCGTCCTAAGATATAAGGTGGAGTCTCCTTTTGTTGAGGGTGGAACCCCATAGAAAGTCACGGTTGATTCGTTCCAAGGTGGAAATAGTGGAGCGAGGAAAGAGGGAGCACTACATAGAGTATGAGGGTATAGCTGATTCAATAAGGATAATTCTACCCCCATGGAAAGAAGCTTGATTTTCATCCTGCTAGCTTGGCTCTTACTTTTTCCACCACAAAGGAGAAGTGTGTTTCCTTTCGGGAGGATAAGTCTATCGAGAAACCAAGATATTTCCCCGGATCATTGGTTTCTTAAACGTTAAAAGCATAGCAGGTTTGGGCATGGCTAGCAACGGACTTTTTTTGGCAAAGAGTAGCTTTGATTTCTCGAGATTGATCCTCAAGCCTGATTCAACACAGAAGTGATCAAGGGTTGTACGAATAGCTTGAATTGTAGATTCATTAGTGTTTCCCATGAGGAGGATGTCATTAGCAAATCATAAAATGGGACAGAGGGAGGCTTCCTTGTACATGCTCAATTCCCTTCCATAATTTAGAGTCTATATCATCCTTAATCAAGTTGACCAGATATTTCATACAAAGGATGAATATGTATAGTGATAGGGGGTCGCCTTGCCAGAAACCACTTGAAGGAAAGAACTGATCAAGGCCCGCACCATTGAAGAGTACCGAGATTGTAGTAGTAGAGGTACAGGATATAATCAAATTGATCTAGGTGCTCGAAAAAGCAAAATGACTAATGATTTTACAAATGAAGGGCCATTCAAGCCGATGAAAGGCTTTCTCAAGATCTAACTTGAGAACGAAGCCACCTGAAGCTAAATTGTATGTTCTGAAGAATTGTATTACCTCACGGAGAAGGATAACGTTATCAATTGGTCTCCTCCCTGAGATAAAGTTGCATTGGAAGGGAGAGATCAGGTCATTGAGGCAAGGACGAAGCTGCCGAACCATGATTTTTTAGATGACCTTGTAAATTGTATTACATAGGCTTATGGGACGGAATTGTGTGATAGTATCTGGGGCATCGCACTTTGGAATTAAAGAAATAAGGGTGTGGTTCAATCCTTCAAGCAGAACTAAGGTAGCAAAGAAGCTTTGGACGACCTGTTCAGTTGAGGTCCCGACAATGTCCCAACATCTTTGATAGATACATATCATCAGTCATTCTTCCTAGTAAGGACGTGACGTGCCTTCTAACATGATCATGGGGGTCTAACTTCCCATCATACGCAGCTATCTGGGGGTGAAGGAGAAACTAGGCAGCAACTAGGTAGCATAAATCTCCATAGACAGAGGCAGAGTGACATTTGAATTGAAGACGAGGACCCCTATCCTCTTCCTTTCAATCTCAGCAAAGCGTTCCTCAATTATCTTGTTAACTTCCTCAGGTGTCAGCAAAGTTGGAAGCGGGGTCACGGCCAAGAGTCTCTACAAGCTGCGAAGCATTCTTGGCCTCCAAGGCTTTCTTTTGCTTCTTAGGGGACTCTGAGTACTCCGACTGGACAGAGTTCGCGGGGTTATTCTAGGCATCGCCCTTGGACCCCCTCATCTTGCTCATTATCATCATAGGGAAAGCATTCTCACGACCTTCTTCATGGCCTGAACTTTCGCCATGAGAGCCTCAGAGAGGTTGTTGATCAAATGTTCGTCTAGATTTGGGCCTTGAGGAGGGGGAACAACATCCACTACATCGGGAACATCCCTAGGGAGATATGTGTCATCTGATAGGTGATTTGAATGCTGACCAGCCTTGCTGTTTGCGGGATTTGCGTTCGATTTTGCCTGGCTTTTTGTCATAACCATCTTTAAATCTTCCGACGAACTACAACACAAATGATAATTGGCAGAAACCTAAACCTTTCGCACGATTTCTACTGACAGCGCCAATGCTACGGACCTGTGAATCAAGTTGAATCAACGTGCAATCCTCATGCTCTCGATCAACCCGCACAAAGGGAAATCAGGCTCGATTTCCCTCTCCTACGCTCAAGTCAACTAAGAATTCACGAGAATAAATAGTATCTAATCTCTTCCGCAATGGACGTACCTCGATATTTATAAACGATCATAAGAATATCCATTACCTTAACTCGCGGGATTCTCTATATATTCAGCAAATACCGTATCAAGATAAATTAGGAAGTTACCAATAAACTCTCACATCCATGTTGAGCCAACCACCCGCTTCGTTGGAAGGACCAAGGCCTACCCAAGTGAACCCAACTCAACAAGCTACGCGGGCCTGCTCGGCCCATAGGATATTCGGCCCAGAACCCGGTCCCTAACAGAACTTGAGCAGTATTTTAGCTTCGTTTCATGTTTGCTTCGTTCATGGCGCTTTATTTGGCTACGCTTCACCTGAAGCCTCCTCCCCCCTTTCTCAGTTCGCATTCCTTTTCTGGCCACTTTTCCTTCACCTTTCACCCGGAATTCCTGAAGAAGCCGCATACTCGTACAGTACGAGCATTACGAGAATGGCAAGAGTACGAAGAGGCCTTGAAGGCCAAGGATCTTGGAAGGGCTCTGAGGTTCTTGAAGTCTACAGAGAGCTCGTCGATTCAGCCCTTGGATGATTCTTCCCAGTCTCCATTTGAGGACTTGGGTCTGTACAGCGGTAAGGATGTGAGGGATTGGGAGGTCTTGGATGCATGTTTGAATGCAGATGACATGAAACTCGTCGCAAGTGCCTACTCTTTTCTCAAAGAGAAGGGTTTCCTTCCCAATTTCGGCAGATTCAGAAACATAGGTGATTAATCTCTTTCGGCTACCTTGCTTTTCTGCCATTTATTCGATTAGGTGACTGATTGGGGTAAAAGCATAAGCATAGATGAATGTGTTGAATTTCTCACTGGATTCATCTCTTGATCACTGCCATAATTCTTGCAGTTCTCGAGGGACCTAGAGAGGTTACACCAACAGTGTTAAAATCGTCCACTGGGTTAGACGGTACTCTCTGAAAGACTCATTATGTCCTTAAGTCACCTGAAATGAGTTCAATCATTGGGATGTTCCTCACTTTTCCGTGTAGTTTCTAGGTTTTCTCCAAAAAAGTGGGGCCTCTCTGGGAGCTCTGCTGCGGTCTTGGCTGCATTTCTCGGCGGAGTATCATTTCTTCTATCTCAAGGGATCGACATCAGACCAAACCTCGCTGCCGTACTAGGTCTAGCCTTCCTGGATTCGGTCTTCCTCGGTGGTTGTTGTTTTGCCCAGATATCTAGTTATTGGCCCCCACTTAGGCGACGAATCTTGGTTCATGAAGCAGGGCATCTTGTAGCAGGCACGCTACTACCATTCTGATTGTGAAATGCATTGAAAGGCCCCTTTTGCTGCTGTTCATTTCTCTGTTACCTGGGATACTGCTTCCTCGCCTTGGTGTGTTTATTAAACCTATTTCATGATGCAGCATACCTCATGGGTTGCCCTATTCGTGGTGTAATTCTAGATCCAATAGTCGCAATGCAAATGGGCATCCAGGGGCAGGTTTCATTTTATCCTTGTGCTCGATATTATGAATATGAAACTTGGTTGTAGAAAACCACTCAAATCTTCTAAATTCTTTCTTTGGAAACACCAAACAAGGTGGTAAAACTGGGATTGCAATTGGGAAGATCTCTTTAATCTTTTTCAAATTGAAAGCAATAAGAGTTTTTTTCTTTTTTATTAACGTGCAAGAGATATAAAGAAATCAGGATCGTTTCTCATGAAAAATGTTGTGCTTGTTCTGTTTATTTGTTATCGACATTGTATGATGGCTCTGACGGGCCTTAAATTCTCGAATTGACTTGCAGGCAGGAACACAGTTTTGGGATGAGAAAATGGATAAAGAGCTCGCCGAAGGACGGCTCAGTGGCACGGCCTTCGATAGGTGAGTATTGCCTCCATTAGTGAAAAAGGTCCTGTTAACAATTCAAATGTGACTTCTCTTATACTTTGACAAAAAGAAAAGCTCTGACACGGACTGTCTGCAGTGGTTTCTTGTATGTCGAATAAACTGCAACTGAGAATTGATACGGAACCACCATTCAATCCTATCGAGCGTCATCCGTGTTTGCACCTTTTCGCGAATTATGTTAATGAGGTTTCAAGTTCTTGGGATTTGGTTACTTGGATCAGGTACTGCATGGTGTTATTTGCTGGCATTGCAGCTGAAGCCCTCATTTACGGTGAGGCCGAGGGTGGAGAGAACGATGAGAACCTGTTCCGGAGCATATGTGTTCTGTTGGATCCCCCTCTCTCAATAGCACAGGTCGCCTTCTAAACTTAATGCAATCCCCCCTCCTTGGCCAGCTATTCTGGATTTATTAAGTGACATGAGTGAGAGCTTATATGGTCAGTTTGTTATTATCTTCCCTCTTTGCTGCAATAGATGTCGAATCAGGCGAGGTGGTCAGTTCTACAGTCGTATAACCTGCTCAAGTGGCACAAGCTTGCTCATCAGGCTGCTGTGAAAGCTCTTGAGAGTGGGAGTAGTCTCAGCACAGTTATCCAGCAAATTGAGGAATCCATGTCTTCCCAAAGATGAAACTAAATAAGGTAATCTGGGACCATGATTGTTGCCTAGGCTTCCCCAAGTGAGATTCTTTTGGACCGGGTGTTTGTTTAAATGCTGATCACCATGTGGTTCATGTACAAGCAATGAGGGACACATAGTATTGGCCCTTGTGTTTGATCCGGTCTGAAAGAAACTTTTAATTGATTCGAATTACCCCTTTTTCTTAACTAACATGTCGACTTTTTTGCTATGGACATTGCAGTTCGCGGGCGTCTTCTTGTTCATAACTCTTGGTATGTCCGATAGTCACGAGGAATCAATTTTACAGTTGAAGCGCTTATCAGATAATGCTTGGGACAACCAATAGGGCACTGCTCAAAGGATTCAAGGTTTAAATCAAGTCCCCGTCATGTGAGCCATCTTCATATAGGGCAGGGGTTGCGACCACATGAATTAGTTGCACATATGTAGTTACCGATTTCTTCCCGCCCAAACCCGGGCAAGGTAACGTAGCTTGGCCTCGACGGGAATCGAACCTTCTATTTCTTTTCTTGTCCTACATATATGGGGACAACTGTTGGAGCTGTGGGCCGACTGCCCAGGCCCAGAAAGGAGATCTTGGTTTGCTGTCCATTGTTAAAAATTATTGTGTTCTTGAAACACTTCAAGCTGTATTTAAAAGTAATATTGATAATTAATTTATATATACTAGTAAATTACGGGCATATTATGTTGCTGAAATTTGTTATTTTATTAAATAAAGGAATATTAAGCGAAAATACCGGTCCAACTAGCACGATCGTCTAGACCGAGCTCTCGGATATGTTCCAACTCAAAACCAACGTAACATACTACGCCATTGTTCAATTACTCACAAGAAAAGAAAAACGACAAAATTGCCAAATTGGTTCTTGAGCGAGCAGTTTTGTCTCAAATGCGTCCTGAAGGAAAATCTGAGCCAATTTAACCCTTGACCGATTAATGGTTCATTAGATCAACCATTCCATCAAAACGTGAGATGAAATGTTCGACATGGCATTTTAATGCTCTGTTTGGTTTTGCAATAATATTTTTAAAATTTTAACTCTAACTTTAACTGTACTTACTACATAACAAAAATCAATAACACAATTATTATTTTTTCATTTTTCTTCAATTTTTTAACCATTTAATTCAATTTTTAATATTAAATTCTCTCAACTATCCATTACCTTTTTTATAATTCAACAATACAATCAATATTTTTTTCAACTATTTATTACTTTTTCTAACTATTTCTCATAATTCAACAACACAATCATTATAACTCAATTAAAATCAAAACTCAACTCTACTCAATTCTAAAACCAAACACACCATAAATTGTTTCCCCTCATGAATTGGCGTTTTATTATTGTTTCATGCAACTCTCTCTCTTCCTTTCACTTATTTAATTGAAATTGAACTTTTAAAAAATCTCTGTCTCCTCTCTCTCCTCTCTTATTTCTACCGTTCCAAAAACATTCGAATCCTCAACTCCCAAATTGAAAGCATTAGCTGCGTAAATCCGTAACCCGAACCCCCAAGTGTGGACTTGGGATTACTTGCAATTGCTTTCAATGGTCAAGATGGGATGTGGTGAATGTACTAGTGCATTGATTTCAACAGCCATCGACGGCATATGCACAGTGAATATGTCGATTTCAGTTGGAGTGAACTTTGATTGCGTGCCAAGATGAGCAATATCAGATTTGTTCTTAAAAAATACAAAATGTTGCGTCAACAATCCATTACTGTCCTAGAAGAGGCAGTTGGTTCGGGTTAAAATATGCAGAGAACCTCTCAGTTGTCTGGCGACCAGTAGCTTGCATAGTTTATGATGATATTGCAGCTCGTTGTCCACTCCTGGTGAAATGAGTACTTGGCAGGTTAAAGACAGTAGCTGTGATCTAAATGGAGTGGCCTTGAATTGGTTCCCTTTGCCTTGTCCATCTAGATTGTTCCATATGCCCTGTACACCTAGATTGTTCCCTCCACATTGTCAAAACCTCCACTATATATAACATATTTTAAATCAATACACTAAATAGCAATTGTTTATTCATTCATACAAAGTGTGCGGACCCGAATTTCGTCTCGTCGGGGCCCGCATGTGCGCGACCGATCGCACGGCTCGGGAGTGTCCACCTTCCTGGAGGACGTGTGACTGACACACGTGAGAATGAGTCGCTACTACATGTTTACGACCCGAACGTCGAGGGCCAGTAAGTTGCCCGAGTCTAGGGGTATGGGATACACCTAATTTACTAAGGTAATGGTCATGAAAAATCGGATATTTCGGATTCAAGGGTTCTATTACGTGCGGACTTATATCCCGCACGCTTTATCGGTACTCTGTTTGCCTAGGGCTTGCCAATATTATTCATTTACTGTATGATTAGGTTGCGCTATCATCGTCCATTTTGACACCGCAAATTTGAAGAACCGATTGATTTGGGCTAAGACCCAAGAAGGGATTAGGCCTGCGCATCGAGGGTTCGGTCTGCTATCCTCGCTACGATTCACCTGACTATGATGATCGATTCCCCGCGCAGACCAAAACTGCGAAGCATTGGCTTACTCATCTCTGGGGAAGTAGACCAGTTCGATCGAGTCGTCACTCAGATCCTCCACTCACTAACCAGGGTCCTTACAATGAATGAATAAATGTACATGATGTGCCCAAGAATACAGTCTAGGTCGAGGTCAGATCTAGTTCAGGTCCTATCATGCGTTCCAAGGCCAAGAAACTTGCTGCAACTTGTCCGAGCCAATTACCATACTTAAGTGGAAGGAAATATGACGAAGAGCCCAGCCCAAAGTGACGACCCATATTCTAAAAGACTCTAGCTGCTACGAAAAGAGAATATTGCTATTATATAGTTTCTCTTAATTAGATATTATTTCCTATATTAGCTTGAGTAAGGAGTCTTATATTTCATAATTCATAATATTTCTTTATTTCATTTTATGAACGTTATTTAGAGGAAAATATATGTCACTTTCCTATTCTAGAGTCAAGAGAGGTGTCTTCCTTCTATATATATATTATTCACCTCATTGTAAGGGGATCTCAGAAACACCTATTGATAAATATTTTGGATAAAATTGTCTAGAGCATTTCCTCTCTTTTTTTTATCTGAACTAGTTCTTTGTTTAGTGGCGAAAACCCCGATTCTTATTGTTCATCCTTGAGCGTGGCGAGTTATCTTATCAAGTGAGTTTAGTTGGTTATACCCTTTACCCTTCTTTCTTATCAGGTTCTGGTTTGTGAGCCCATCATGACATCCTTACAATGTGCTCTCAAATGAATACTAAATTACAATACATGGACTCGGGTCGGCTCGCGTTCGGCCAAATATTTTGCTATGGCTCACCGTGAGATTTGAATAACCGAGAAGTAAATTAAGACGACGCGGGCTTAGAGAGTCAGGGGTCAGGTCCGATCGGACCTACGGATAGCAAGAGATCAGTTGACCCTTGAGATGACCGCGGGATCGATCAAGCTCTCGGGCGATTGTCTAACCACGATTCACGCACTCAATTCGAGCCGTCCTCCACTTGGACACTACTCGAAGTAAAGCGGTGACTTGGAGCTAGAACCCATGCCGCACTCGAGTCGCACGCGCTAGATGTGTATGGGGCATTGGATCCCGTGATCAATGGTTCGGAGCGTTAGACCCCGTGCAAGACGTATCCTATGGGCTAGGGCTTGAACCGTGAAAAAACAATAGAAAATAGACAAAAACAGATAAATACAGACAAATGGTGTATTAGACGTCTTGTGTACGTGATTAGCCAAATATGGACCGGGGTTGCTTAGCAGATAATTTCCTAACCTAAATTGACAAGAAGGCGTGCTTGCGTGCAATGCTAATTCGGCTAAGGATGTGTGGGTTTATTTTAAATTGTTCTGTCATTGTGACAATACAGGCTTTACAGATCATGACAAGAATATGTTTTCTCCCAAAAACCCAAAATCTATCTCTTTTCGCCTAATTGTCCATGCTTGATTATGCCAATTGCATGATTAGTCAAATTTCGTATTTTATGTCAGAGATGCTAGATCTAATTACCTGAATCTATGTTAGAATGATAGAGACACTTTGATCGGGTGAAGAGGGCCACACAGATGAAACCTGCGTCTAAATAGACTGCCCGTCTTCACCCGTGACTCGAAGTGTTTCGATCATCCTACCGCCTAGGGTGTCGGCGGATCACGAACCAACGATCATGCCCTTAAATCGGAAAAATGTGTAATGTGCATGTTAAAAATCGAGATCACGTAACGCGGACTATTGAAAGTCGATAGCCAGTGTCGACTGATTTCTTGGGTCTATCGGGGCATGATGACCCCAAAAGAACTGAGAAAACAATCGCTCCGCTCGAAAGTGGTCTAAGAAAAACTCGTACACCTCGACTTGCGCCGCCTCAAATTGGGCCCAAACTCAAGTCAAAATGCACGAGTGCTCCCTAAATGTCCATGCTTCGCGTATCACGTGTCGCAGTGCTCTTGAGATTGTGATTTTGAAAAGGGCATGTCCGACAGTTCATGAACCATCGACGCGATTACAAGTTAGTGGCCGGTTCATATAATTTATTTAAAGGTCAAGTGGGTTAATTAGTTGAGTGGAACGTCCCGATTACCCAGTATGTGGAATTATTAAATGTGATTATTATCGTATGCTTTAAATGCATGGGCTCGTGGGAATGATTTGTGACTTGAGGACCAAGACCGGTCCCCGAAAGCCATGAACACCCGGTCAATGATGGCTGACATGCTCTTGGACCCTCGTGGGCTTGAGATAGTCACCAATACCAAAATCCATGCGGATAGTTTCTCATTAATGCTCCTTGTATATCATGGATTGACAACATCTTCAGGATTAAAGTTATTATAGTTGATGCAAGTAACAACATGCATGCAGGGAATCCCTGTGATGTCCCATTCCATGCATGAACGTGTATGCAGCTGTAGATCCACTGCACACTTTGAATACGGAGGACAAGTAACCTCAAATCTTGTCATATGTGAAACTCATGTCCAGTATGGAGTTCAATTAGTTGATCTCTGTTTAGTCATTTCCAATTTTGATTGAACTATAGGGCATAATGGACCTTCCTTCATTGCCATTAGCTTTGCATTTCTTCCTATCTTACTCATTATATACATTCTCACACCCTCAAGTATGGTTATAATGGGCTTGTTCCTAATTTTAACTATTATAGCATTGAACTGCTCAATCATGTTGTTTGTGACAGATGGGTTCTTTGGATATGTATCAAAGGATGTTCTACACCATCTGTCAACATCTATGCCCTTTAGCCATTCCCATGCAACTAGATTCAGTTATTTCATCAACTCCATACTTTGCTTTTGCTCTATTGTTGATTTTACACATGCCTATAAAGTACCCTTTGAAGCCTTTCCACTTGAATTGGTGGTCAAATTGGCCCATCTATGGCACACTGCTTCCAATGCAGCATATAGGCTCTATTAAGAAAAAGTTGTATTAACAATCAAGCATTTAAGAAAGAAAATAAATAATCATAGTTAGAGGCATGGAAAGTGCCTTTAAACTGTCAGAGATGAAGCTATAGCCATTCAATAGTGGATCTCCTATGTCATTCACAAGGTTCCTTAAAAACCAACCCCAATTATTCGTATTTTCAACATCAACTACTGCATATGCAATCACATAAAATCCATTATTTCTATCTTGTGGAATAACAGAAAGAAATTGTCCACCAAATACCCTTTGCAAAAACAACCATCTAGTCCAATTGATAGCCTACATGTGGCAGTGAAACCAGCCTTGCAAGCCTCTATACACACATACAAACTCTCAAACTCATGATTGACAGTTGCTACATTCAAATCTATAGTAAACCCTGAATTGCTTTTGAGGAGATCATGACATTAATCTCTTAACTTCATATATTACTCTTTCTCTAATCCTTCACATATCATTTGTGCAGCATAGAAGGCTCTATAAAGAGTAGCATCTGCCACTTTCACTCTATAGGTACGCATCATGAAGTTATAAGCATCCTAACCAGTCATTTTTGGATGGGTCCTAACTTGTGGCACAAGCTTAGCTGCCACCCACTCCTTATTAACCAACTTGTTTTTCAAAACTTTAGCATATTCTCGAGCATTTTTATAACTCTTCACTTAGTAAGAATTCAACTTTTTATTCAATGAGCACAACACTACCCAATCCCACCCTTTACCATGACAGATGGCTCTCACTCTCTCTGCATTAAATCGTTTAAATCAAACATCCCTTCCTAAACTGATATTGTAGTCCCTTATGGCATTCTTGAAGACCTCTAAGGATGGAAATTTCATCCCTAGTTCTATGTTCACAGAACCAAACTGAGCTCCGTCATTGAACACATGATACTTCACACCTTTCTTGACATTGCCCTCTTCATATTCATCTCCATTAAGAGACATTAAATCTTCACTATGATAACCATCAAATTCCTCTATTTTCTCCCACTCAACATGTATATCTTCCTCTACAAACATTCTTTCCCTTTCTTTAGCTGCTCTTTCTTTAAACTTGGTTTTTGTCTTCTTCCTCTTTCTTTTACGTTTTTCCTCATGTTGCACTCCAGAACTTGCAAGATTGCTTTCTTGCAGAGTAGAAGATCCAGGCACTGAACCTGCACATGCATTGTGCATTTCATATGCTTCAAAATGAGGCTCAGTTGCTTCAACAAACTCATTATCATCTTCATCCCAATTATAATATTGTTTTGCCCCATGGTTAAGCATTGTCATCACCACTTCATGTCCATGTTCATTACTTTCTTGAGCTACTCCTTCCATTGCTTCTCTTTCAATCGGTTCTCTTTATGTTGCTTCGCTCTCTTATTTCTCTTTCTCTTACTTCTATTTCTATTGCTTTTCTTTCTCTTGTTACTCTTTCTCTTGCTTCTCTTTCTACTCTTGCCAAGAATTCTCTTACTTCCTCACCAACAATCTCCTTAGGGTTATCTATTGGATGCTCAAAGTAAACGTGCACCTCATTAAATCCTTATACAGTAGACATCATGAGTCTAGCATCATATTCATCCTTTTAACTCTTCAAGCCCGATCTCCAACATCATCCTAGGAATCACACACCAACAACCTATGGGTCTGCTCTAGTAATGATCCTTCAACATACCCTTTATCATCTACAGACAAAGTATCTACATTTGCGTGTTCCCATACATCTATCTCACCATCAACATACTCTTGCTGGTCATTAACGAACCATCCACCGTGATGGAAAACCATATCCACATACGTCCAAGCCATTCCGAAGAAAACCCAAAAAAAAAATCTTTAACTTCCCAATCTCGTAGAGATTAAAAAAAATCAAGAAAAAGACTAATCTTTATGGGTTTCTAGCACAGAGTAAGCACGACAGAGCGAAGCAAAGGACCACATTGAGCAAAGCATGAACGAGACAAGTAGGGGACCACGAAATCAAATGTGCGAGTAGTAAATAACCCTTACCTACTTGAGTGAAAGTTTACGAAGCCTCCACGACCACCAAAGCTCCATGCAACCACCACGGGATCACCTCGATATTGCCCAAAACCCACAATAAACTTCAATAAACTGAGAAAATGAATATCAATTGGGTTTAAATGCTCTCTCACTAAGCTAATCCCACCTAAGTCATCCCCATTTCCGGCCCTCAATTGTGAGATTTGAGTAAGAAGAAATAAGAGAGAGGAGAGAGGAGATAGAGATTTAAAAAAATCAATTTCAGTTAAATAAGTAAAGAGAGAAAGAGAGTTGCATGAAACAATAAAAAACTGTCACGTTTTGAGGGGAAACAATTTAATGGTGCGTTTGGATTCAGAGTTAAAGTAATTTTGATTTTAATTTTGATTTTGATTGTGGAAAAGGACAAATGAGATGTGATTATAAATTTGACTTGGGAAACGTGTGTTTTTGTTGTGTAGTGTGTTGAGTTAAAATTAAAGTTAAAATTTTTGAATTGGGAAATGTGTGTTTTTGTTATGTAGTGTGTTGAGTTAAAGTTAAAGTTAAAGTTAAAATCAATTGTTTGAGAATCCAAACAGGTTATGTTTTGACGGAAGATTGACGGAAGGGTTAATTTGATAAACGGTTAATCGGTCAAGGATTAAATTGCTCAAATTTTCACTCAGGACGTATTTGAGACGAAACCACTCGCTCGATGACCAATTTGGCAGTTTCCTCAAAGAAAAACCTTATTGAGAAGGAAAAGGAAAATGTACGGCAATGGAATATGCGAGTCTATTAGTTATATGATATGTTTCACATTAAACTTAAATAAAATAGTTATTATAGCATCCACAGTATACAGCAATGATGATTAATATTGAAATTTTCTAATAATTTAGGCTAATTTGGTTTGGCAGGTGACTTAAAAGCAAAGGGACCCCGCCCCCGCCACTCAATTTAGACTCGAAAATTTGGGGTCAGTCGGCAATTTTGAATTTGTCATTATGAAAAATTCGAGAGAATACACGTGTCCAATAATGAGAGGGCTATTCTAAATAATTGTGGGCCTTGGCCCGTGATGCAGCAATTGTGACATATTAATTAGAGGGAGATGATGAATTTTCCATTCATATAATTTAGATTTTATTATTTGAATTTTTTATTAATAAAAATTATTTTTTTCGATTATAAGACGATCATGAACTTATTAAGAGATACAGAAAATGAAATAAAGTTTCACAAGAATTATCAGAATCAAAAAATGAAATCGTTATTGATTCCAAGCGAGGACATTTTTGATCATGAACGTATGTTTCACATATTACATTCAATTTCTGTTAGATAATAGCTATTTTTGAAAGAAAAAGCTCATTTTTCCCTCCCGATGATCCTGCTTTATGCTTGATTAGCAGCCTGTGAACTCCTATTAATTTGGTCCAAAAAGGAAAAGTCGAAAGGAATTAAAGGGGAACAAATGGGGGATACATGTAAGCTGTCCCAATCTTTTCAAAAAAGTAAATTATGATTATGTGAATTGCTTCAAGCCTTCAACATAATCAAAGATTTACAATCTAGCTTACTTCATCCTTTTTATACTTCCTGACCAGCCTACCATCTGCCAGATCTAATAATCATACAACTTTTCAAAATTGGAAGGATAGTCGTTTCCAACGATTAATTAATTGATTTGAAAAGTAATATATATACATGCATGAATCACTGTTATTCAGTGATATCGTTAGGGTTTTCATACACCGCCATTATAATTTTTAATTTATTTTTTTTCTCTTTTGCTTTAGGCTAAGGTCTCGTTCTTACAAAAAAAAATAAAAGAAAAACTACAAATAATATCTGCATAGATTAACCCTAAATACGCGTGTATCATGTTTAGAAACTTTCATAGGAGTTGTTGTGATCCATAGTACAGTAATTGGTCCAAATGGATTCAGTCGTAGAATATTTGCCAAGTAAAAGCACAACATGGAACATATTGGATACACATTAAAGTTTATATTGCTAGAAAAAAGCAAAAGCAATTTGGAAGGGCAAATTAAAGCTCATAGAAAAGTGATGATCATCACCAAAGGATCCTCACACATATGGAAAAACTTATTGCTAGTCGAATCTTATTGTTTGATCGTCAGTTCATTGTACGTCATGTTTTATGGTAAATTCTAAGGAGTATATGAGTAAATATCTATATAGGATTATTGACACGATAACTACTACATGGATACGATATGAAGTTAAGCTAATGTGAGTTAACACTAGTAAATTTTCATGTTTAGATGAGCTAAACTCATAATTTAGACACGACAAACAGCCGTGTCTCATAACTAGGTTCAGCCTACACAACTTATTTAGACTCCATTAAACATGATTATTAAATTAATAAATTGATTTTATTAAGTCACTATACACATTTATTTATTTCATATACATCTCACTATTAAATAATTATCATGATTCACACCCTTATTTTTTAAGTATAAAATTTTATATATGGCCTCGGTTGGTTTCTCTAATCTGCCCGTCTCCGCTATTTAGAATTTGATAGGATTGATTAGATGATACTATAAGACGTCGTCTCCCAAAGGAAATGTCAGCTATGAAATATTTGGTCATCACACACCACATGAAAAATATATTCACATGCATCCGCACTCAAATACGAATTAGAATATCCATGTTGTACCTGGAAGAAGGATCCAGAATCTGGATCGAGGGTCGAAACTTATTTTCGATTGGGCTGGCATAAGTATATAGAGGTTACGATCGAAAATTTGGAGGGTGATTGCTCCCGTCAGCTTCTCTATATATGGTGCAGTATCAGACGTCCTAAACTATATGCGTAGACGAATTGACATTCAAAACTCTACACAAGGAAGATATCTTATTGCTATTGTTGCTTGCACTATATAAATCTTTAAAAAAAAAAGCCATTTTTAGTTAGGATCGCCCAAGGTATGTTGGTCCATAATTTTTGTATTTTGCTGAAACAATATATATCAATAATTCTGTCCTTGAAAATTTTCCAGGAAATATAAAGGTCGGTGAGGGCGGTGCAGCCCCTAGCCAACTATCATGTACCAATTCAAAACCAAACAAAAGAAAATCTTTTGCATGCTCTTATCCTCATGCCTTTCCTCTCTTTGTTATTTTTTTAATTAATTAAGACTCTTAATTAATCGTGTTTATTAGAAGAAAAGTTTTGTCCAAAACAAACTTACTACATTATGTCATAACTTTGGTTTATGTCCTACAGTTGCGAAGGTCGGATGGATGATACCTCTTAAAAGGAGAAATGTTTCAATAATCTTACATAGTTATTTTAACTTAAATTCAGCTTTACTTTTTAGGTTATAGACTTAAGTTCGGCTATGAAAAATTATTTCTCACTGCTGCCAATAATAAGGAGGGTGAATCGTAAAAACTAGCATAAGCATGCACCGGTTTATTTTATTTTATTTTATTTTTGATGAATAATTATGCGCCAGTTAGATGTTTATTCGTTACTCTATTGCACCGTGATATTTGGAGACTTGAGACACATTGTTTTGCTAGAGATAGCTCTGGTATTCCGATTAGGATAACTGATGTATATACATATATCCATATACATATATATATATATATATGTATTTTACAATAAGAGGTAATGATTAATTTCTTTAATTTTTTTTTAAAATAAAAAGGAGAGCGCAGAAATTAATAGATTTTCCGTTTTTGTCAAAGGAAGATGAGCCAATAACATCACCTTTTCTTTATTTGAGGTTGACGGCTTGCAGGGAAGCGGATAAGTATACTGCGGGCCAACCGACTTAATATGATGATGAAATATACAAGGAAGTTATGAAATTATAATAATACATCCTAACCGCTTAATAATAGTATTATTAAAGTTTTCATAGCATTATTACTAATATTTTTATTTTTATTTTCAATTACAAGAGAGGTGCATGAACTTAATATAATGATATATATAAATCTTTAATAACTAATAAAGGGAACATGTAGTCCCACCATAAGAATCGAACCTGCAATCTTTTAGTTGACGAACGAGGGCATGCGCCAATCTTTTTGTGACGCTCAAAATTTAAATTAAAAAATTCTGGATGTTTTACTAAAATACAAAAAATCTTTCAACATTATCCAACAAACTAAAGCACGCTTTAATTGGCATTAGTAAATTTTAAATTTTAAATTTTAATTTAACCAATAAAAAGATGCAGGGGACGTTTTTTCGCAGTGAGGTGAGAAAGGATGACATGTAATTTTTGTTTAGGTTTGTTTTTCTAAGATTTTCAAATTTATAAAAAATCGCAATCAATAAATTTTCTAGTGACCCCAATAACATAAACGTCGATTGAAATATTGTGCTTGATAAGAAAAAAATTCTTTTATCATATATATTGTTCATAACTCTTATTGTACTTTACATAGAGATCCAACTCGTGCAAATTCAACTAATTATTGTTAAAGAATCGATCTCATCTGTTTCTAGATAAGCAATGCCGTACGTATAATATCCGAATGTACAATAAAATAAATTGTAATTTTTCGAAAATTGTAATCACATCTTGACATTATTGAAAAATTGTGACTTAAAGCTTTTTATTGTACAGTTAAAATTTCTAATTGTATTATACATTATTTCTTTTGTGCAATCCAAATTCTTTTTATGACTCTTTAATTTAAAATTACTACCTGCCTCACAAATTTTCTATAGATATATGTGCAATATATATATTTATATAAAAATTTATATTCCATATACGTATTAAATTAGATTATGCCAAAGAAGAAATGCATCCAATTTTGCCCAGTTATGTATTTTAATCTACAATCATAAACACTGAAATTTTAATAGAAGGAAATTCAGGTTACAATAGAAACTTAAAACCCCCGCTGAGGAGTTCTGATTACGATTAACTTGAGTTGGGTTGTAAATCATGATGTATTGGAGTAATATATTGACTTATCGGCTTATCGCTGGTAAATGAACATATAGCAAAAATTTCATTATTTGATTTTTTTGGTAAAATACGCGACCGAAGCCGAGAAATTTTATAGTTTGATTAGTCCACGCATGCTTACGTTTTTTGCTTAAAAAGGAGTAACTCAACATTCTATAGCAAATTCTCGAATGAAGAGGAGAACCGGGGGAAGAAAGGGGGGTAAGTTAAGAATTAAAAATAATTTACCAACGTGGATTGGTTTAAGCGGCTCGACACTTGTTTTGCTTAAACAAGGTCTTGAATTCGAATCCTTGTGAATGCAGAAAATCCACGCTTTGAGAGCTTTATCCCTTAGTGGGCCGACTTAGTTCAACTGGATTAGTCGAGACTCAACTGGACTTCCGGATATCATGGTTCATACAGAAAAAAAAAATTAAATGGAGGTTTTTCCACTTTGCATCGTCAAATATGATAAGGATTTGTGAGTGAAATCTTGCACCAAAAGCATTGGATAAAATCTCTCAATCCTAAACTTATATCATGATTATGTGTATCGATTTGAACATGAAACAAATAATATATAATGTAAGTGATAAAAATTTAATAAATATAATTACAATTTAGAAGGATTACTTTAAATAAATCTTATCTTGTGCCCTTAGGGCATAATTAAAGAAATTCATATTATATATATATATATGTACATTTTATGTATGTATGAATATATTACCTCTCCCATGCGCGAAGCGTGTGCGAGATTGCTCTCGAGTTTTGCGGCATTGTGCAAACTCAAGGATTCTTAGTTGCGTTTGATTTCAAAGTAGGATTTTAAAATCAGATTTTGATTTTGAAAAAGAGTGGTATAAATGAGGCCCACCATTTGAATTTGTATTAGTTATTTTATTTTGTTGTAAAAAAAAGTGGTATAAATGGGACCCACTCTTTGACTTTGTATGAGTTGTTTTGTTTTGTCGTGGGTAAAATTAGGTTGAAGTTGTGATTTTAAAATACATTTGCAAACTAAACAAGCCAATTAATATTTTCCAAAATTGTTTCGATTTTTCAATCCTTATAAAATTAGCTAATTTTTAAAAATAGATACTATAATATTTAGAAATCCAATGAGTCAAGTTTAATTCAGTTTCAAACTCGTTTGACTAAATGAGGGGTAAACCTCTTCTAATATAACTTTTATAATTCACAAATTCGAACCCGATACCTTATTTAGGGGAGTAAGCGCATAATCACTTGAGCCAATGTACGTTGGTAGTGGAAAAGATTTTTTAGGTAATATAGTAGTGGATTTTTTAAATTTTTTAAATATATTTCTTGAAAATAAGAGAGATGTTCAATAGATTGTGTATATAATCAAGTTTAATTTTGGTAAAACGGTGGCTATTCTAAAATGAACTTTTTTCTAGAACTAAATATAATAGCAAAATATATAGGATATATGATACTAGTTGCACCCAAAGAGAAAAGGCAAGGAAGGCGAGATGAAAAAGCTTTCATGCGAAATATGAGCTGCATCATGAGCTCAAGCATCGGGGCGTCGGTATCGGGCCCCACAATTTACTTTGAATCTGGTCCACCAACTCGGAGGCATGGGCTTGTGGGTCACCCTGTTGCATATTTATTTCTGCGTGCGTGTATATATATTAGCACGGTTGCCGTGCAATTTAGAAAATTAATAAATAAAATCATGCATAATAAATATATATATATATATATATATATATATATATATGATGAAAAACATATATTATTTGTTTCATAATTTAATTCTATTTCAATTTAATGCAATCATTATAAAGTATCTGAAAATTATGATAATTTAATATCCTTATTAAAAATAGATGATTCATTCTTTGACCGACCATTATTATGCTATTATATTGATACATCTTATTCATAATATTGTTGATTTATTCAAATTTCATAAGGAACAATACATATTTAAATACTTTATAAATCGACCTATAAGATAAGATTCAATTAAGAACAATTACATTACATTATATTATATTATGTTACTATTTTATATTATATTATTATTACTTATTTCGTACTTAAGTAATGTCTATATTTACATTAATTTATTCGTAATTTTTTAAAAATAAAAAAGAAATTCCAGAATATGAAAAACGAACGTACTCTTCGCAAGAACTTTCGAAATACTTCCGGTTTATATATGTGTGTGTATATATATATATATATTATATAGATATAGATAGAATAAAGATATAGATATGTCGTCTTCTTTTTTTTGTAAATGCTATTCTCAGACTCAGTTCCATATTTTTGTCACATAGTACTATTAATTTCAACGTAATTCGAATCTACATCTTTTTACTTGCTGAAAAAACTTTATTATGCATATATATTGCTATAATAAAGACAAATATTAATACGAAATTAACGAAAATACTCTGAAAATAATTTCAAGAAAAATGCATTACTTTCACTTTTTTTTAATCAAGAGGGCACTCACTATTATTTACTCGATATTTTTGCGCGAAGTTGTAGACCGAAGGCAAAATGTTTGCAGTCTTCTTTTTGTATACAATCTAAATTGGAACCTTCTTGGGGTCAATTAGATACATACATAAATATCAATTGCATGTTGCCAACAATATAATGGAAGATCTTATATTTGATATTTCAATTTCTCTCTATAGTAATTGTGTATATGTTGGTTCGTTTCAAACTATTTCCTATAGTCTAATTGTCCTCCGAATACATTTGTATTTATATGATTATCTCCTCTTCTAATATAGTCCGCATGTAGTACGGGCACATAGTTTGCTAGTATCTACAATTGACTCAATTTGGTTAAGACACATACATCCATACTGGCATACTTGGAAATAATAAATATCGAAACGGCTCTTAAATCGACTAAACTGTAATTATGTCGTGTTAACTTATTCATCCATTGTCTATTACGTGTTTAACATGTCTAAAAGATTCTCATATATATATATATATATATATTGGCAATGGAATTGCGAAAGGAAACAAAGTTTTGTCTTGTTGATTGGAAAAAGCAGGAAGAAAAAAAAGTAGGATCCAAGGGATTCGCTCCTGGCAGGTTTTTCTACATCCTCATTTATTATGTAAAGTGAAAATCTGATATTTCCCGGCAAGAAAACCTGATAAAAGAAATGTGTTTTTTTTTGGAATACTGCGTAAGCAATCTGAATTATAATTAAGTAAAATAAATAAATAAATGTAGTCCTATCTATTTTTCTTGTCTCGTCACTGGCCAGCTTGTCCTTCGTTATAAAATGCTTTCAGTAGATCTCAAATCATTAAACCGAAAGTAAGTCCACCAATGTAGACGAGCTGCAAACTCTAACGACGTAATGTCGTTACAGTATTTGGCAATGGAAAACTTATTGCATAAATTCAATCCACCACATTAGGACTACATGTAAATTAACTGTCTTGCATGTTATACAAAGCGTTTCTTATATTAGGGCAGCTTACGGTTTACAATGCCAAAGGGGCGGAAGTTTGCTTAAGTCGAGATATGCAATTTTATCTCAGTAGGAGACCAAATGAAGAACATCAGAGGAAGGTCCCATAGTAACCCAATATAGTATGTCTTTCATCCTTGAGGTTCGAATACGTTAGATTTGGATGCGACGTGGTTTATTCGTTGTTCGTTAAGAAATCAATCTGGACAAGCTTTCAACCGCTTAAGATGTTTGATTAGATTCGTGAACAAAAAAGCAACGATCAAAACTAATAGCCCTTGGATCCCTTCTTCTAGGAGAAAATTTAACCGGCATATTGTTCGTTTCATGCATTCATGTCCATATGCCCTCGGAAGTTAATAGTTACATGACACAAAGTTATGAATGGATCCGCGCTCAAGTGTCTTCGAGGCTCGCATCTCCATGATAGGTGCCGATCTAGTAGTGAAACTTTGGAACTACGACCCTCGAATGCTAATACGATCAACTAGATGAGTAGTTATAACAAACATAGGCAATTAAAGTGAATATTGAAAATGAAAGCCGAGTGTCCTTTTAAATTTGACATTATATTTTCAGAATTTTTCACGCAATCACTTTATGATACAGTCTTTTTTTCTAAATCGTTAGAATGCGATTATTAAATAAAATAATTAATTAATTAATGACTTAGGGATTCAAAAAGTGATTGCATCGAATAATGAAAGTATCATAGAATTTTCGAATATTTTTACGTAAATGCAATAAATACATACTTACTTCCCACTAATTAATACCGCCAAATGACTGTCTCTCATCTTTGATATCCATAAAATTTTTTCTTTTTTCTAATTATTCATCAAAGAAAAGAATAATAATTTGATTTCCTTTTTTATTTTATTTTATTTTCTTTTCTTGCCCTTTTCCCATCCGCGGCCGAACTCAAAAGGCCACTCCCATCCCAGCGGTCTTTGGCTGTCATTCTGTTCATAATTTCACACTTCAATCCCATCCCCCATACTCTCTCTCTACTGATTCCATTTTCTCTCTCTAACAACCATCTCTCCCTTCTCTCTCTCTCTCTTCTTTCTCTCTCTACTGTGCTGTACATAGCAAGCAAGCAGAGGAAGGAAGGAAGCAAGGAGGGACCATCGGCCATGGCGGCGAACAAGTTCGCGACGATGCTGCACCGGAACACCAACAAGATCACCCTCATCCTCATCTACGCCGTCCTCGAGTGGGCCCTCATCGTCCTCCTCCTCCTCAACTCCCTCTTCTCCTACCTCATCCTCCGCTTCGCCGACTGCTTCGGCCTCGACCGCCCCTGCCCCTGGTGCTCCCGTCTCGACCACCTCTTCGACTCCCGCCGGACGACCCCCCTCCGCGACCTCTTCTGCCACCGCCACGCCTCCGAGATTTCCCGGCTCGGCTTCTGCTCCAGCCACCGGAGGCTCGCCGAGCTCCCCGATTTGTGCGAGGACTGCTTGTCCTCTCTGAGTCCGGACAAAAATGGCGGAGACCCTGTTCCCTGTGAGAATGGCGAGCTGGATTCTCTGAAGTGCTCTTGCTGCGGTTCGAGTGTGGAGAGGGAGCTGCTCCGCTGCACCCCGCAGGAGGATCATCGTCTCAGCTGTACCAAAGAGGAGGATATCATCGCCGATCAGTGCAGATCAGATGCTCCGGTGGGAGATCATCAGGACGATAATCAGGGAGAAGAAGAATTCGGGGAATTTAAGGCTGCCGAGCCCTGTGTCGTCAGGGAATATCCAGTTGCTGCTGAAGAAGACGAAAAAGTGGTCCTGGTCATGGAGAAAAAGGAAGAAGAGGGAGAGGATTACAATGTTTTCGAGGTTGGGAAGGATTCCTCTTCTTCTTCTTCTTCTGATCATCAGACCGTTCTTCTCCTCCTCCAGGATGACAGCAGGAAAGAAGGATCTGTGGAAGCTTCATTGGGGCGTCATCTCGAGTTTTTCATCGGGGGCAATGACTGCGAGCTGATTCCTGTTGAGTGGACTGACTCGCCTGTTAACTCCAAGAGCTATCCGAGACTCAGCACGATCATGGAGGAAGATCAGGGTGATTGCAGCGGCTACGAGGATGTGATCATGGACTTCTGCCCAACTTCCGTGCAAGAACCTAATCCGGGCGTCCAGAAAAACTCGAGTTCAGGAAATGAGTTTGAGGTTTTGGATGCAGTGGAACAGACTGAGGTTCAGGCCGAGAAAGAACAGACTGAGATTCTTGAGAATGTGTCGGAAGAAGTACGAGGAAGTTCCAGCGAGGAAGGAGATGCACAACTTGCTGCTGCTCCAAATGCTGATACGACGGAGGAAACTTCATTGGTAGAAGGCGAAAGAGGAACCCCTGAAGACAATGAAGGTTATTTCTCAGTATAATGAGCAACAACTCTCAAATTTATCGAGTTTAATTAGTAAAGGGGCTCAATTTATGGTTCATAACGTTATTGAGTGCAAGATTTTGAAGTTTGTTTGTCGATAAATGCAGGAGTTCAGGAGGAATGTGCCTCACAAAATGATGAGGTTGAGCCCGAAGTTTCTATAGGGACGGAAATTCCTGATCAGGAGCAAATCAATGTCGATGAGATTCACGACGAAGAGACTCTCTCTTGGGACCTCTGCAGAGAAGGTGATGAAGCTCCTTCCACGAGTAACGATTTTCTGCACACTGCAGACTTTGATAATCATGGTGAGCTTCATATTGTAACTCTGCCTGCTTTCATGAATTTTCGGAACTTTTGGTTAACATTAGCCTTTTGCCTGAGCTGCAGATGGAGATGTTGTTCGGAGCGAGGGGGAAACCTTGGAATTCAGGTCCATCTCGATTGAAATGAGCTCAGAAGCTTCAAATCATAAATTGGATGCGGAGCTTACTAATGAGAATGAAGATGAAAGAATCCCTGATACACCCAACTCCATGGACAGCCTTCATCAGCTCCACGAAAGATTACTTCTACTTGAGAAACGAGAATCCGACTCGATCGAAGAGTCATTGGATGGAAGCGTGATGAGTGACATAGAGGGTGATGAAGGGACACTTACAGTTGAGAAGCTGAAGTCGTCTCTGAAAGCTGATAGGAAGGCTTTGCATGCGCTGTACACGGAACTCGAAGAGGAGAGAAGCGCCTCTGCAGTCGCAGCGAGCCAAACGATGGCGATGATCAATCGTCTCCAGGAGGAGAAGGCTGCAATGCAGATGGAAGCTCTGCAGTACCAGAGAATGATGGAGGAACAGGCCGAGTATGACCAGGAGGCTCTGCAGTTGCTGAATGATCTAATGGTAAAGAGGGAAAGAGAAAATCAGGAGCTCGAAAAAGAGCTCGAGGTGTACCGAAGGAAGGTTGAGGAGTACGAGGCTAAGGAGAAGAAGAAGGCGATGATGGTGGTCCCGAGAAATAGTAAGGATTCTTCAGATTCGTGCAGCAATGAGGAGGAAAGTGATGGGTTATCAATTGATCTCAACGAGGAGATTAAGGGAGGAGAGGATGCTATCAATGGCCATGAGAATACTCCGAGTGAGGCGATTTGGTACTTGGAGGACTCATTAGTAAACTTTGAAGAGGAGAGAGCATCGATTCTCAAGCAACTAAAGAGTTTGGAAGAGAAGATTTTGAGTGTAAATGGGGAGGAAGAGGAAGAACGTCACTATAAAGAAAACGGGAATGGACATGTCAAGACTTGTGATTCGAATGGTGAAGTTAACGGCCCCGGGAATGGGCATTGCAAGATGAACGGCGATAAGCATTCTCACCTTCATGCGAGGTTCACATGCCCTAAGGCAAAGAGGCTTCTTCCCCTCTTTGACGCGATCGGGGATGAAACGCATGAAGATTGGTTGCAGAAAACTCCTGCAGATCATTTCGAAGTAGAGGATGGGAAGATTGCAGTTATTGAAGAAGAAGTGGATCATATCTATGAGAGGCTACAAGTTCTCGAAGCTGACAGAGAATTCCTGAAGCATTGCATTGCCTCGTTGAGGAAGGGCGATAAGGGGTTGGAACTCCTCGGGGAGATCTTGCAGCACCTTCGTGATTTGAGATGCGCTGAGCTCCATGGACGGAACATAATGATCGGAGACGGCATTATGCACTACTAGGTAATTCTTACACGCCTTTTGTTTCATTGCAAATATCGTGCTTCAACCTAAATAAACATGCAGTATTTCTGATTATTTAGTCCAATTCCATGATGATATTGCAGATTGATCATTGGAGTCTATCATCGAAAACCAGCAATTCAGCATATCATGGTGAATCAGAGTATTGGGCTCGGTCGGGGCCGAGCAAATGACCCGATTCCAGAATTCGTAACAAATTCAAGTCCCTTCAGGGGAAAAGGGATGTCCCCCTGAACCTCCTGGTCTGTTTGGTCATCTTGGTCAATGTCATGTAGAAAAAAATCTGCCATTTTAGGCTCTTTTTTTAGTTTTATCTTCCCTTTTTTTCAAAATTTTCCTTTTCAGATATATTGTCAAAAAAAAGCCTTTTTTTTTTTTGTGGGGTTGTGTCCATCATCAAAACTTTAAGGCTGAAAAGGGTGAAGGTGGGTGTGATGTGCATGTTAGGGATATATAAGAGAGTTAGAGACTGAGACACCCTGTCCTCCATCCAACAAAGATTCCATCGCCAGGTTGGTCAGTAGTGGTAGTTTGTTCCGGCAGAGTCACCGAGCTAAAACCCGTTCGCCCTCTCTTCACATCGGATAGTCGCAGTGACACGAGAAGACTGGGTTCGGGTTCGGAGTAAATTTTCCGGGGGTAAAAAAAAGTAGTACACTCGGGCTTTTCATTTCTGGGTATTTGGGGGGAAGTGGGGGTAAGTAACTTCCTATTTTCCTTTGTCTCATCCCTTTGTATGATAAATCAAAGTCCCATGTCATGAGGTTTTGTTTAATTATTCATGAGGAGCTATAAGTTGTCTTTCTTGTACTGTAACATTACAAAAAGGTCTTCCATCCCATGATCTGTAAGTATTTATATAAATTTGAGTCAGTGGGCGTGTATTTATTTTGCTCTCTGCCTTGGAATTTATCTCATTGTTTCTATTCTCTGTTTTGTATGTTTATGGTTGGGATTAATTATCCTACTTGCGAAATCGACAAAAAAAAAAAGACCACCAATAAATTATATTTTATCCAAAAAAACCAATATATTATTCATCAGAAGAAGACGAAGAAGAAGAGAGAAGCAAGTATTGCTGTCGGAAATGGATTTTTCTTTAAGCACAAACAACTATTGGTAGGTAGATAAAAAAAACAAAAAGGACATCATTAACCGAAGTTGCAGTTGCAGAATCTCTTGAGGAAGCAGTACGATGTTGTTACATAACACCGAAATTTAACACCATTCCGGACGATCATATCTCGTCGTGTGATGTAATAAAAGCACTGATAGGATTGCAGTATCCGTCATAGCTATATGGAATATACGAGCGTTTTAACTCATAAGAGTAACTGACAAAGCAATAGCAACGATAAAAAAATTAATTATCTGTGCCGCTAGTGCTTCCGCGATCTGTGTGATCGAGGTCCTCACCTATGGACACCAACTTATTTCCAAAAGGCTGGGTCTCAAAGCAATTGGCGATGCTTGTTCAATGGATTGAAACAGAGGGGTACTCGAGAGTATATTTACTAGGATTCAAATTGAAACCATGGGAGTAGAGGCATTACTGAGGCTCTAGAAGTCCAGACTACGGTTCTGATACTGTAGGACCACATTTTGTTCCAGATCGCAACAAACAACCTTATTTGGGGGCAATGGGGCTGGCATTGAGCCCCATCGCCCTAGAGTTTGTCTCTCCCCTCCTCTTTTGAATAGAGAGAGAGAGATGAGGGAGGGAGATCTGAGCAACGATGGACCGAGGTCGGCCACTGCAGTTCCAATGGAGGCCGTCGAGGGTGGTGACCTGGATTGGGGCTGTAGTGGCCGACTTCGCGCCACCACAGTCCCAATGTCCTTGCCCTGGAGAGGAGGGAAGGGACTAATTTTAAATTGTTTTAGGTGAGGTCGCTGGCTATCTCCGTAGCCATTGTTGACCTCGCCACAGGTGGTCGGGGTGAGGCCACGGCACCTTCCTTCATTTGCTTCTTCTATGTGGGTTTTCTTCTCTTTTCTTTTTGTTTTAATAATTTTGAAATTAATTTTGTTTTTCTGAAATTAAAAAAAAAGCTTATTTATTTCCATAGACATGTTGATCATTCTACGTTAATATCCTAATCTTTAATTTTGGTCCAAACGAAATACATATTTACCTTGTTTGACATTAGAGTTGAGTTAAACTCAATTCTATTTTAACTTTGTATATATATATATATATATATTTATTTATTTATTTAATTATATTGTAATGATTGTGTTGTTAAATTATGAGAAAAATAGAAAAGTAATAATTGTGTTGTTGAAGTGGAGTTAAGTGGAATAGAGTTAAAAATAAACTATAAAACCAAACAAAATATTCTTAAAATTTGAATTGCTGTCCAGCCCTCCTTCTATATCCCAGACGGTTAAACATAGCCCATGAGATTAAGATAATGCTTTATAAGCTATTTTAGATGAAGTTTCTAATCCTATTGTTGTAGTTAATTAATTTATGGGTATTATTTTAAGGTGAGATTCGGCGTAGGCATGGTGGTGCAATTATTACCGAGAACGCATAAACAAATTTTATTGACACGTTCCTCCACGTGTGTTAATAATCCACAGACCAACAAAAGTTCCTCATTGGATCTCTCAAAATTCTAAGGGCAGCCTTTTGTTTCTGTTTCTGCTTTTTGTTTTTCTTTTAATTCATTTTTTATCCTATTTTTATGTTTATTTTTATAATTAATCTATAAGTTCCCATCGAATTCTCCCTTTATGGTACGAGAGGGGAGAGATGCATTAGCTGGACGTTAATGATTCCATCACCATCCTCAGTGGCTTTCGGCGATGCTCTTGAAAGGGGTTGTTAGTTCTTAATTTGTGGTTAGGTAGGTTTTATGATTTTATCCCATCCCCTATCCTTTTTCCTTTTTATTTTTAATTAACAAAGAGAAAGAATGGGTGTTTGGTACTTTACATCAACATTATTCAATGAGAATTAGTGTCTTTCTTAAAAATTTTACTTTGAGGTGGACCTGCACCGCAGAGAAAATGGGATGGGCTTGGGCTGCTTGGCTAGGCTTGTACCATGTTTGGGCTGGCAGTGGCAGCACATTGTAGAATCGGGTGACTCGCACCGATTCCACGATTTACCGATTCAACTCCCGATTCCACTCCGATTCTACTTCTCCGATCCACCAGGTGCAATCGGAATCGGTTGGCCTCCCTTGAATCGTAGAATCGTACGATTCTACGACTCGAATCATGATTCTAACAACCATTGCGAAGATTATACTGTAGTATGCTAGAGTCGTGTTTCGCCGCGAAACAATTTGCTACGTAATGCGCTTTTTAGCTCCCCATGTCAACTTAGAAAATAGAAGTTATATGAATGAATTTCCATATCTAATATGTTAACGGATGTATTGTATGTACATGGGTTGCACTTGTGATCAGAATTATTTTTTTTTTAAAGTTGATATGTAGAAGAGATTGGAGAACAGTAAAAATATCGAACAAATTAGGTCTACATTGAATAAAATGAAAAGTTCATGGCAAAATTAAGGAAATGGGGAAAGGTAGGGGACCAAATCAAACTTTCTCTGCTTTTAAGTTGCCGCGCGTTTGATTTTAAAGGAAATGGGAAGAGAGAAAACGGTCAGTGAGCCGATGGGAATTTGCGCATCCAAAATTAATAATTTGGTCCTTCAAAGTTTTCTCTCTCTAAAACTTAATCTCTAAAGAATTTTTTCTCTACAATTTAGTTCCACCGTTTAAAAACATAGCACAATTTAGTCCTTTCGTCCAAGTTTTGAGCAAATACCTGACGAAAAACGTTGATGTGGTTTGTCGCCTATTTGGCACGCTAAGGGTCATGCTAACCATATAAGACCCAAAAACGGCATCGTTTTTAATCTTATTTAATATATCTTAAAAGATTTTTTTTATATAGAATAAGGCTAAAGGGACGATCTTGCCCCACCCCTATCCCTCTTCTGAACCATAAAAGAGAGAGGGGATCCCCCCTCCCCCCAAGCAACCTCCCATTCGGGCGAGGTAGCTAAAGTGTTTGGGGGCTCCAAGGACTTCACTTGTGGGGGAGGTTGCCGAGGAGGGGGCCCTCCTCCTGTCTTTTAAGTTTCATATGAGAGAGAGGGCAGGTTTGCGCCCCCCCTGGCGACCTCCTGATCAAGCAAGGTCGTTGAAGTCCCCAAACGGCTCTGGCGACCTCGACCGACGAGGGGGGGAAGAGAGAGAGAGAGAGAGAGAGAGAGAGATCATGCCCCTCTCTCGACGACCTCCCCCTTCATCTCTCTTCTATAGGTCTCTGGAGCCCCCAAATGACTGCAATAACCATGCTCGAGTAGGAGGTTGGCAAGGGCGGCTCTCTCTCGTCTAGTTTAGGAGAATGGGGGCATTTTGCCCCTAGCCTATTCCAAAAAAGATTAATTCTTCAAAAAATGTTTTAAAAAATGATATTATTTTTTGAGTCCTGCATCGTTAGTATGGCATTTAACGTGCCAAATAAGTAGATAATGGGCTACATTAGCATTTTCCATCAAGGACTTGCTCAAAATTTGGACGGAAGGACTAAATAGTGCCAACATTTTTAAACAATCAGACTAAATTGTAGAGAAAAAAAATTTTAGATACCAAGTTTTAGAGAAAGAAAACTTTTGGGGACGAAATTGTTAATTTTGTCTTAAATTTACCATATTTATAAACAATATATAAAAGTTGAGATAATGCTTCTCATTTTGTTTTTTTGAATTTTATATTAGAAACTTTTTGTTACAAAACTATTGCACGATAATAGGCTTCTTTCAATATTAAGATATCAAATATCAATCATAACAGTTTGGATATAGCCAAGACCATTGGTGTTCTTTTTTGTTTTTAATTTTTAATCCTTTCAAATATTGCATATCAATAGATTTATCGAAAATTCACATAGCAAGACTAAGGTGGACAAACTGATGGGACATTGAGAGTAAGATAAATTGAAAAATAATCTTAGATAAAAGTCAAATGTATTTGAAGGTTATGGACGAAAAGCGTTATATATATATATATAATATTATAAAGGTAGTATATTAGTCAATTTTACAATTTATTCACCTAACGCTAAATTATAGTTACCGCATGTAGCGCGGGTTCTAAGTTTATAGTATGCATATATAATATAAATAAGTCAATATAGTTAATGGGATGTAGTATCATTTTCCTTAAGGATGAGATGGAGTGTCAATTAGAAAAATTTCAAGAGAGGTGAGCATATTTTACCATATATACTACGTGATAACCCACGCGTTGCGCATGAAAGATTTTTAATTTTTTAATAATAAGTAATATTAAAATTAAGTACATCATGAATTTTTATTTAAGAAAAATATATTGTGGATAAAAATTATTTTACTTAAAAATTAAATGAGTTTAGTAGAAAACTATATTTCATCAAGAGCGGAATTCTAAACTGCATGTTTTTTCAATATCAGAAAATTCAAATCTTAAATAATTGTTCTAGGAAAGAAAATAATTGGAAAATATACCTATTCAAAAAATGTAATTTTTTTTCTCTACAACAATGATCATAATTATAAATTAAAATATAATTATTTTTTACTGTTAATATTCTATTCAGCTCAATTTTTGATAGCTCACACAATCTTAATTACCATCTTAACAAAGTCAACATCTTTCATGGCAATCACAACTTTTCAATAAAATAGAAAATTTTTCAAACCAATAATACAATAAAAGTAAGATAACTATCTAAATGCTTAATAAATAGGCAACGCCAACTCATAAAAATTGGAGAAACCGCAATAGTATAAAATAAGAACTAAATCCAAATATCGTGTAATAACTCTATAACTAAATTTATGAAAATAAAGGAAAACCTAATGAATGTGAAAAAAAATAACGATCAATGGAAGAAATCGTATTATAGTTCCAGTCAATGAAATCATCCATGAAATAATGAATATGTCTTGAACCTCGTTGAAAACGAAGAAAAAACCTACTTTCAGGTCTGCATGAACAAAAAAAATGTATCTTCTAGTATGATTCTTAGTGCTAGACAATCAAATATATATATATATATATAATTATTTCCTTAATAGCTATTTAAAATTTTTTCCATCTATTAAAATATTGGTCTATAATTATAGCTAGGTAATATTATGTTATATCTAAATGATGGACTATATTTCACTACATATCTCAGTCGTCCATATTAGACTATATTCCACTAATATGCCTCTATGGAAAATATATTCCGTTGTATACTCCACTTTCCTTAATTGTGAAGGTAATCTATGTATTATACTATATAGATTAAATAAGAGATACTACTATAAATAAGATTTCCTCACTATATGGATGATGAGAGAGCTTTATTTTTTATTTTTAATAATAATGGCGTTGTGAGAATTCAATTTGGGACTTCATTTATATATATATATATATACACATATAGATTATTAATATCTTTACATTGCCCTAGTTGTGCATATGCCCGATTAGTTAAAGGTAGATACCATAGTTTCTTATTTGATAAGATATAGTATGAGATATTTAATCAATTTGCATGCGAAGAGCTGGACTATCATTATCTTATGTTTTTTATATTACGCATAAGTGATAGTCTTCATTATCCGCCACGAAGAAAACTTCGTTTCTGGACTGGGATATATGGACTTTTTCTTTGTCAATTAATTTAATTTGGTGATGTTAACTGGTCTGAATATATACAAATTGCATGGATTGTTCTTACTTCCAGCTGGAGAATGGAGAGGTCAATGGCATTTGTAAGACTTTTTAATTGGTCAATACTTCAGTTTCCGACGAAGACCCCAATCCATACTTCCCAGCTCGATAATATTTTTATAACCTAAGCTTTCCTGTTTTCATATCTCGACCCTTTTTTCTTTACCTTAGTTCTTACATAATAATCCAGCAAAAAGATAAATTTTTGACCTATTATTAATGATGCCCATGTTTTTCCTAAATCTAGCGTGTATTTCAAGAAATCAATCAATTCAATAAATATATGAAAATCGAAAAGGGCAAACGAATACATTTTAGGTGAAACCTCAGCTTCTAAAACGCACACCTAAAATATTTGAGGTGAATGGAGAAAATTCACGTACGTTGAGAGAGTTATACCCCTTAGTAGGTTGACCGAACTCAACTGAATTAATTGGGATCTAATTAAGCTTTCGAATATTAGAATTCACACCGAAAAAACTTTTATGCAACTATTCAATTCATATAATTTATATATCTCTTTAAATGATAAACTCATATTGAAAAGATAATCCAAAAAGTCGTCAGTTTTTTTGACATGACTTTCTTTTGTAAGATTTTTTATTTTATATCATAACGCTTATGCGTATGAAATATTTTGTATAAACTTTTTTCCTTTACAAGGAATGCCCATACACCTAATGGCCATACATCAATAATCTCAAGCTCCTATAAATTCTTCTCATCATCTTTCATTTTAATTTTAATGAAATTATAATAATTAACTATTATATTAGAAATTGAGAATAAAGATTAAGTTTTCTAAAGAAACTCAATTCTTGAATAAATTTCAAATTTTTTTTTAGAAAAATACAAAATATACTCGAGAAACTAAGCGAATTTTCAAAAAATGTCGAATACTTTAGTTAGTTAATTTTTGTACGCCTCACATGAATTATCTAGTTATAAAAGCATTACATTAGGCTTTTTGTTTTTTCGGTAGGAATAAAATTGGTATTTTAATTCCGCCAACCATATCAAAGTTCCATCCACTTCTTCGTTCCTCGTAGACTTGAGGGAACCGGCCCAGCCCCTGGCCGATGATGGCAACGGGTGGCTGCTAACTCCCATTAATGTTGCCTGAGCAGGGCATGGTGGCTGGAAAATTCGAGATTAGAGGCCCGATCTCCGCTCCCCGAGACCTAGCTAAGCCTAAACAGAGGCTGGGCTGACCACAATTGAGCCCATAATACATTCTCTTCAGGGATAAGGGGGCACGGTGAGTCCAGCCGGCGACCATGTCTGGTCCTGATTGCAGTGCCCTGCAGCAGACCACCTCCATTGGCGCACAGTGGTCTGGCCTCGACCGATCCTATCATTCCCAGTTGCCCCCGCCCACGTTACGGCAGTATATGGATTCGTTATCCAGCAGCTGGGCAACATCCGGAGAGCGGGTTCATGGAAAGTGACAGGGAAAAAGAAGGGCAATTTAAATGCTAGTTCTTAAAACATGTGTCGTTGTCCGTGGGGACGAATTCAAGAGATCAAGCGCGTTTCACTTTTGGTTTTTGTTTTGGGCGTCAGACGACCTATAGATATTTATACCCGTTTGAATTCAAAGACAATTAATTTTAACTTTAACTTTAACTTTAACTCAACACACTACACAACAAAATACACATTTTCCAATTTAAAAATTTTAACTTTAACTTTAACTCAACATATTATACAACAAAAACACACGTTTCCGAAGTCAAATTTATAACCACATCTCATTTGTCATTTTGCACAATCAAAATTAAAATTAAAATCAAAATCAAACCAAATTTTAATAATCAACACAACATGGAGTGGGATATGATATGCTGACAGGATCTGGTGATGACTATTCCAGATGTTGAGTTGAATGCTCAGATATGATGTGGTTGATCATCAATGTTAACAAGTATATAACGATGGGACTGTGGTACATCAACAACAGCTTTATCTGAAATAAAGATGTTTCCGCGTAATCTAAAATTAATTGACAAACATTTTTTTCTGGTTATAAGAGCGCGTATGAATTTAATATAATGATATAAAAATTCTAATAACTAATAAAAAAATACAGATAATTTTAAAACGAATATCGAACTCCAAAATCCCTTAGTTATCATACGAAAGCATGCATTACTGTGTTATACCATTTTTTTGATAATTGACGAGCATTTGTTTTACAGCATTTGAAACATAATTACACCATACAGCAGCATGAAAAATGAGATCTTCCTGGAAGTAACAATTTCGTAGGTTCAATATATCCCTGATAAGGTAATAAAATATTCACAAATTTTAGAGTAGGTGGACACATGTTGCTCGGTGACAATCAAAACCTTTTTGGGTTTTTGACAATGTCAAACCCAAAATGTTGCTCCCGTGGCGTGAGTGGACTTGTTCTTCCTTTTTGGCTTTCCATTGAGTGGTTAGTTCCTGGAAACTACCTGTGCGGGATTGATTTAGCTCAAAAGAGTCCTCTTAGCCGAGGAGCCTACTCGATGAGGTTTAAGGTTGCTTCCCGTAACTTTTCCACCAACAATGGATGATTGAAATGGTTTGATTTTTTTTTTAATTTGTAAGTAATGTTTCGAATTTAAGTTTTGTGAATGAAGAAAATTCATAATTGAAAGTTTTATCCCTTAGTGGTCGACCCGGCTCGAATTGAAATAGCCTGGACTGTTGGACTTCCATTTATTAGGGTACACACGGAAAGAAAAGGAAGAATTTTTCAGTCATGCTTCTTTCTCTTATCCTAAGATGGAGAATGGCCTGAGGTACGCATGTATAGTATGCACTCCAAAAAAAAAGGGCAATAGCTACGCAATCCTAGAGAAGCAGCGACCATGCATCACCTTAAATCCAGCGAAAAAGATTATGAACACGCTTATTTAATGACGTCGCGAAAGGTTCTACTTTGGCGACGCGTTAATGAGGAATCACTATTGAGCCAAGGTTATGGTGTCGAAAGGGAATGGTGTGTCCCCTTAGACGTAACAAAAGAGACCTGCGTGATTTTAATGTCGTCCTATAGTTTGTCTGTAGGAGATAGAGTAGGAGATATGTCGCCTAAAACAAAGGTTATGGAGACGAAAGTTCCTTTTGATCACCTGAGATTTTTTTGTTGGTTTTTTTTTGTTAATCTTTTTTATTTGCTAATATCAATTTTTTTTCCCAAATATTACATCATATGTAAATATCTCTCTTTCTTTTTCTTTTTTTTTTTTTGATATGTAAGTGACACAAGTACATGTTAGTTTTTCTCATAAAAAAGTGCGCACGACAAATGCGCCAATTATTGGTCAATTTATTAAGTTGCTCATACTTAGTTGTGATATTGAGTATAAATGAGATCGCGTATAGTTAGGTCTAAAAAACATAAATTTTCAAAAAAATAAAAAAATGTCAAAAGTGTGTCAAAAATTATATGAATGAAAGAAATGACTAATTATTTATATTAAAATTTTGTAGAAGATATACATTGTACAAGTGAAATAAATAGTTTTAGAAAAAAATAGTATAAATAATAAATATAATTTAAAAATTTGTTGTAAAGAAAAAAGTTGGATAATAATTTAGAAATTAAACACTTTATTTTCCCAAAAAAATTAAAACATTTCAGATTATATAATAAATATAACTAATTGTACAAAGAAGACAAAGGTAATAGATATAGCATGGTGGCAAGAAGGGGAAATGCCATTCGAGAGATCCTAGATCGAGCTCCATCAGGTGCGGAAGGGGTGCGAGTGCATGGTAGGCCCTTGTAATGGGTGAGCCTAGGCTTGGACCTTGCCCTTGGTCAGGACAGGATATATCTAATGTTTTAATATTTAATCTACAAAAACAATAAAAAAAAAAAGAATTAAAAACGTGTCATAATTTAGGTACATCTTTTAGTGACGTGCATATATTGTCACCACTAATGATATCTATGGAGATGATAGGCAAGCGTCGCCAATGTCAATCTATGATATGTCTATCTAGTGTCGCATTTCACAAGGTCTATGGTGATGCGTACCTTGAGCGTCACCATTGATGAGCTAATGGTGGCGCTTTATTTTTCGCATCGCCTAGTTTAAGACTACACTATTACTTGTTACGCTTGTCTTAGTGTCACCAATTGCATCCCCAAAGAGTGGCAACAATACCAATGACTATCACTTAGGTCCTCCATTGTGTTATCTTATCATTGATTCTTTTTGTTGTAATGACGTGATATTAGATAAAGGTAGGCCTACCTTGTATGCTTAGAGATAAATTGACAATGTTATGTATGAGCATATATTTACTTTTAGTCTTTTACGGTCACTTGATGCTTTCCTTGAATACTACTATTACTGAAATAACACCTATGTGGCTCCCTCTGCTTCAACATATTGGATCGGGTGTACTTGAGTATCATGTCTGACACATTTGTCTTACCCAAAAATTCGAATTGATATGTTATTAGGTGGGGTCTGACCCCGCAGGCAAACTTGGTTTGTGGTGAGGTCCCCAAAGGGGGTAGCCCAACCCCGATTCCGACAAAATAAAAAAGAAAAAAGAGGAGGGCAAGGGAGAAGAAGGTGGAAAGACAATGTTGCGCCGACCATGACCTTTCGATGAGCTACTGCAAAACACCAACGACAAGAGAGAGAGAGGGAGGAGGGGGGGATGTGGGCGTCTTGGCAGAGGCGAGGGTTTTTAATTTAATTTAGTTTATATATATGTTTTTAATTTTTTTTATTTTACATTTTTATTTAAAAATGTCACGTCAACCACCATGTAGGAGCCATGTCTTCAAACTTGGCACGTAAGCAATCCACATACGAAGTTACGTCAGTAAGGGTTAATGCAGTAAGTAAAAAAAATTAACAAATTGCATAACATTATTATGGCTTTAGAATAATTTTGCATTATTTTTAATTTTTGTACGAAAGTGTTTCGCAACCTAGTTTAGTTTAGAAATAATACCATACAGTACACAGTATATATAAAATGTTCATGTATATATACACCTCTTTTTTTTCCTATAGATATGTATATATTAAAGCTAAACCTACACTATTTGTGGTGTTACTAAATATTTTTTATGGTAAATTACACTGGTGGTCTAAAAAGTTTTAATAATGTATCAGGTTGGTTCAAAAAGTTTTTTTTGCTACTTGATGGTCCAAAATGTTTCAAAATTGTAACTTGATAGTACAAACCGTCATCTTGTCATTGACGCCGTCAAGCCGACGCTGATGGTGCAAAATCGATTTTTGTGGGACGTTATATGATTGTACAAAATGTTTTGAAGTTGTAACTTAATAGTACAAAATGTTTTACGTAAGTTACATGATGGTGTAAAATTTACAGTCTTGTAAAGGACGGCTTGACGGCGTCAATGGCGATATGACGGTTTGTACTATCATGTTACAACTTTAAAACATTTTGTACCATCAACTAGCAAAAAAAACTTTTTGAACCAACCTGATATATTATTAAATATTTTTGGACCACCAGTGTAATTAACCCTATTTTTTATGATCTTTATTAAGTATCTAATAAAGTAGAATTCATTTTTCAAATGGAATGATATATCCTCAACTCATTTCATATTGTAACGAAATGTTGGACATATTTATTGATGAGGAGCTGAAATAATAAGAGAGAGAGAGGGAGGAGGGGGGGGATGTGGGCGTCTTGGCAGAGGCGAGGGTTTTTAATTTAATTTAGTTTATATATATGTTTTTAATTTTTTTTTATTTTACATTTTTATTTAAAAATGTCACGTCAACCACCATGTAGGAGCCATGTCTTCAAACTTGGCACGTAAGCAATCCACATACGAAGTTACGTCAGTAAGGGTTAATGCAGTAAGCAAAAAAAATTAACAAATTGCATAACATTATTATGGCTTTAGAATAATTTTGCATTATTTTTAATTTTTGTACGAAAGTGTTTCGCAACCTAGTTTAGTTTAGAAATAATACCATACAGTACACAGTATATATAAAATGTTCATGTATATATACACCTCTTTTTTTTCCTATAGATATGTATATATTAAAGCTAAACCTACACTATTTGTGGTGTTACTAAATATTTTTTATGGTAAATTACACTGGTGGTCTAAAAAGTTTTAATAATGTATCAGGTTAGTTCAAAAAGTTTTTTTTGCTACTTGATGGTCCAAAATGTTTCAAAATTGTAACTTGATAGTACAAACCGTCATCTTGTCATTGACGCCGTCAAGCCGACGCTGATGGTGCAAAATCGATTTTTGTGGGACGTTATATGATTGTACAAAATGTTTTGAAGTTGTAACTTAATAGTACAAAATGTTTTACGTAAGTTACATGATGGTGTAAAATTTACAGTCTTGTAAAGGACGGCTTGACGGCGTCAATGGCGAGATGACGGTTTGTACTATCATGTTACAACTTTAAAATATTTTGTACCATCAACTAGCAAAAAAAACTTTTTGAACCAACCTGATATATTATTAAATATTTTTAGACCACCAGTGTAATTAACCTTATTTTTTATGATCTTTATTAAGTATCTAATAAAGTAGAATTCATTTTTCAAATGGAATGATATATCCTCAACTCATTTCATATTGTAACGAAATGTTGGACATATTTATTGATGAGGAGCTGAAATAATAGTATAAATATAACATTTCGATTGATAAAGTCAATAAAAAAAATTAGAAGAGGATTTATTAGTTGGGGGAAAGGGAATGGAGAAAAATGGATAACACGAGACAAAGCGAAAATTTTAGATGATTATATCTCAAATGACGTGGTGATGAAGAGCAAAAAAAATTCTTTAATGAAGAATGATTATGGCAATTATTCGAGTAATTATCATTAAGTCTCTAATTTCATACATTTTGATTGGTGTTTTCTCAAATCATGTAGTGAAATAGGATTGCCAATAACTTCTCTCACATAAAGGAGAAGAGATGGGGGGTATGAGAACTTGGGGAGGAGTGGAGAAGGTGGTAAATAGAAGTTACTAATTCAATTCTTTCTTCTTAATGTAGAGGTTATTAATTCTTCTTCCTTATTTATAATGGACACTGTTGTGAGACGGAAAGTTAGTCAAAACTATTTTTTTTTTCATATAGTAATAACAGATAGATGTAATAGATATATGCAGGTATGCATTATTGCTCTGGTAATGAATACAGGGTTCCTAATAATCAACGATGGTTGATTCAAGCGATTTGACGCTTTTTATTCGTAACACCGAAAGAGCTTTACCTCTTAGTGAATCGATCAAACTTGATTGAATTAATCGAAATCTATTGAACTTTTGGATATATGGATTTGCACGAAAAAAATAAAAATAAAAATACCTGACTTGAATTTTCTTTGGCCACACACAAAATTCTTCAATGCAACGCATCCCTCCTGCTGGGCTCATCCCAAGTCAACACGCTCTATCATAGTCGGACCTTCGCCATTACTCCTTCGTACCTCAGCCCGTTCCTTCCTTTCCTTCCGTCTCGGTTTCCCATACGACAAAAGCACAATCTTCCTAGCTAGGAAACATTATTCTAATCTGATCTCATATCAAAGGAAACAAAAGGGAACGAAGAAGAGAAGAGAATTATCAGTTGCTTTCTTCACCGCTGTGCCTTTTTTGGCATCTTGGCTCAACAAAAGTTCAGCTCGGAAGCGTCAGTCAAGCTCCTCCTAATTCCTGCAATTCCGTGGAGAGACTGTTCTCTTTCTCGGGGTTGTTGGGGTTCTAGTGTTCTTTTCTTTGATGGGTAGCTGCGAATTTGCTGCTGCTTGAGCTATGTCCAGATCGAAGAAGTTCATGCATAATCTACTCAAGCCTTTCAAGTTCAGCTCCGGGAAAGGTGAATTTCGAGACCCCATTATCGTTTCTCGCATGAATTTCGCTCGCTTTTGTGCTTTGTCTGATCAAGAACTCTTCTGGGGTTTATTGGGCTTCTTGGTTTGAACCCGTCAGAGGGACAGAACGAGGAGGACTGGGAGAAGATCGCCGCCCGGGAGCAGAAGCATTTCTCGTACGAAGCATTGGCTGCTGCGACCAGAGATTTTCACCCTTCTCACAAGCTCGGTCAAGGTGGCTTCGGGCCAGTCTACAGGGTAACATCTCTCTGTGTGTGTGTATACATATACGTGTATATTTCGATGGTGGGTTTGGGATTCTGAATGGTAGGGCAAGTTTTATACGAGCAGAATTTGGGAGGTACGTTTGAAATTTAGAGGCATATGAAAGAAGAATCAAGTAAGCTTGGAGAAATGACAAATTTCTACATTAGATATTATTGTGAGAAGATAGATCGGAGTGGCAACGTTCGGAAGCTAATGGTTTCGTGAGTCTTGTGAAGCACATTAGGTGCTTTCCTCCGCATTATTTGCTTCTCTGGGTGCGTAGTTCAATTGATTTTAGTTTAAAATGCATTTTACTTTCTGAACGGAACAAATAAATTACATATAAATATTTTCTGGAGATCGTGGTATAAGGACAGCAATGTTCGTCAAGGTGACATGCTTGGATCAGTAATTATTTTCTGGAGATCGTGGTATAAGGACCTGCTGGTTTTGGTGATGTGCTTAGGTGTGCATTGAAAATCCACAAAATATGTGAAAGAGACTTTTGCTTAAATGAAGGCAGGGGATGACACTTTGTGTTGGCCTGACCTAATTCGTTTCAACCTCGGGTCAGTGCTGAAGTATTTTGATTAGTCATTGACATATAAATTACTAAATGGAAAACATTGGTCAAACCGCGTCAAATTTCGAAATTTATGTGTTTGTATCCTGTTTGGGGATGTCTCAGTTACATGATAGCGAATCCCACTAGTCATTCTGACCAATAAGGTTGGTGTGGCTTGAGTTTTGCCGTCCTGCTCCTCTTTGATGGTCATATGATCTATTGCCATTAATGAGCTTGATAGTCAATTTAGGCTGAATTTTCAAGCTACACTTGCCAAATTGAAACAACTGATACTGTAAGGGCAAACTGAGAGAGGACCTTATTTAAGAGGTTGGTTGACATTTGCATCTGAAACACGTTGGAGCAATGTTTCAGGCCACTGCTCTAAGAGGCCGAGGCAGCTTTTATCATCAGTTTTATGATGAAATCAGGTTAATAATGATTGTTTGAATCAGCTATCAAATAGAAGAAAGAAAAGAACATAAATCAGTGAACATGTTCTTCTGCTTGGATATCAGTTCTTCCATGTCCACTTTACTAATATATAATAGCAAGTACTGAATAGTTTCTTATGATATGACTTCTTACATGTCCACTGCACCAAGATAAATAGATGTATACTTATCAAAAAAAGATTTATAAATGCATATTTCTCTTCTTGGACAGAATTTTAATGTCATGTATAATGGGTCATTAATACTTCCACATAATTATAATTCTCTACAGGGAAAGTTGAATGATGGAAGGGATATTGCTGTGAAGAAGCTATCTCATACTTCAAATCAGGGGAAGAAGGAGTTTGTGAATGAGGCCAGGTTATTAGCACGTGTACAGCACAGGAATGTTGTGAATTTATTAGGATATTGTGCGCATGGAGAAGAAAAGTTACTTGTTTATGAGTACATCACCAATGAGAGCCTTGATAAATTTCTCTTCAGTAAGTACTGCAAATTAAGGGATTACTTTTTTCTTTTTTTCCTTTCATTTTTATCTCAATCTTCTCTTTTTTTTTTCTTTTTTTTTATTGGCTTTGTTGACAGACAATTGTCCATAATGTCAATTTCGTTTCTATTTCTTCGTCCAAATTTATTTCTGTTGTGATATTCATTAGTGAATTAAGTATCATGAATTCAAGTTTTGTGAGTGCGATTTCCCCGCACTTGGATGGTCCATGGAAAACTAGTGATCATCCATTTCTTCATCCAAGTTTTGTGAATTCAAGTGCTGGAAAGTTATCTCCGGAATTAGCTAGTGATTGTCTCATGGAAAACTAATAGCTTAAGATGTTAAAGTGTATGGATTAGTCGCTATTGACCCCATAGGAAGCAGTATCAAAATTACCTTTCAGAAACCCTTGAAAGTGGAATTCCCTTTCTTTGACCATCTTTTCCAATTTAGTCAACATGCTTAGAACTAAAGGAGAGTTGAATTTTCTGATGTCAATGCTATTGTTCTGCCTTCCAGCAATTGTCTGTATTTTTCCATCAGTACTGAATACCTTCTAGTTTCTGATTATGCTCTACATTGAGTCTTCTCCTAATGCTAACATTACGAGTTTGTGGTGCTAAGAGTGTGCACTGCTGATTGTTCTCTTTAATGAGAGAAGACTACTTTTAAGTTTGCAAGAATGACAAGTTCATGATTAACGTATATTTGTGTGGCGTGTATCAATCTCATTTTTAATTGTTATATAATAATTTTGGATCTTCATGTCGCAATTTTTTTGTGGAGTTAGTTGTACTTGCAATCATATGTCTTGTATTGCGTGATGAACAGTGGTTCTGATTATTGGTGCTGAGTTTCGAGAACTGACTGATCTAAATATGAACAGAGTCTAATAAGAAGCAGGAACTTGACTGGAAAAGGAGGTACGAAATAATCAATGGCATTGCCCGGGGAATACTATACTTGCACGAGGACTCACACAACTGTATCATCCACCGTGACATCAAGGCCAGCAACATACTTCTTGATGACAAGTGGATCCCCAAAATTGCTGATTTCGGGATGGCCCGCCTCTTCCCTGAAAATGAGACTCACGTCAATACTCGTGTAGCTGGCACCAAGTAAGGAATTGATTTTTACTTTTTCCGTTTTTGGTGAATAGTAAGGAGTTGATTGGGTTCTCGTGTTTTCATTCAAAGTAGCCAGTTGAGTTGCAAACAGTTTGTAGAAGTGGACATGAATGCTTGGGCATTGAGTTTGCAGCTTTACATATAGAGTTCAAGATATATAAAAAAGATATATTATATGTGTGTGTATATGACATCATTTGAAAATAATTGTTTAACAAATTTTGAGGGAACGGGCAAATGCATCAAAGCAAGAAGGCTTGGTTCACTGAGTTAACGAGTGAGTTCTATATATATGAGTTTTTGAAATGAGTCTGTTTCCTAGTCAGAACGATGAGTTTGTGTTAAAGTATGGGTTTGGATCTATTTTTATGTTTCATTTGTTTGTTGAGAGCAGTGGGTATATGGCACCAGAATACGTGATGCATGGGTATTTGTCAAAGGCAGCGGATGTGTTCAGCTTCGGGGTTGTGGTATTGGAGTTGATCAGTGGGCATAGGAACAACTCACTCGACTTGGACGTTGATGCACAGAATCTGCTCGATTGGGTAAGATCACAATCTTTGACAATTTTTCCATTTCTGTATGCATGTCATCCCTCTGAAAAAGGGGGAAGAATGGCCTTAAGGTGATCGGGATTCTCCTTACCGCAAACATGGCATCCAATTGGCTGGATTTATACGAAACTCGATGGAAGAAACTTTGAGTTTTGGAGTTATTCACTTTTGCAAATCAGTGCAGGCATACAAGCAATACAAGAAAGGGAGGAGTCTTGAGATTGTGGACCCATCATTAGCTGCATCAGCGGACGCTGATCAGATAGCAAAGTGCATTCAAATTGGTCTCCTCTGTACACAGGGCGACCCCAAGCTCAGGCCAGACATGGGACGGGTAGTGGTGATGCTCTCGAAGAAGCCTGGGACCTTCGATGACCAACAGATCAGCAGGCCCGGTGTGCCAGGGTCCCGCTACAAGAGGTCATCACGCCCCCCAGGATCCTCCACCTGGAGCAGCGGGTCACCGTCTCAGACTCGCTCAACCTCGCATACCTTCGGTTCGAGCTCGGGCATGAGTTCGACCACCACCGCAACAACGAGCACCGCCCCAACTCCTACTGTTGCTGTTCCACCATATGATCCTCGGGGAAAGCGTCCGATGAGTAGTGGGTAAGGGGGGCCCATTCCAATTATATCAAAGGTAGTTGTTTTTTCTTTCAAAATAAGCCGATCATATTCTTTTGTGAATTGTAGGTTATAGATTAATGTGCATTTTAGTGGGACAAGGAATCGATGGAAGTGTGATATTCTTAGGGTAGCATAGTACGAGAATTAGATTATATATCTGCGAAGGGAAAGCTGGAAAGGAATGTTCATAGTGAAAGAGATGTATTGCCATTGTTATGTTTTTATGAAGAAGTCGGTTTATCGGAATTAGCACAGGCCCCATCCCATGTGACACGGAACATCTGATCGAGCAACTGGAAGCAACTTCCAACTGATGCGGCTTCTTTTTTCTATGTTGGTGGAACAGAAGAGATATCGGGATATTGTGTAACTGAACAGGATTGAGTCACGCAGGACCGTGCACCACTCCCCGCCGTCAGCCACCACAGCCCCCAAGGTTGCTGGCTGTCACGGTGCCCGCAGGTACCTAACAAAAAATGTTAGACCATCGATCCCATCCCTCCCCAGCTGTACCACCAACACGGACAGATCCATTCATATCGTCCCATTACTGCGCGTCGTTCCTTGCTTTCCTCTCTGCTGAGAAAAAAAGCTTTCAAAATTAAAAAAGAAAAGCAGCAATAGTAAATCACGAGATATGTAGTAATTCTCAACTATCGTAATGAAACATGATACATGAGCGATTCTCAACTATCGTAATCAAACATGATACACGAGCAGGAATTAGACCAACCATTTTCTTGTGGAGGTCGATTAGAAGCAAGTTGTCAGTCTGCGCTTGTCCCAGCGGAATGACTGGTACCTGCCAGTAATGCCTTTTTTCGGTGGGCAAATCATCACACGCGATTCTAGGCTTTATCTTATCCATTTCTTCGGGTTTAAGCAATTCGAAATATTCTTGGAGACATACTTTAGGAGACAATTCGAGGATTATCAATCGTTTTTCACTTTGTATTTTTATGGGAAAAAAATGAGGGGTTTGGTATAGTGACCGGTTACAATCCCGGATCTGACGTTATTGGTCAATAACAGCAACCCTCACAGGACGCAACCCCCCCACTGAGGTGCTAGTGGTTAGTAGGGTGGAGCTTACTTGAACTCTCAGGGCCAGCTGACCCTCCAACAGACATTTTTGGCAACTTACGAGACTCTTGCCTTGGGAGAACCGTAGTTGCACTGGGATTGAATCGAACTCAGTGACGTCAAAGCACTCATTAATGCCATGATTGCTGATGAGGTGCTTTAGCAGTGGAGAACTTTTGATGTGACGGGCTACTCACATCCGATGGCGGGAAAGATCGTTGACGTGGAGGTCACGGCACTTTTGCTCAAGAAAAGAGTTGAAGTCTCTCGAGCTATGGGGGAATTAGTCTGGCCCGCACCTATTATCGGAGCCACGAAGCGTTATCTTAATTCTCTGTTTGCTTATTATGTTGCAAACGAGCATGATGAGATTTCTAGTGGACAGCTACAATAAGCCTGTTCCACCGATCTCGGAGATTCCCCCGAAAGCATCACCCTTATGATCTCTTCCACGGCTCGGTGCTTTCTCGAGTGAAGTATCTCATCTGCTGCAACCGTGGCACCCCGAAGTCATTGCAACTGCATGCTCCCAAGTCGATAGTTGTCATTTATGTACATATGTTCACACGTTCCTTCGGTGGTTGAAATATACAGTTCTTCGCATATCATTTCTTACTCTTGTGTGTCCGTTGTTATCGTGCTTGCTTGAGGACTAAACTGGAAGAAGAACTTCAACGAATCTTCTCCATGAACTGGCCAGTGGAAAGTATCTATTCTATTATTGATTATAATATATAAAAAGTCAGAGCAACGATATTGTGAGAGCTTCATTAGTAAACTCTTAGCTCTTAGCTCATAGTTGATCGTCCTTCGGTGTGAGAGCTCCATTAGTAAACCATCAGCTCATGGTTGACCGTCATTTCGGCTGCTCGAATATATATATATATATATATATATATATATAAAATTGACCACAATGTAATAAACAATGGTGTAATTTATACGATTAGGATTAAATGTGATTAAATTAGTAAATGCATATAAATGATGAATTTTGTAAATAAAGATATTTAATAATTTTAATGTATATGAATAAATATATTTGGATGCGAAATATATATTATTTTTAATATATTCACAAACCTTATGATAATCTATATTTATATAGATATAAACTTGATTACAACCAAATAAATAAGTTCGAATTGGTAAATTTATACGTGTAAATAGGGGTTTAATGGGAATTAAATATACAATCAATTCATATAAACATCATTTTATATATTATTTAAAATAATAAATAAGTTCGTTTATAATTTCAATGATTTAATACAATTAAAACTAAAAAGTATAAAATAAATAAATGCATATAAATTAAGATTTTATAAACAAAAAAACTTAATAATTTAATATATATGCATAAATATATTGGGAAATTATAATTTTGAAGCTACACCACTACTCCTTCTCTAATATAATTGCATATATTAATTAATCATAATGTCTTGAGATATTTGGATATAACTATTTAATGTTATATATACCATATAAAAAGGAAATAATTCTTTGTGAAATTTTTGAAAATTAACTAAAAAAATTAAAATTTGAACAAAGTAAGTACAATTTATATTTGTAGTAAAAGTCCCGTGCATTTCTAGTTTAATTGTAAATCAGAGATTCGTGGTATTTGTCTGTTTTTACATCAATATTTTGCAAGTACATTATCTCTTATTTACATACGTTGAATACTGAGAAGATATTTTCTACATTCAATGTATGTAGGATATCAAGGACTTTTCTCGATTATTGAATAGAATCTCTTGAGATATGTGATTTTTTTCCAAATTCAATGTTTCAACATCCTATAAATAGAAGATTTGGAAATTCATTCTATGCATCATTTTTTGATTCAGTATTGTTTTAGCAGCACCCTAATCTTACACAATATCTATCACTTTTTGTATGTATATATATATATATATATATATACACTACATGTTTATTATCTATTAATATATATGTTATTCGCATTTTCATAAGAGTAGAGTAAATATCTCCTTATTAATATGATTTTCTCTTTTTTAACTCTCGCTCACAATTTGTAATTTTTTGTAATGTTTGTAATGTCTGTTTTTTCAATCAAAATTAAACGAACTTTTAAATAGTGCTTTTGTAATTATGTCTTAAAAAGTAATTTGTATCAATATCGAATGGCCCGCACGCCGAAACCAATGAATTGTAAGATAATAATAACCTCTGGGGTGCAATAATACTTGTGCGATACCGCGAGTTGGAAAATTTTTCCATCGATTTTTTAGTTTATAATAATAGTTTTGTAATAATCAATATAAAGTAAAATAAAGTTAATAATAAAACTATCTATATGTAAAAATTATGAAATTTTTATTTATAGTAAATTATCTAGATTTTTCAAAAGATCGAACTAATTAATATTTCACATGGCATAAAAGCTAATATTTCTTCTTGCTAATCTCAATTTCAATTTTCAATAATTCTAATTAGAAAATCATAATTACAATATAATAAGTCTTAAATGGCAAGCTAATTTAAGTGCATGAACTTTAATTATAGGAGGGGTTCCATATACTCATAAAAAAGGTAGGGGTGTGATATTCATTAAAAGCAGCTCCTCCATCAACACTGAGTCAAATCCCTATCGATATTTAGTCCCAATCAACAAGGTGCCATAATCTCTTACATCTCACCTAAAAATGGGGATATTTATATTGTCACATTTAAAACGAGAGTACTTACAATTAGGGGTGATTGGTTCCAGGTATTATGTACTCTTCCCGATATCCGAACCCTACCCAGTAAGGGACATGTTCCAAGATTTTGGAATCGGACCCTACCGTGTTGAATCTTGGAACCGGAACCTACCAGGAACCTGTATTATACTACAGGTTCCGGGTACCCTGTTGGAACTTGAAAATTTTTTTCTTTTGCTAAATAAAAATGTCACATACAACAATTAGTAATCACGCCAAATAGAATATCAACAAAATTTAGATTAATTCACAACAACAAAAAAATAATATGTCTTATCAATCCAATGACAAAATTAAACATCCATAATATGATCTCACACAGCAAAGTGCATCTATTCTGATTTATTAGAGGAGGCAGTAACTTTACTCTTTCCTCTCTATTTTTTTAAATAAATAATCGATTTCGGGTACCCTGTAGGCAGGAACCGAAACCGGTTTTCAACGGTTCCTAATTTTAATACCCGGAACCTACCATATTTTCAATACGAACTACCCGGACCCTACCCTAACAGGTAGGTTCCGACCAGTTCCGGGTATACCCGGTACTCATGCACAACCCTACTTAAAATTGTGATGAATTAAAATAAGTTTTTTTTTTACCAAAATGGGTGATGGGGCATGATACACAAGAGCTTGGAAGTCGGACATGTGAAGATAAAGCTGATGCATAAGATCTTGGAGACTTGCATTTGCCGAGCGGACTAATCACATGAGCGAGGGCAAGGCGAATCCAACAAGTTATGGAGAGCTTGATGAAGGACTTTTCAGGCCTAGAGGTGTCGAATTCAGTCGGGTCTCCAAAGGGCTTTAATCTATTGACTTGTCAAGAGTTAATTGACAACCAATGCAAAATTGGAGTAAACGCATATTGAAGGCAAGAGAGAGAGCTAAAGTTGGATAACAATTAATGCCAATTATCCTAGATGGCATGATATTGATTTCCTTTTATGCTATTTAGTTTTTGATAAACTAAGATTAGCTTATTTCTCAAATTTATTTCCTTCCAATTTCATCTAGGCCTTATTATAAGCACTCGGACAAGCTTTTTGAGGTTAGAATATTTTGGGTAAGGTTTTCTCCTTTATTTTTCATTGAAGTCCTCTGAACGATCAAGTGTAATAACTTGTAAGGTTCGGCACAATTTGATATTATTGGTTTTTATTTCTTTATAAAAACAATTCAATAATCATTTTATTGATATTATTGGTTTTTGTTTCTTTATAAATAACAAGTCAATAATCCTTTATCTAAAAATGAATTTGGCGATCGGATTGATGGGTTGCACAATTTTTCGTGAGATCTGCATCATTGGATTCATTTTAGGAGAGATTCAGCGCTTTTACTTGGGAAAAATTCACGATCAAGAGAGTTTGATCTCTTAATGGGCCAATTATGCTCAAACCAATATAAAGAGGAGCCATTGTACTTTCGGAAGATTAGGTGGAGAACTCCAAAAAAAAAAAGGTTTGTATATTTAAATTAGATAAAAAAATTGAAATTAAAAAAAGAGCAGGGTGGGTCCTCGAGAGTGCGGAAATCCATCATACTCATTTTATGAGCTCTACATAAATTAGTGTTAAATTGAAATGAGTTATTTTACCAAGTAGTTTCATTTTAGGTGATTTAGCGTGTCGCTTGTGCTTGGTAAAAATTTACGATAGGAAGTGTTTGATCCGGCTCCATTTGCTTTTAACTAATACCCAACTTTACCTAACTCAACTCTATTCATCCCTATATTCAAAAATATAATCATTACTATTTTGTTTTTTTTCTTTCATTTAATAATAATTTCTCACTCGTACTTTTTCCTGACTATTTTTATGATTTATTTTTAATAACAAATTTTCTATCGACTTTCGCATCTATACACACACACACATATATTATCACATCTTAATATATTTTGTTAACACATACAATCATTATACAAAATCAAGTTGAGTTGGATCACTAATCCAACTGGAAAACCAAACGCAAGCTAGTGAGCCTATCTTACTTGAACCTAGATAAATTGGACCCATTGAACTTTCAAATATTAGGTGATGGAGAAAAGAATATAATATGTATATTTAAAATGGGAAAATATTTTAAAACATGAAAAAAAGAAAGCATGATGAAATGAAATACAAAGAGAGAGAGAGAGAGAGAGAGAGAGGGGGAGAGAGAGAGATGGTAGGGTGGATCCTTGAGGAATGGAAAACCCACCCTACCCGCTTGCTTGGCCCAATGGACCCATTTTAAATATATATATATATTAAATAAACTAGATGCACGGTCCCGTGCATGCGCATACTAGATTTGTTATGATAATTAATAAAATTAGTGTTATATATTCTTGCATTATAAATTTTATAGAAAAATGATTTTTGTTTATATTTACATATACATAGCAGTTTACACGTGCATACCGACTACCTTGAGGTGTTGAGTGATCCCAGTACTCAACTCATTGTAAGAACAACAAGATATATCAATTCTCCCTATTTCAAAAATCCCTCAATGAATGTATTTCTTTTCAATCATACAATAAAAAATAACAATATATAATATTTATATTTTCTCTAAACTAATAGTGAGTTCATCAGCTATCCAAACAAAAAACTTGATTTGTACTTAATATCGGATCATCTTTCTCTAATATATATAAAATATAATCTACTTACTTTAAAATGATGGCCGGCCTTATGAATCCAAAACCATACCTTTGTAATTTCCATTCAAGGTAGTTGATGAAGAACTTTTATATTCAAATTTTCTTCATGTTTGATACCATAGAGCCAAAAAGAATTGGGTTCTTTCTAGTTTCTGCATTATGCTATATTAAGCCCTCATTAATAAAATTCTATTTATTATAAATGTAATCATAAATATATGATTTATGATTTCTCATAAATTCAATTATTTGCGGCTTCTAAATTGAGGTGGCAATACAACAATGCACCAAGTGATAAGTGTTTATTGGTTGTGACTTGAAAGGTCTTGCAACGAAAGACATGTTTTGTCTTACATGGCATATCATGAGATATCGTCCTGGCTTTTATTATTTTATATAGATTGGGAAAAAAATTGAAAATATGATATAAGAAAGAGAGCAAGATGATTAAAAAAAAAGAAAGCACGGTGGATCCTCCAGGACTCGCTTGCTGTGCCCGAATGATCCATGTAATGAAATTATTGTCGTCATTTATACTAAAGGGGAACATAATTGATGTATATTTTCATTTTTTTAAAAAAATGCTAGAAAAGTGATATGAGAAATTCTAAATTTAACATTAATTTTTTTCCGTGATCAAATTTAATATTAGTTAGTAATTTCAATTTCTTTCTAATATATTTATATATATATATATATATATATTCTGAGTAATCTAATGGAAATTTCCTATTCGTGCAATGAAGTTTCCACCAAGGACAGCCTACAACTCGTGATCGATGTTCTCTTCATATGTCCTAAATTAAATCCATTTCATTTTATGAAACATTGAAAAAATAGAAAATCTTCTTTCATCTCTCATAATTGTCCTTGCTCGATAAAAATGACTAGTCATCTAGGGAATTTTAGAAACAATATTATCAACTCATTTATAATACTTATCTGTGATGTCCAGAGAGTGATTCGATCTGCAATATTTTTTTTCCTTTTCTCTTTTTTTGGTGCTTGACTCAATATTTTTATTTTCTGTATACACCGTAGTATCCGAAAGTCTAATGAATCTTGACTTGACTCAATTTTTTTGTTTGTAAGTTATTGAATTGTCTAAAGTTGTAGGACTTATTAATGTTAAGTTTGTGGAATATTATTGCAACACGGGTCCACAAATAGAGAAATCCTGCTACATATTTATATATACTCTTTTAGGCTCATGATAAAGGAAACAAGACACTAGAGCAATCCTTGCATCATATACTTTTCGGAAATATTGGTTTAGTTACTCCTATAGGCTCATGATATAAGAAAATTATTATGGGAAAATACGAAAATCCGCCAATATACGGGCTTGAAGACTAGTTGCTTAATTATTTTCTCCCGCTCTTCTTTCTCGTCTCACGTTCATGTCTTCCTCTTGTTAATTACTTTCTCCATTCATCCTCCATAATACTTATTTTTACTTTTTTAATTTCATTTTTTGATATTTGATAACAAATATTTCATTTTTTAAAAAATAAGAATAAAACTATAAGTAAAACAAGAAGAGAAAACCGAGTGATCGAAGGAAAAATTGCAGACATTTGGAAATGTAATGTGCAAAATGACCAATCAAATGGGAATAATAAGTAGGTTAGTCTAGTGGTTAAGGGACGCAATTTCCTTCATAAAAATTCAAGTTCCAGTCACCTTATAAAAATTATGTAGGAGAATGCTATGAATTGACATGTCACAAGCTTGTAGGGTGTTTACGTGAATTGTAAGGGTTAATCAGTTAGAATTTGAATATCTCTCATTATACAGATAAAAAAAAACATAGTATGCAAAAACTGTCATCTAATCACCAAAAACAAACAATGACAAGGAACAACCACAGAAGTTTAACTTGCAAATTTACGAATCACCTCGATTGTTCTAGATTTACTGTTCTAGCATTTCCAATAGGAGCAAATTCGTACTCTATTTCTTTGTCTTGCCTCGACGAATTGTAGACAGAGAGCACGTAAAAGAAAATTGAATAAATTTTTATCAAAGTAAATAGATGAATGAATATATATATATATATATATATATAATTAAATAAATAAAAGGCATCTATCTCGAGGGAGAAATAAAGAGAAAGAAGACGCGGATGGGATAGCAAAGCGGATATTCCATTCCATATGGACCAATCTGGGGAGAAGCATTTTGGAATCAAAGCCAAGGTAGAATAGCTCCTCCTTTATTCATACCTTCATCTTTTGCCACTTTTTCCTTTCGTTTTTCTATATATATCCTTTCACAATTACTCCTTTTTTATTGAAAAAAATTATAAGACGATGTTAGTCCACCAATCAAATTTATTTCATCATTACTTTTTTTTCCCCTTACATGAACAAAGAAGTGTTGTTTACATTAGATGAATTGATTATTAGATAGTATTAAACTTGCTTATTATGCGAAAGTTCATGACACCGTGTTTGGTAATGCAATTTAGAGCAGGGACGTAAATAGAAAATGTATGCTGCGGTGTTCTTTCGTGGAGTTATTTGCTTTTTTGAAAATTATTAACAACGTATTGAATATCTTGGGTTTTCTAATTGTATATCTATATTTATATGTATACAAATCATTCGCAAAAATAATATGTAAGGAAAAAGAACGATATAAAAAGGTTATCAAACAGAAGAAAGAATATCCACCAAAAGTGAAAGAAAAGGTATACGACAAATATATGTCTCACCGGACAAAGAACAATTTGAGATTTACATGATAAATACGCTTCATCCAAACAATAATTTAGTAAAATCAGTAATGATAACTTTTTCTTACTTATACATATGACTGAGACCTTCCTAGTTTGTGATTATTTAAACTGAATAATCACAAACTAGGAAATGATTCAATAGTCATACGAGATCCAAGAAGAGAGATGGATAAGAGAACGAAAAATATAAAAATACAAAGTCCCACTGATGAGATTTTAATTCCATGCCGAGGTTGATGTCAATATAACAAAGCTTCTTTCTCCAAATCAAGAATTTTGTGTTTGATTTAAAATTATTCTTTTCATTTGCAATTCAAGGCCAGAAAAAAGAAAAAAAGAAAAGAAAAGTTAAAGAAAGGTAGGACATCTTCCCGTCTAACCAATGGAAGTATATCCGAAGAAATGCTCTTTCCCTGGTCCCTTTTCATTTATTTTTCTCGAAATCCCACCTTCCAAATGCATTCTTGTAAGAATATATATATATATATATTTGATAAATAATATATAAGAGACATGTGCAACACCCTGTCATATATAAGAAAGAAAAAAGAAAAAAGACGATTAGTTGGTGCAATTTTATTTCTCTTCAGACAACCATCCAATCATCCAATCAATACAAGAAGTCTCATAGACTTAATGTGATGAATTGAGAATTTTAATAGCTAATCGAAAGACATGGATAGTTTCACCACGAGAATTAAATTTGTAAAACTGTAATATTTCTCGCTACTGTACTGCACTTCCTTTTATCAAATTTAGATATTAATTTAACTATAAACCCCCAACCCCTTCTATAATATTTTCTCCCACTCTCAACCATTCTCTCTTAAAAAAAAAAAACCAACGGCAATTCCCCATGTATTTCTTAATTGGATTTCTTTAATTGGAGTTTTCAACTAACAATAGTATTTTAAAATTTTATAATAAATTAGATTATCTCCTTTTAAAATTATAAAAATTAGTTCAAGACCTTGCTAAGTACGAAAAAAGAACAAAAATGAAGTATTACGTAACACGGCGCATGCAAAGCACGGTTACGACTCTTCTGAAGATAATGTACAAGAGTTAACAATACTCCGATCGGCGAACTTCATACGAAAGTTTACCTGCAAATATTTTCTTGAGCTTGTTCGAGTTTTTTTCTTTTCTTTTTCTTTTGGTTTCTAATTTTTTTGATATAATTTTTTTTTGAATAATGGTAAGGGGTGAGGTGTCAAATTTTTAATTGGTTTAGCTCCCTCGTATATATAAAGACCAAACAAAAACTAAACTCTCTCCTCTCCAGTCGCTGCAGCTTCGCTTCCCTTCCCTTCCCTTCCCTTCCCCTGTCTATACAAATCTCTCTCTCAATCTTTTCATATATTATATATATTCCATTCCATCAGCACTCCCTCCGATCAACTTTCTCTCCGTTTTACGTGTGCCTGTCGCAGAAATGGTGACGTTCGCCGTATCCAAGGTCGAGAGCACCCCCTTCGATGGCCAGAAGCCCGGCACTTCCGGCCTCCGCAAGAAGGTTGGTTCGGTTCCACCCCACCTCTCCCTCTTCTCGCGAGCCGTTGTTTCGATCCATTCCATTGCGAATCTCATGAACCCACTGGATAGGATGGAGATTATTCGTTCAGATACAGTCTCTCTGATTTCGGTGCTCTTATGGGATCTTCCCATTCGTTAGCTGCTCAGATCTAATTCTCCGTTCGCAGAATCAGTGGTAGAAGCCATTTCAGATCGGATCGTTGGAGTTTTCAATTAGAAGAAAAATATATGATTTTTTTATATAGATAAAGTTAGCTGCGTGTTGAGTGACTCGAATCTGAGGCTCAAGTTCGATCAACACAGGAATAGGATCCAATGCACAATTCAGCTGAGCTTTTGGATATTTGTGCGCATATACATAGACATGAGAAATCTATTCACTTCAAAATCCAGACTTGTTTATAATTTGGAATTGTCACGTAAGCTGGCGAATCAGCTAGTTCGGATCCAGTCCTCTGATTTTCCATTTCCTGCTGGAATTATCATTCCAGGAGATTTTTGTTCCATTTTCATGATCAAATGCAGGATCTTTTTTTTTTTTTTTCATTCCTCTACTAATTTTTGGAGTATTTAATTAAATTTAATCATACTTTGTTGTTTTGCCGGCGTTTTGCCTTGATTGCGTTAAGAGTTATGGTGAACGTGGGTGAAGTAGTGCTTTGTCATATGCGGGGGTTGAATTTTTCTTTTGTTGATTCCATTTATTTGTAAGAGAACTGCTTCTCTGTTGATATAAAACTAGTGTATATTAGCTTGGAGATAACGTATTGAATATGGAAGTATGTTATGTGCATCACTATTTCTTAGATTTCTAAATCTTAGCTTCATTGTGGGTGCTATTTTTCAGGTCAAGGTATTCGCGCAACCTCACTACTTACACAATTTCGTCCAGTCGACATTCAATGCTCTTTCAGCGGAGAAAGTTACAGGTGCGGGACTGTGCTTTTTGTGGAATGAATTATCTCTAAAGTACAAATTGGATTCAGTATAACTTATCTATGTTGATCTCGTTCAGCCATGTTGAGCGTAATACTATAGTTGATATAAAAACCTCTAGAGGATGGGCTGAGGGAAAGAAACGGAAAGGAATGAGCTCTGGAGTTTTCTCACTATTTTATTCAGCAGTGATATTAACTCTACAAGATGTGTTGGAGTTTTCTTTATGAAGAAATCTAGGCTTCTATAGACCTTTCCTTATCCACTTTTTTATTTTTATTTTTAGCTTCAATTATCGGTTGATCTTTTCTGTGAATTAGCATTATTCCTACTCTGAAACTTGTAGTATTTAATTTCTGTGGCATGGTTTTGGTTCTTCTTCATTTTTGTTTTGGTCCATGGAGAAGGGTTTAAGGGCAGATATATGTGACCTTCTGGTCGGCTGAGGCCCATTTTGTTTGGGGTGCCTAAGTTTTGGCCATGTTGAGGGCCTTATAGTTGGGTATATGTATGTGTATACTTTTTTCTGCAATAATGGTCTCCTTTTGATAGAATTGTAATTCTCTTAGACAATCGAATCATGCCACATTGAATTTTTTTTTTGGTATTGACCGTGCAATTAGACTTTCTGACACTCCATCTGCAAAGTAAGATTTTGCAATTAAATTATTTAGTGTTTTGAAAAAAACAAGTTACTTTTCTCCGTTTAATTTTTTACTTACTACTGGCTGCCATGTTCTCCTGCCAATTAGTTCTACCTCTCCTTGCTGCTGTTTTGTGCTTCTCTTGTTTGAAAAGAGAAGATTGAATACTTATAAATTGCATGCATGTAGGTGCTACACTTGTTGTTTCCGGTGATGGCCGATATTTCTCAAAGGACGCTATTCAGGTTTGCTTCTCATGAATTCAAGAGATTTTTTCTTGAATCACTTAATTGGGTTTTACTTGCTTTGTTCTGCTACCTGCTTTCAAAGTGGTCTATATAGGGGTCAGGAAAGGGAAAAAGAACATACTGAGATTAGTTCAATCCCTTTAAAGTTGATTACTGTGTGAATTTTACGAGCTATTTCAATTCAATTTCAATTTCACTGTGAATTTTACGAGCTATATCAATTCAGTTTCAATTTATGTCATAATATCCATTTTTTGATTTTTTTTGTGATTGCACATCTTGGCTTTTTACATGCTCCCATTCAATATTGGCAGATCATAATCAAGATGGCAGCTGCAAATGGAGTGAGACGTGTTTGGGTTGGTCAGAATGGCTTGCTTTCAACTCCTGCTGTTTCTGCAGTAATTCGTGAAAGAACTGGACATGATGTATGTAATCTTATATAAAATGGTGACATCTAGCCTGTTTATTCTTCTATGCTCATCCTCCTTAATCTTGTTTGAAAATATTATGGGTTTACTAAACTAGTTTATCAATAACTTCACTTCTAAACTTCATTTATCAGGGTGCCAAGGCAACAGGGGCATTTATTTTGACAGCAAGCCATAATCCTGGTGGTCCCAATGAGGTAGGTTTTGCCATATCCCTTGCCACTAAATTGCTTTTCTATATTTGTAGTTTCCTGGATTCTTGAGTGATGATACACTTTTATTAATATCTATGATCAATGACAAAGAAGGATACTTGTGCATGGACCTGGGAAATCAGATCTTATTTCCTCATATTTTTTGGAAACTTTGCTGTGGATACACCTAAATCACCCAGTACTGCAAATCATCATTATTGTGAAACTCCTCCTTTAGGCGTCTCACAGTCTTAATTTTCGTGGTCTCTTAAGAGTTTGGAGGGCTAAGAGAGGTAGTTTTTAAGGAATGGTTTATTGCTTTCTGATTTAAATTTAAGATGCCATTTTTTTAATTATAAATTCGTCCAACTCTCAGATACCTCTTCTTATGTCGCGTTACTGTCTAATGACTTGATTATTTTGTTAAAATCAGTTCCTGAGAATGAATTGGCTGGTATTGATATACTCTGATATTACAGCAGTTGTATGAAATTGTGTCTATAGCTTATGAGTGTTGCATAAAGTCTAGGTATGGCATTCTTCCTATAGAATGCTTCGCAAATGAAGATATTGCTTGTTAGTAATATTAAAAGAGGAGGATAATTCTGTAAACTGTTATGACTTGTAGACCAGGATAGAATCTCTTGATGAGCTACCTCTTTACTGTCAAGTAGCTTCTAAAATTTGGGTTTCTGATAATTTCTTTAATTGAATGAAATAGATTATACATTAAAATCTATGATGGATCATTGATTGCATGGAAAGTATTAATTGTTCATTTGATGAAACTCGAATCTATGGAAATTGTTTCTTCTCTTATTACCTGGACTTTGTGGAATAATATGACAAAGAGGGTTGTTTGAGGAAGCAGAGTGAATCCATGTGGATTTCAAGTTCCTTCTCTACTGAAGTGTTGGCTATTGGTTTTATAATGGGGAGCAGACTTGGATGTTGTCGCCAGTAATGCACTCAGTTTGTTATCTTGAAATACAAAATCGTTCTTTACTAATTCCTTTAGGGTGGTTTCTAGCAATTAGTATATAAATCCTAGAGAAATACTGACGAATGAAGGAGGTTGTGGTATGAAAGTATGACTCTATACCTTCAATCCTATTGCAGGATTTTGGGATCAAGTACAACATGGAAAATGGTGGTCCTGCCCCAGAATCGATTACTGACAAGATCTATGAAAATACTAAAACAATTCGGGAGTACTTAATTGCGGAAAATCTTCCTAATGTAAGCTTACTTGAATGGAAAGCTAAAATCTTACTGATGTGTAAATACTTTGGAAGCAGCATTTCTTTCAACATTGCGCCTATGCATGTATTATTTTCTCAATGATACAGTGGTATGATAACAGTCAGCCTTCTTTTTTAGGTTGATATAACTGTGCCAGGCGTAACAAGTTTCAGTGGACCTGAGGGACAATTTGATGTTGAGGTTTTTGATTCGGCCAGTGATTATGTTGCCTTGATGAAGTAAGCTCTCTATCATCTTGCTGCCAAATATGCACTTTTCACATTTGTGGTGTTCAAAGCATAGGTTGAATCATTTTCATGGTTCCTAATGCAAATTTTCCTGCACTTGAATGATGTTTGAAGAACACATAAACATGGAGTTTTGTGCACATGCTGCCGTCTGCTGATGATGCTCTTTAATTTTCTATATGCCTTCATTTGATCAGTTATCAATCTTGATCATGAGCGACTTAAGCTTATGAACTATTCAACTCTTTCAAAGATCAGGCTAACCTTCTCTTGCAGTTGCAGATGATATGATTGGTGTAATTGAATACTACATGAAATAAAATTCATTAGCATCTTCAATGGATTGCTGATAACATTAAATTATAACATAATCCATCCGACTCCATACAATGTCTTACCTTCTACGACTCTTTGATAGCGAATCGTGAATAGGACTTACATATTCAAATGAAGACAGCCACATGGAACTGTGACAAATGCATCAGTCATCACTACTGATTTTCCAGGGATAGAAATGTGCAAGCCTTTGACATGCATCATGGGAATAAATACTAGTTTTGCTTTTGGCATGAAATTTCTTAAATATCTAGTGCTTACTAATGGTATTTTCCCTTTGATAATGGCACAGGTCAATTTTTGACTTCCAATCTATCCGGAAACTGCTCTCTTCTCCAAAGTTTAGTTTTTGGTCGGTAGATTGCCTTTTATCCTTTTCCCCCCTTATGCAATATGTTATTTGTGACAGGCTGATATGTTTTATATTCATCAGTGACCTTACTTACAGTTTTAACCTAATCACAGCTATGATGCATTACATGGAGTTGCTGGAGCATATGCCAAACGAATCTTTGTGGAAGAGCTTGGTGCACAAGAGAGCTCATTATTGAACTGCACGCCCAAGGTTTTCTTACTTCTCTCATGCGTCACTGGTATTTCATAACATCTTCAAGTTGCTGTGTCTTAAAATGATGATTAAATATTTACAGGAAGACTTTGGAGGTGGTCACCCAGACCCAAATTTAACATATGCCAAGGAGTTGGTGGCACGTATGGGCTTGGGAAAGTCTAATACCGGAGAAGAGCCGCCTGAATTCGGAGCGGCTGCTGATGGTGATGCAGATCGTAATATGATCCTTGGAAAGAGGTAGAGTTGTCCAGATGATGCTTTTTGACCCACAGCACTTCCCGACTAGATAGAAGTCGAAGAAAGAAGACCTTTTTTTTTCTGTTAATTGGAGAAACTTTGTTATGTTTTGTGATTAATTTCTTTCACTGCAGGTTCTTTGTGACTCCATCAGATTCAGTTGCAATCATTGCTGCAAATGCAGTTGATGCCATACCGTACTTCTCAGGTGGTCTTAAGGGAGTTGCCAGGTTGGTGTTGCTTTTCACCTTGTTAGCTGCTACAGAGAGGCCTTTCTCTCTGTTTATTTATTTATTTTTTTTAGATGCTCCTTTATGTGAGGAGTAGGTTTTTTCCTTTCTATCACATATTAATGTTGGACCACATGCATGTATATGTTGTTTGAACAACTGATATATTCTCGTAATCGTCCAGTTCTTTCAGTGCTTATCTTTTATTTATTTATTTATTTTTTCTTTTGGTCAATAATATAATTGTTTTTTAGTCTTAGATATGCTCTAACCCCTCACTTTTGCCATCGGATCTCATAAATAAATGAAATTGGTGGTTGTAGGAGCATGCCGACTTCAGCTGCCCTAGATGTTGTCGCAAAACATTTGAATTTGAAATTTTTCGAGGTAATTAGAAGCAAAGAATGATATGATTAACACTTGATGACCCTGTATTTAGTTCATACTGATAATACTTGTTTTCCCTATGTTTATCTCTAGGTGCCCACTGGGTGGAAATTTTTCGGCAACCTAATGGATGCTGGAATGTGCTCAGTTTGCGGAGAGGAAAGCTTTGGAACTGGTTAGTACATAAAATTCCTTTCGACAGTAAAGAAATCAATTTTCAAGGCATCAGTATGTTTTCTAGACTGTCCTTTGTAACTTTGGGTTTGAAATTATCAATAGGCTCTGATCATATCCGAGAGAAGGACGGAATTTGGGCTGTCTTGGCCTGGCTTTCTATTCTTGCCTACAAGAACAAGGACAACCTCAACGGGGAAAAGCTCGTGACTGTAGAAGATATAGTTCGTCAACACTGGGCCACCTATGGTCGCCACTACTATACTCGATATGATTATGAGGTATTGCTTATTAGTTGCTTTTCTTTAATTATTTCAGCTATTATGACGCAGTCAAAGCTTTAGTTGACTGATTTGTCTTTGTTTATTGAAGAATGTTGATGCAGGAGCAGCAAAGGAATTAATGGCATACTTGGTCAAGCTGCAATCCTCTCTCTCTGAAGTTAATGAGTAAGCTTTCACCTGCCTCTCTGAGTATCTCCTCTCTATTCATTCTTCATATACTTTTTGATTCTTTCTCCTTAAAAGTCGATGAGCTGTTATATTTTTCGTCTACCTGATAAGTCTCTTCTCTCTTAATTTTACAGCATAGTGAAAGGGGTACGTTCTGACATATCGAAGGTTGTTCATGCTGATGAATTTGAGTACAAAGATCCTGTTGATGGCTCTGTCTCGAAGCATCAGGGTATTCGCTATTTGTTCGAAGATGGCTCTCGACTTGTGAGTTTCAACACTCTTGCTCTGCTTCTTATCCAACATGAGTACTGGAATGATTTGGTCATTTGCTTTGCAGCAGAGATGTCATCTGTTGTTCAGGAGTAATCATGGTTTTTTAGTTTCTCAGTACAAACTTGGCAGAAAGATGCTTTTTGATAAATGATCTATCAAAACTGGCAGGTTTTCCGCCTCTCAGGAACTGGGTCAGAAGGTGCCACAATCCGTCTCTATATTGAGCAGTATGAAAAGGATTCATCAAAGACTGGAAGGGATTCACAGGAAGCACTGGCTCCTCTTGTGAGAAAATTTATTATTACCTCAAAAACTTTTAATACTTCCACCCTGTATCTCACCAACATTTATGGAGTTGATTAATTTGGCCTTTCGATTTACAGGTGGATGTAGCGCTGAAGCTCTCAAAGATGCAGGAATTCACTGGCCGATCTGCCCCCACAGTCATCACATGAACATTCCCCCGCTCATCTACCCCCATACTTGGTTGTGTATCGCATGAAGAAACTAAGAGAGTAATGATTGATGCGAACGAGTGCCTGCATCTTGTCATAGGCCGACACCGTTCAGAATCGTGTCATCTTTTTGCTGCTGTTATAACCACGGATACTTTTGTGCCGTATACATGAGCTGCAAGAGAGCTCCGTTGTCTTATTAAACATGTTTTATCTGCTTTTAGCTTAAAGAATAAAGTCCGTTTGTTTCGTTGAGACTAATTTAATGCGTCGGTAGTTTTGGGTGAGCTGAGCAACACCAACAGGAGTGAGCTTTTAGGGTTAGGAAGCGAGAAATAGAGTATACGAGTTCCACTCTCTGCTCGCTGAAGCTCGTTTTTCTTGCAACTTGTGCGAAACCCGTTGCGCATTATCCTGTGTAAATTTGATTCGGTTGACTGTCGCGCCTTGCTAAATTTGCCCGGTTGTCTTCCTCCTGCTTGCATGAGCATGACATTATATTGCCCAAGATTTCAGTTAGTTTTCGATGCCTATTTTTTTTTAGCTTGAGTAGGTAGCATGAATATATAATGGCTTTTCACTTTTAGATGGTTCAGATCTGTCAAGTTGTGGAGCTGCATTCGGTTCATGATGTGGATGTATCGTGCATAGTTGCAAGGTCAAAGAAACTCAACAGTAGCATATTTGTTAGCCTTGAATCGAACTTCCAATTCCGAGCTAGAATACCCCTTTTAGTCTACCAAGTGACATCCGACTCGAAATGGGATATCGGGGTAGATGGGAAAGCAAGGAGGAGGATAAAGAACATTGCCAAATTAATCGAGTATTCCCTCATCTCATGTCATCTCAAGTGAACGCCAATAATCTTCGCTTTAATGCCCCGGTTCCGGCCTCCCCGAGGCAGAAATTCATCTTGCCATTGCAAGTCTGGCCTCCCGAGGCAGACGATCCATCTTGCCACTGTAAGTCGAGTGAGAAGGCCTCAGCCGTACCTGTCATTTCAACAGATTTGGAGGATTAAAATTCGAAAAGAACAGCATTTTCCGCCTCAAGCACGCATCCCGGTGAGGCTTTGACACATCCCGGTGATACGACTATCAGTTTCAGTTGTGCCCGTGACGAAGAAAAACAACAAATCACGGGGCTCGAATGTTGAAATCCAACCGTTCATTCCACTGCAGAAGAATCCGTAGAACATGCGATGTCGCAATCCGATGGCCCATGAATGTCGGAAGAAGAAACAGATAAAAGAGAGCTACCTGCTTCTCGTGAATTATTATGCTCTCTTCGTCCTTTTTTGGGTTTTGGCCGTATTAGCCTAAGAGGAAATAGCTACCTTCTTTTTCCTGAGTAATATATCTGCAGTAGTCCGTCGGAATTTCTGCCGGAAAACTCATCGCTTCGTGCTTTCGGACATCAAAAAAAAAAAAAAAAAACCGGATGCCACTCTTGCTTGAGCTCGGATACGCTTCCACGGAACACGTAACGATGGTTCAATGATTTGAGGGCATTGAATGCCCGACCGATCATCACAAGATTGCTTAAGCTCCCGTCGTTCTCTTGGAGAGGACCCCTTACCCGATTTCTGGGTTTTGGTTTTGGTCTCTTTCGTCCCCAAACTGTAGGCTGACATGTGTCATTAGTTTATTTATCATCATCTAACCTCCATTCCCAATAAAAGGACAAATTCATATTTCTGTACAGCCCACGTCTGGGGCCGAAAACAAAAAGGAATCATTATTTTTTAAGAACCTGGCAGTAAAAATTCACGTCATGCGACTCTTTTGGATCGATGGTAAATCACCCTCCTTTATTTTGTTAAGCAAGGAGGAGTGTGACCGTTTAACCGAAAAAAATTAATTCATGTTCCTTGAAACAAATTTCTCTTCCTCCTCAAACATTTAAGACGGTTTCTTTTTCGAGTGAAAACTTTAAAATCCACAATTACTATTAATAACTTCCACCGCTTAGCAAGTACTTGCTCGTAGTAGACCTTAGCGAGGCTACTCATATAGAATAAAAGAAGTCAATAAATAGACTATAACGAGCGAAACTTGTGTCAATCGGGACATTCATTGTTTTTGTATAACATGTTTTGTTCTATTTGTTCTATATCTATACTTTCAAGAGTGACTAACTGAAGTAGTTGATCTATTCGTTATATGTCCATATAAATTTTTTTTTGTTTTTTATTGGAGACTATATAGGTATCTTCACTTATTGATTGAGCTTATGATATCACAAATTTCTTTTCACGTGTCAACTTGATCTTGGCTGTGAAATGCTTCCAGAAGTCATGATAAAAACTTGTATTTACAAACAGAGGAATTAATTTTTTAACGCATGGATAAGGGTTCCTAAGATTATGCAACTAGCAGGATGTATAGGTAATTTCTCGTCATATCATCACGAGAAAGGTCTATTCAAGATTAATTTCTCTTTTAGGACTGATCAAAACACGTCGAACATCAAAGAGCATGCAGCGTAATAGTACACACATTCATTTGATAATTATAAGAAGTTTTAGATTCGATACTCACTGTGAAATTACGTGTACATCTTTTTTAGCAATCAGAATTTTTATTTGTATTAGGAACATGAATCAATTTTACAATCAAAAAACCACATCAACTTTAATAATTATTGCCATATATCAGAGGGGGAAAAGGACCAATAGTAATGTATAATCATATGCGTTTTGCTTTCCTACTTCGCGCTAACCAACAAACATATCCATCCCCCACGGTACGCATCTGATATTGATACTTGTCCTTTATTTTAATTTTTAATTTTTAATTTTATTGTTTAAATTAGTAAAACATATTAATGATGGACTTTCTACGTAAATAATTAAAATGTAAGAGTATTATCTGTAGGCAGAGGGCACTAATCCTTACAATTTTGTCTTCTTCAGCAGTTGCACTGTCATGATTAACCATGAAAGAGAAAGTATGTAATATCATAATGCATATATGGAACCACGGGCGGCGCCAACATTTACATTCAGGGCCAATCTTATACTTTTGAGGGTAAAATTTTAAAAATTTAAAATTTAGAGAGGTAAAATACTAATTTTACATAAAAAAATTCATACTTTTGAGGGTGAAATTTAAAAATTTCAAAGTTTATGGGGCAATTGCCCCCTGACAATACATTGGCCCCGCCCGAGTATGGAACAATTGATCTTTTGATTGTATAGATTTTAGTGAATACTGTACACATTTAAGAATAACTCATACGACAAGTTTTTTGATACTCAATGAGAAAATCTTAAATGATCATACTTCATATTGACGTGGTGATGAAAAATCAATAAAAATTCTTTAATAATAATTATGATAATTATATGAGTGATTAGCACTAATTTTTCTATTTCATGCAATTTAATATGTGCTTCCTCATGTCACGTGGCGATATAGGATCATTCAAGAACTTCTCGTATTCATATATATATATATGTATGTATAACTTGAAATCTTGATAAATAAATTTATCCTTTTTTCTTATATTCATCCGTATTTTCAACTCCAACTAGAAAAAATCATTATTCTGCTTAAGTAAGGTTTCGTGTTCAAGTCCTTGTGAATGCAAAAAAAGTACGATATGAGAGCTTTATCCCATAATGGGCCGATTAGGCTCAACTGGATTAGTCGGAGTGCAATTGAGCTTCCGGATATCAGGATTCACACCGAAAAAATGGAGCCAATTTTCTAGGAGAATTTTTCCTCCAGTTCTCTATATAAAAAGGAGAAGCATAAAACACGGTCCTCCAAATGAGGATCATAATAATAATAATATTATTATTATTATTATTATTGTTGTTGTTATTATTATTGTTGTTGATCATCCATCGACCGAAAAAAAAAAAGGATTGATCATCCATTTGGAAAATCCGTGTTTCCTAGATTTCAACAGAAGTTTGGAGAAGGTAATAAAAGCAAAGAAGTAAAGAAGAAAATTTAGAAAAAAATTGACTCCCCTTTTAACTAGGTGAACACGGTTTTCATAATTTTCTGATTTTAAGAAATTTCCGCAATTTTGAATTAGGGCGAATATATTTCACAATTTTCTAAATTTAAGAAACAAAATCTTGGTAGAGAATTTTGAAATTATTTTGTCTTTTCTTTTCATCTATGCTTGTTCCTTTTTTTTTTTTTGCGTTAAAAATGATAGGCTTCGCTTATAATCTTTTTGACTGCCCCTTTCTTTGGCTAGTACTTTGAAATGGAACTTTAACAACTTTCCAATTTATATATGTGTGTATGTATATGACATATTATGATCTAAATGATATAATAGCGCAAGGGCCTTCCAAAAGGCAGACATAGAGCATGTTCTTTTACCTCTTCGTGTCTTTTCGTCACTTAAGAGGTCAAGAAGATCGAGATAGACCCATCTGATGGGTTCTGCTTTTCAAGATTATTAAAGTTTTCAAAATTTATAATGCCACGGAGATTCAGATGTTTTATAGATTTCGCTATTAAAAATTTTGAGCGACAATACAAACCGAGTTATGTACCTACAAAAAACCAAAAGTCCGTGCAAATGGAGAACCTCGAGATTTTATACTAGGCATATTCACACTGACTTCGGTCCTTTTCACTAGCACAACCAACGTCCATCGGAAATTATACAAATTTTCTCTTATGGATGGACATTTCCACTCAAAGAAGACGAATTTACTTGGTCACACCATCAACCTAACATTACTTGCTTGCAGACACTCCTATCATTTGTTAACCTAACTAAAAGACTCTTGCTTAACAACAAAATAGAAGGAAAAAAAAAAAAAACCCCCTTTCTCTAATTTAAAGGTGTAAGTAAAAACTAAGGAGACGCTTGGTTCACGAAACTGTTTACTAATGCTAGCGCATTGCTGGTCACTTGCTTCACACCCGTAGCCCTATTGTTCACATCCGACTTTACGGGCCCCTCGGGGACGTCCTCAAACCCATCGGTACATGTCTCCTCATCCGTCAGGGCGGCGCTCATCCATGTCTGGACGTTGCTCATTTGGAACCTGCATGCGTTTTAAGAGATCCGCAATGTTTAGAAGGGAGAATGTCGAACAAAATATTCGCAGCTTTTATATTTTAAAATATGCAAAATCCTGTACATGAAAAACTTTAAATGATATGGATTTGTTGTTAGCGTTAGCTGAAACATTGTAACACATGAAACCTTCAAAAAAAAAAGTTTATAGATAAAATAATTTATTATAAGGAAGATTTATTGGCCTAATAGGGTATAAGAAAATATAAAATAATAATGATAAAAAAGGTTACACTTATAAAAATCAAAGTGTTATGGTGCAGTTAATATAGGCTTTCCTAACAAAAGAATTTTCAAAAATATATAGCCCGACAAGTATATTCCTTGTAATCTTTTTCTTTTCAAATTGTGCACACACTTTTTTTTTTGGGCAATCATACAGTTCGCGTAACCACAGAGAAAAAACTTTACTTACAAACACGATGAAAAGGACGAGAGGATGCTAAAATCAGGGTAAAAATGGAAAGATGAAGATTTTATACTTGTATCAAATAAATTTAATTACCTGAAAGATTCCTGGCTCGAGGTGTCGAGCCCCCTCATCTGGTTCAGTGACCCCTTGATCTCGTCCACGGCATCCCCGAAGTTGGTGAAGCAGTCGTGCAGGGCTGCGGCGGCCCGTGGGCCAGCCCCGTAGTCAGCCTGCCGGGACAGGTTGGACACATACTCGGCCATCCGGCGGGCCCTCGACAGGCTTACCGAAATGGCAACACGGGCGAGACGGTCCGGGTCGTTTCGGATGGCTCGGGCATAGCGACACAGGGTGCTGTAGCAAACATCTTTGTAGAGCGTAGCAGCGCAGCTTGTGCGGATGTAGTCGGTGGCGTTGGAGTCCTCAGCATAGAGGATGTTGGCCGACCGGACGGCAGGGACCGAGAGGAGGAGGACAAGGAAAGGGAGGACGAGAGATTGCATTGTCAGAGAGGAGAGGGGACTCTGTTCCTTTGTGTCATGTGCTTTGGGGGAAGCCCTGCTTATAAGTAGTCTTGCCTCTGTTGGTTGCAGGATGACAAGGTTACCCGTAGTTCTGATGACATATTACAATGATGCCATTATGAATTTCCCTATTTTTATTTGTTTACTTTCTTCCTTTTTCTGGAAACGGCCCATGGCTAATTTATTAAGCCACTTTGGTCTATCACTTGGCACTGAGAAGTTATTGAGTGATTCTATATCGTCATGTGACGTGAGATAATATCAATTAAATTGCATGAAACTAGAGACTTAGTGCTAATCACTTGGATAATTGTTATAATTATTTTTTTATTAAAGAATTCTTATTCATTCTTCTTCACCACACCACTATAAGATGAGAGGGGAAAAAATTAAAAAGAAAAAAGAAAAAGAAGGAAAAGGAGATATTATTGTACATTTTCATGTGATTGCTTTTTCTCCAAAACAAGGTATTTTTGTGCAATAATGTAAGCAATATTATTATCAAAGCAAAACATTTCCGTTTCCTTACACAGCATATATACACTTAACTAATTCATAGCGAGATATCGAGTAACGTTGTTCGGTCTACATAATAATCTATCTGAATCGATGATAATCTTGATAACGGAAACCTGTATTACATTATAGGTACGTGACTTTTTGGGTTATCTATGAGATCATCACTTGCATTAATAAAATGGCAATGATCTTGGTTCACGTTTTGCATGTTTGCTTAATTAATTGAGCCGGCTGCCTGTAGTATGACATCGATTGATGAACTATCAAGATTCTCTTTCGATTATACCATTACTTATATATGGAAATTTTAGAAACGTGTTGAATAACTCCATCATCCAATTAAATTATGTAGTGATGATGTGGTAGTATACGATTTATAAATAATATTATCATCAACCCAATCGTGTGTGTCACTGCTTAAA